>NW_026705255.1:600000-912641 GCF_029867415.1 Vicia villosa
GTACATAGGTCTTGTCACAATGTAAATATAGGTTTTATCCCAAAATATGTATATATCGGTCAAAATGAAAATTATGTTATTAAAAATATTGTTATTCTCATCGGTCATAACTCCCAACCGAGGTAAATATTTACATTTCACCTTGGATACTAAAATCAATCGAGAGAAATGTGATGCGCACTCTCACATTTTAAAAATACAAAAATGCAGTTATTGGAAATCAAACCCATAACCAGTATAATTTTTCCCTCTGTTGGTATATCAACAGAGGTGAAAAGTGACACACTTTCCATGACATGCTTCATTACTTTAGCCAACAAATCGAGGTAAAACCCTTTTTCTAACTATGGTAAAATCACTTATTCATAGTAGTGGATATTAAGATTGTGTAAGACAGAATAAGATAAGGCTACCGAAAACACACCATACATGGCTTACCACCAATACTTATCCATATTTAAGGAGAGAGTCGTTCCCTTAAAAAATGAAAGTAAGTTGTCAACCATTTCCTCTTAACGAAAAAAACTTCCCCGCCTAATAGTACTTACAGTTAAAATGTTTTTTTTAATTTGTGGTGATCAACTACTACAAAAAAGTATCTATCACCATAATTGGAAGAAGGATTTCATCACAGTTTATGGTATATGGTAACAAAAGGTATGATAGAAAGTGCACAACATTCCACCACGGACTAGTGGCCGAGGTGAAAAAATTGATAGCGCACCATTTTTCACCATGGTTAGAATATCCAAATGTAGTGATGTAGCGGTGAAATTTGTGAGACTAAAGCCATGGGAATAGACTTAGCTCATTTTTTTTAAACATAGTCGCCACCGTGCTTTATTGTTTCCAAAAGGAATGGGAGAAAGAGCGAATAAAACCCGCAGAATTTTTTAAAATCAAAACTAATAAACTTATCAAAGATTTGGGTACAGAGGGTTTGTTATACAAGGGGAAGGTTTTAAGCACCCCTCATATCCATGTTACTCCATGGGAACCTCTTTGAAAATGTTATTGTTTTTTGTGCATGTGTTTGAAAATCATATGTGAGCTTGTTTAAAATAGAGGGTGGGGATGGGAAAAGTAGTTTATGAAAGTGAGCTCGATAAGACATCGCATCTTAGGCCTACATACCCCTTTTAAAGAAAAGGGAAGTCAGAGCTTTTGTAGTTCCTCTTAAAAAGGAAAATAAAAAGGGGGCCAAAGTGGCCAAAATCTTTTTGGGTGTT
Source organism: Vicia villosa (assembly GCF_029867415.1). Classification (NCBI taxonomy): domain Eukaryota; kingdom Viridiplantae; phylum Streptophyta; class Magnoliopsida; order Fabales; family Fabaceae; genus Vicia; species Vicia villosa. The sequence goes on from NW_026705255.1 coordinate 601,230, forward strand.
AAGCTTTAACAATACTTAACAAGTTTTTTAAAGGGTTAAGCTTTAACAATACTTAACAAGTTTAATTAAAAGGGACCAAGCTAATACAGGGCCAATGGACTAAGAGTAGTTTCACCGAGAATAATTCTCCTCTTAGTACCAAGGTTTAAAAACACAAGGGTTTGGTTAAGATTTAGCAATACAAAACCATAAAACAAGTGAAAAGCTTTAACAATACTTTAACACAAAATAAAAGAGATTGAAAAAGAGTTTGAGTACCTTGACAATTTTAGTCAATACCATTCTCATTCCTTTGGATTTTCAACAAACAACTTAAGCAAACAATCAATGGATACCTCAAGTGTATGTGTGTGTGTGTGTGTGTGTGTGATAACATGTGTCACAAAAGGACAAACAAGTGAGTATGATAATCAACAATGATAATGGACAATGATGTTTATACCTTTGAATGGATTCATTTATGAATGAATGATGGATGATGAATATGAAACTCATGCATGTGGGTTAGATAAACAAAGTATATACAAATGATAATACAATGGATAATTGGTACAAAACATAATGATAAACATCAACAAGTATATGTACAAAGGATAATGGTTAAGATAAAGAAATAAGTACAAAACACAAGGATTGAAATCAACAAGGATATATACAAAGTTAACAAGTTCATGGATAAACAAAGATCAACATGTTTTTGGATTAGGGTTTTAAACCTAGGTTTTTGAAGTTAAGGTTAGGGTTTTGAAATAAACACCTAAACCTAATTGATTTTAAATGATTAAATACCAAATTCTTAAAGAGAATTGGTTTAAGTGTACATGGAGAAGTCAAAGAACTGATATCCTAACCCTATACAAATATTCACAAAAATATACAAGGCTACTTTGAAGAAACATTCAAAATAAAATGATTTTTGGTTGATTTTTAATACATGAAAAGACATGTTTTTTGATTAATTTTTAAATGAAGTAAAAATAAATATTTTTGGTTTTTTAATTTATGACATGAAAATATATAATATAAGTAAGCTACACAAAAAAATTGGAGTGAAAAAGACCAATATTACTATTTTAAAATATTTTTCAAAGTTGAAGACAAAAAGTGAAACAAAATAGTGCTAAAAAAATAGAACTGGCCCTAGCAAGACTTGAACCCACGCCCTTTAAGTGAAAGACTCAAAACATAGCCACTGTGCCAACACGCTCTATTTAACAATTAACTGTGCGGCTTAAAATAAAAAAGAAGGCAAGTTTCAAAGATTTCCAGACTTCATCTTCAACCTCTCGTTCCCTCCATGGATCAAATTCAAACATTCTCAAATATGAATCATTTTTTACAAAACAAAAGTGCAAAATGCTCAGCATGTCATCACGAATCCAACCATATGCATATCATTCATTTATTTAAACTCAAACTCATGAATTTTTGAAAATAACGCATGAACCCTAATTTTTCAATTTGAAATTAAATGATGGATGTTAACAATTAGTCCCTAAAACCTTAGGGCTATTACTCCCTATATCTTTCTAAGTATATTGGTAACAAGTTTTGCAGAGAATGATGCCTCTAACTATGAGTTCCAAGTTCAAGCTTTTACCTCTAAAAATGGAGGTCGTGACCCTGTTTAGAGTTGTTACAGAAGTGTGGTAATGATCTGGAAAGCTTCCTTGATGTCCAGGGATGTTGTTTGAATGTTTAGAATGCTTTGATCACCTCTGCAACTTCAAACCCGATAGCACTTACAAAGTGAAAAAGTTATTATGGAACTCTTGGTTCCAAGTGTTATAGAGCTGGTTCCAAGTGTTATAGAGCTGGATCTAGTGTTTGGATAGCTTCTACATGTGATATAGGAGGTACCTGAAACAAAAAGTCTGAAAACGCACGAGCTAAATGAAAAATCTTAATTCATGGCTCAAAGGTGTACTTTAATGGAGGTTGAAGAGTGATTTTGTATTTGAGTTGTTTGGTAAGTGTTTGGAGATAATGGAAAGTTTCTATAAGGTATATAGAAGGTGTTTGAAGGCCTGGTTTGGTAGGTTTGTGCTTGGTTTGAATTTTGGCAAGTTAAGAGCTTAGTGAAGCTTTAATGGAGGTGACAATGGTGATTTTTGGTTAGAGGGGTTTTGGGAGGTTATGGAAGTGGTGGACAGCTTCTAAATGGTATTTAGAAGTTGTTTGAAACCTTGGTTGACACCCAGAATTGATGGAACTCAAAATCACTAGAAAATGCAAAGATAGGAAAAATGAGAATTTCAAGTGAGGTATGACTTGGAGAATTCAGGTGTAAGGGATGCAATGATCCAATTGACACAATATTATTGCAGTCTCAATTTCCAACTGATCTAATTTTTTGTATCGAAGATTTTGTTACAAGTAGAACTAAACAATAAACATAATATGGTTATAGTTACCTTTACATTTTTTTAGTAAGATGCCATAGATAGTCACTGGTTGAACTTGTTGCATCAAGACATGAGAATCATGAGATTTTAAGCCGATTAACTTAAGATCTTCCATTGATACAAGTTTCTTGATATTTTATGAATATCCTTGGAACTTTGGTATGATGCAAACACCGCCAACAACCTTTTTTACTTTTCTAGATAAAGCGTGACAAGTCGGTGGGAAATATGTTCTTTTCCTAATTCTTCTGGGCTAACTCTTGTCGTATACCCATCACCACCATATCTAGACGGGAATTCTTACCATCTTTTGTCATGCCTTGAATGTTTAGAAATATCTTGTTGTGAAAAGGATGTCTCTAATTGAGTATAATAGGGAACATAATGAAAACAAAGATGATAAACATGTAGAACAACAAGGATTGGTTATAACTTATATTCTTTACTTTCTCTTAAATCAAGATTACAAGTGTTACAAGAATAACAAATAACCCTCTCACCCTAAATTAGAATTGCAGTATGCAATGATGAGAGACTAGTATGCTATTTATAATAAACCTAACATGCTAAACTAATGGGCTTTTTCACAAATACTCATTACAAGCCAACTTAGGGTACAAGTTAACTTAAATAATTGAACATAACAGGCAGGCCCAATTCAAAATACTAACAACCCTAGCATTTCGACACCTACATAATAGAAATCACTTTGACTACAGTATGTAGGTCTTCAACACCAGCATGTGAACATACTTCGACGACATGCATAAATCCTGTCGAATCAGAAGCTAATCTTCGACCCAATAGATTTTGATCCAATTCTCACAAATCTCCACCTTGGAACAAACTCTATAACATCAAAGAAGAAACTAGCTTTCTTCATGCAGCTTTATCAACTGCATATAGTGGGAAAACTTGCAACTCGGCAATGACTTGGTGATCATATCAGCAGCATTGTGATTTGTCGGAACCTTCAGCACTTGGACCTCTCCATGCTCGATTACTCCTCTAACGAAATGCAACATCACATCGATGTGTTTGGTTTGCTCATAATATGTTGAGTTCTTCGACAGGTGTATATGACTTTGACTATCACATTTAATAGTGATACCTCGACCTTGAAGTTTCAACTCCTTAGCAAAACCTTCAAGCAACAATGCTTCTTTCACAGCTTCAGTTAGGGTAATATATTCCACTTCAGTGGTTGGTAAAGCAACAACCTTCTAAAGTATTGTGAGTTTCGTCTTTCCTTTCCTTGATTTATACGAGTTGGAAAATACATGATGGAGATTAGTGAAGAAATTGTGCTTCGTACGTTTATGAATATTGGTTTTCTCTAGGGTGATGTTCTGTTCTGAAGGGTTTTTGCTATAGCGTTATTCTGTCATGAAGGAAAATAAACTACAACTTGGATGTTTTAATTAAATAAGAACACTTTTAACCACAGTTTCTATTATCAACAGTGGAGATAATTTATAGCTTTTAAGCACATTTTCTTTTTTCCAACTATGTGGAAAAGTTATACAAATTTATCTTTAAAAGCTCAGGACCTTCATTCACCTTTTCCCAAAACCTAACTCATCTCACCTCTAAACTTCATGTTTCATTCACGATCTCTACACATTTTTCCTAGCACAAAATTTCTACACATTCACAAAATAGAAAATATCATTTTTTGGTGTGTCGTTGTATCACTCACTTTGAATGCTTAGGTTTCGAAGATGCTAAAACACTATATTGAAAATTTTGGTTTTAAGAATAATGTCAAATTTTACTTTATCAAATAAACAATATGCTTGAACCTTGACATTGATCTTCAACGCCAAAATTTTCAAGATAGTAAAAGGAAATTTCTTTACCCACCTCCTAACCTTCTTACGCACCTCTGGCGAAATTACCAAAATACCCCTTATTTCGGAAATACATTTCCGAAACCGTACTTTTATTGAAAAAAAAGGTGTTTTCGGAAATGCACTACCGAAAACACGAAAAAAAGGTGTTTTCGGAGATGCATTTCCGAAAACACCCCCTTTTTTGAGTTTTCGGAGATGCATTTCTGAAAACACTCCTTTTTGGGAGAGGGAGGTGTTTTCGGAGATGCATATCCGAAATATTCCAAGACCAAATTGGTCTTGGAATGTTTCGGATATACACTTCCGAAATAATTCAATAATTATTAAAAAATTAAAATCAAGGTGAATCAATACAATTAATAGGTATAAAATGAAAGTGAATCAATAATTTTCTCAAGATTCTTACTTAAAATAATTTTCTCCTATTTTTAGTAATAAATAATTTCCTCTCTAATAAATCATAATTCCCTATTCTCATACATAAAATAGATTTTTCACATTTTTGTATAACTATCTAATTATACTTCATATAAAAAAAATCATAATGCTAAATATTTTTGATTTTTTTTTTAATTTTATTTAAATTTAATCATATTGAATTCACTTAATATAAATAATAAAGTTGTTTCATTTTTAAATATAATATATACAAATTCACAAAGTGTCTATAAAAAAATACAAAAACTAAATAATAATTAGCATAATAATTTTATTGTGAAAAAAAAATATAATTGTATTTTAAATAATTGTGAAATTTGTTTCAAATAATGAATACACGTTTTTTTAATTAAAAAATCACATTTTTTTCTTAATAAATAATAAAAATAATGTATTATAATTAATAATAATAATAATAATAATCACGTAATTTATATTAATTTTTCTTAAAAATACGTGATTTTTAATATTTATTTGTAGGAAATGTTATATTTTATTAAATAATGATTTATCTCAATTTTAAACAAATGACAATTTTGATAATTAAGAAAAATTATATTCTACAAACTTATTTTAATTTTTAATTTTCAAATTATAAATTTTTTAATATTAATAAATAATAAACGTTATATTGAAATAAAAAAAAAATCTGAGCTTCAATCAAATTTTGTTATTTTTATTTAAATAAACTTATATTATATATACTTTATATACACTATAAAAATTGTTATACTTTTAAATAGTGCGTTAAAATATAAAAACTATATAAATAGTAAATATAAAAACAAACAAGGATTAATGATTAATCCAAAAATATTATATAAAGTGAACAATGAAATTGATAATATTTTGTAATCATTTTTAAACATTTAAAAAAATATTATATATATTTTTTATTTTTACATATTTGTGTGCTTATTATTCATTATTTATGCACATTTTGAGCATTATTTTTTATTCTATTTAAAATTGAAACAATTTTATTATTTACTTTAATTAATTGAATATGATTTTTTTAAAGAAAATAAAAACGTGAGTTTTGTTTTAAAATAAGAATATGTTATTTTTTTATAAAGATTAACAATTATTATAAATATATAAATAAAAAATTATAACTTATTTTGTAAGTGAAATTATTTTAATTTTTTTAATTAAAATTATTTAAAATTTTAAAATTTGAATTAGGATAGAAATATATAATAACTATTATTCATAACTCATAAATTATATCAAAATATATAATTATTATTATTTATTACTCATAAATTATATCAAATTTATGATATGTGAATTAATTAATATCCTAAAATTAATTTTTGGGATTTTTTAAGATTTTTTTTGTTGTTTCGGAGATGCATCTCCAAATTAGTCAAAATCTCAATTTTTGGAATTTTTTCGGAAATGCACTTCCGAAGTCTGGAAAAATTTTGAAAAAAAAAATATTTCGGAAATGCATTTCCGAAGCGGGGTAAAATGGGTTTTTCGCTGGGGGTGACCCCCATAGGGAGGTGGGTAAAGAAATTTTCTAGTAAAAATAAATGAAGATTTTGCAAAACAAAAAAGATTTAAAAATGAAAGAAAAACTAAATTGTATATGTTGGGATTCAAAGCATGTTTCTGAGGGACTTTTTCCACAGCTGAAAAACATGACTGTAGTAAAATGTTATTTAATTTTATTTTAAAAATACGCCAAATTTTATCACCGTAGATATCTTTAACCAAAGAAAAATGTGTCTTGAAAATTAAAAATGAAAAAAAAAAAAAAAACCTAATTGAATAGATTTTACTAATGATATTTGAATCATTTTGTATAGCATGAAGATTTTAACCATTACCATATTACATCAAACTTTGATTAATGATATCTTATAAGTTTTCTTTTATAAAAGTCTAACTTTATTTTGGTAGAATTGAAATTTTTTTAAAGGCAAGCTATGAAATTTCATAGGCTTTGAGGAGCCGAGGAAATCACATACGATGGAACTACATATGGTGGAGCTAAAGGAGTTGACTTTTCATATAATGATTTTCTCTTCATGATGCAGTGGAATATTGAAGAATTGAAAATCTTGTAAGGCAAGTTATGAATTTTCATAGGTTACAAGAAGCCAAGGAAATCTCAATAAAATCCAATCTCAAAATGGTACGGTGAAGAATCTTAGTGCTTTTCATCTTTTCTTCCAAATGTCAATTCAATATTTTATACTTGAAAATCAATATTGGTCCATGGCATGCTGTTGAACAGTAAGGTTGTCATGTGTATCTTATATTAAAAAAATACTAGAGTGTAAATATGCAAGACTAAGTTGACAAAAAGATACTCAGACACATTAATTTTCCCTACATTAATTATAGTAGTCAGAAATTCATTAGAAGTTCATAGTCTCTACTATATGATAAACTCATTTTCTACTGTTTTTCAATAGAGTGTTTAACATTTGTTTCTTCATATTTTATAGTCTTTGACTCTTGTTTATCTTTGTTAGTTTAGGGTACCAATGTAACATGCAAGGTCCTACATGTTATGATGCAACTCAAAATTTATCTTTGACTCTTCTTCGTCTTTGTTTGTTAGTCGAACTCAAAATTTCTATTAAATAAATACTCCCTCCGTTTTTTATTATAAGTCGTTTTGGAAAAAAAATTGTATTTTAATATAAGTCGTTTTACAATTCCAATGAATAATTAATGCTATTTTTTCTATTATATCCTTAAATATTTATTATTCTCTCTCCTTTCAATTATATAAATTTATCTTCCACATGTCATTAATGAAGGATAATTTTGTAAAAACCTTCATAATTTCTCATTTTCATACAACAATTATTATTTTTTTTAATCTGTGTGAAAAGTCTAAAACGACTTATAATAAAAAACGGAGAGAGTAGTAATTAGCAAGAATTTGAAAATACAATATCATGTTCATGCCTTTTAATGTCATATAGAAAATTGAGGCTTCAAATATTTAATTCAAATTCTTAAAATTGCACTCTAAATACTCAATAGTTAATTTTTTGATGAAAAACTTTTCTTTTGTCAAATGGATAAATACTAGTTAACGTGTGTTTGAATGACTGAATGTTTTAAAAACTGAAAATATATGTAAAACTTATACTAAATTTAAATAAAAATTAGATATTCATACTAAATTTAGATACAAGAGCTGATTACAAACAACGAGCTAGATAAATCCATTACATGCTTATCATCTCAAACTATTAAAAGGTTAACTGATTATCACGGATCATGAGTGTTGAGACCATCCTCTACGAAAAGAGCTTTTATCACGTTTTTTGAAATACACCATCAACAAACATTGTTGGATCACAAGCATAAGTATCAAATGACATCCGACACACGTGGTATACTCATAGGTAAACATCTTGATTTTCACATCTTCGTTTAATATACACCAAGGCTTCATTTAAAGTTGCAAAGCATTCCTGCAAAACAAACTAGGTTTTCACCTTTGGTACCCAAATCTTTTTGGGTCCTAATACTTTAGTGGTTCTAAAATGACTATGGCTACCACCCCTGAACTTTATTAGCTTATCATAACAAGAGGGCTTTAGGTTGCCAAACTTATCATAATAGGAGTAATTATAGATATGGAAATTCAGTTTCTTCAAATTAAAACCTTTACTATGTGATCTACTAGATTTAAACTCTAATTCAATTTTATTCAAGGATGACCTTTGATTTGATAAAATCAAATATATATTTTATTTCCCCTTAGTGAATTTACTTATGATTTCATGTTGATCTTTCACTTCCTTTTTCATCGAGACATAAATCTCGCAATTACTAACTAGGTTTCAAAGTTTAGCCATTTCATATTTTAGTGTTTCATTACTTCTTTATATAAACTAAATATAGTCTTTAAGATATAAATTATTTTTTTTAATCTTATCATTTTCTTCAATTAAGTTAGTGCTTAATTTTAACAGTTGCTTGAATGATAAATTTGTTATCTTATAGTCTTCTTCATTGGATGAAGATTCTTTGAAGGTTCTACTAGAGGTTGATTCTTCAAACTTGTTCGTTGAGACTTGTTTCTCGTTTCTTATTTCAAGGATTTCATAGGATGAAACTTCTTCTCTTGATATTCTCTTCCTAGTGAAGTTTCTTCATTGGACATTGAATCTTCTAAAGATCGTTCAACCACTTAGACTCTTCTTTTAAAGGAAATTAATGGAGTTGATTTTTCTTCTAAGTTTGATCTCATCTTTCAATTTCTCAATGACTTCATCCTTCTTGGATTTTTCTTGATCATCATAAATATTCACATATGTCAATTTAAGGATTGGACCAGGTTTCTGATTCCAATTATTAATTCTTGGATATTAATTTCTTAGCGACGAAAGTTTTAACATAGCTTCCAAGATTTATAACGTTTGAAAAAAAATTGTGAAAAAAACATTCATCTTCTTCGCCTCGTGTGTTCATTCCCTTTTAATTGATACTTGAAGATACTCCATAGATCATTTCAAGAGTGTCTTACATTTCCTTGGCAGAATTACACTTCAGTATACAAATAATTTGATTTTTATTTAAAGACATAACTACAAAATTTTTAGTTTTAAGATTTAAATGAAAAAAATATGTAAAAGCACCATTATAATATTAAAAATACACTAAATTATTGTTGTTGGAAATCAAAACTTGTCCCTCAAAGATTTTACCCTTGATTTTCCGCACAAATGAGGAAATGTTATATATTTTTTAAGTAAAAATTAAAATTAAATTAAGGTGTGTAATGAAAGTGATTGTAACTCACTTATGTAGTACACCAAGAGAAATATTTATTAAGAGATGTAGGATTTGTATATGGATGGGAATAACAATAATGATATAATGAAAACAAGATAGTATAAAATTGCCAAATCAATAGTTTACAATAGGTTCAGAGTTAACTCGACCTAATCTGAACAATTGACAGAATAAGGTACACATTATAAATGGTAACCTTATAATATATGAGAAAAGAAAAAACATTGGATATTGAAGACGACCCTTCACACTATTCATCCTTGAACCTTCTCCCTCTGTGTTGTTTTATCTCTCTATATGGTTTATGTTGGTGATTTTAGTATCATCAATGTATTTTGGCAGTAATGTGATTTACTATAGGCCGATGCAATTATGCGTTAAGTTTGAAACGAGTTAGGGTGGTGTGGAGTGCACGCTCGTTGAGTCAAACGTGTAATTGAAACGGGGTTCCAAGGGGCGTAGCCCCTGGCGGGATGCGGGGCAGCGTCCCATCGGGGTCCAAGGGGCAGAGCCCCTGGCGGGGTGCGGGGCAGCGCCCCGTTCCAAAAAAATTCTGAACAATTATACCCTTTCCTAACAGACATGACCGTTTTACATGAACAGGTGTGTCTTTTCGGTTTCTGTTATTGATCTCCTATATAAGGAGTCATTTGGCCTCGATTTTGGGACACGAAAAATAATACTTCCTCTCTACATTCCTGATCTGTTCTCTATTGTCAGAAATAGATTGCACTTCGAGAATTATCCCCACAAAGATTTCGTGAACCCAGGCAAGAATAGGGTTGAAATACTTTGTTCGGAAAGTGTACGAACACGATTCTTCGAAGTTATCCAGGATTATCATACCGAATTTCTAATAGTTCAAATCATTAAAAAGTATGTAACTTTCTCAAATGGTAGTTGTTGTTGCTATTTATAGATGTTAGGTAAGTGTAAATATTCTAGTTGGAAAAGAAATTCTCTTAGAGAATCATGATTCTTCATTCTTAAACGAATTTCATATTGTTCTAGGCCGACTTAATTTGAGAGGATTTCACTAAAAGAATTTTTTTCTTTGACTAAATTTGTTACACTTATTCGCATTTCACCTTACAGTTATGTTAGAATTTTTATTTGAATCATGTAATTCTTCGAGATTAATCGATAATGCAATGTGTTGGTGCATTTGTTTGCATCTACAAAACAATTAAAATTTAAGTCTAAATCAATAAACATGTGGTTTTAAGTTTAGGAGATAGACTCTCAGCCATGGTAAAGTAGAGCAAGCATAAATGCAACAAAGATTGAGTCATCCTAATCTTTCTCAAATTTATTGAGGTCTACCATCAATCCATCATTGTCAATACTCAAACAACAAAATTACTGGATAGTTAAGATTTATAGTCACATTCATGTTCATAGCGCCACTAGCCAAACAAGGTGAGAATGGTGGAACTACATGTCAAAAGAACCATGCGTTTTTGGAAATTCTCAACATTTGACCCGATTGTTTTGGCTTTTTTAAAAATTGATTTTTGTAGTGTTATATAATTTTGTGAAAAAAAAATTTAGAAAAAACTTTTTATAAAAGTTTTAAATGAATATTTTGTTTGAATAATTATTCTTAAAATGTGATTTTAGGTATTTCATCTATTTATGGAAAAAAAATTGGATATTAAAATTTAAAAAAATCACTTAATTTTGAAGCTATTTCAAATAGATGTTCATAAAAACTAGTGTCTTACCCGTGCGTTCGCACGGGTACCCGTCGTTTCCGCGCATTTGGGTTTAGAAAAATCAGAAATGTTAGGAAAAAATTATAAATTAGATTAGAGGTTATCATAAAGAAAAATGGTGTGTGGAAAACAGAAGTTATTTTTAAGGTGTTGGGCCTAAATGTTTGTAAGAATATGTTGGGCCTAATTTGATAAGTCAATTTAATAATATTTTACTGTATCGCACGCGTACCCGTCGTTTTCGTGTATTTGGATTGCGTCAAATAAAAGGTATTAGTAAAAGATTATATTTTAGTTAAAATTGAAAAACTTACAAATTAGTAGGGTATGGATAGGGTACTATAGTACCCGTTCTCATATATGCAGTTTAAAAAATTCACGTACTGAAGCCCATATCTGCGTGAGCATCAACGTTTGAGCCTGATCCCGTGTCCTATGGATTAAAAAATATAGCTACTATAACAGCCAAGTCAAAGGTGCATTTGGATTGAGAATAATAAAAGGTATTCGTAAACAACTAAATTGTGGTTAAAATGGATAAAATTATGAAATTACTAATATTAAACAAATTGAATATTGAAAAAAAAAAGTCATTAATAATTAAACTATAATTAATATATTTTAGGACAATTAAAATACAATTAAAGTGATACAAACATATATTATATAAATATTTCAAAGTACATATATTTAATTTATTTTTTTTAACAAAAGAAAGATAATAGCATAACAAATGATAGATGCTAGTAGGGACCCTTTCCCATATCTGCAGTTTAAAAAATTCACGTACTAAAGCCCATATTCGCGTAGGCACCAACGTTTGAGGTTGTTCCCGTATCCTATTGATATTTAAATTCGTTTAATTTATTATTTTAACAAAAGAAAGATAATGGCATAACAAATGATAGATGCTAGCAGGGACCTGTTCCCATATCCGCAGTTTAAAAAATTCACGTAATTAAGCCCATATTTGCGTAGGCACCAACGTTTGAGCTTGTTCCCGTATCCTATAGATATTTAAATTCGTTTAATTTATTTTTTAACAAAAGAAACATAATGGCATAACAAATTATAGATGCTAGTAGGGACCCGTTCCCATATATAAAAATATTTAAATCGATCGTATAATTATTCCTATATATAAATAATTTTGTTTGGAATTATCTATAAAAATATTTAAATCAATAGTAAACTAATTCTTGTTATTATTCAATATTTAATTAAATGTGTTAATAGCAGTACCATATACATGTATCATATAAGTACCCGTTTGTATCGGTATAAATATATGTCATTCTTATAAAAATGTCATTCAATTGATAATACTAAATCATGTTTGATGTTATGTTTCATCATTTATTTTTAATTGTACGTAATATTTTATAATTAAGAAAATAGAAAAATAAAATATAATGTAAATATTATTAAATAAAAAAATTAAAGACTATTTTAAAGTAAAATTAACTTTCATTTAAAAGTAAAAAGTAGAAAAAAGAAAACAAATTAGATTATTTAATCTACCTGAATATATGTAGAAACTAACATAAAGATGATTATTTGTTAACAAAATTGTAAAGTAACACTAATTTTTAAAATTTATTTTAAAACTTCAAATATAAAAATTTGTCTCGTTTCTAATATTTGGCTAATTTTAATAGTCTTAAAAGTAAAATAAGAGATATTGGAGAACAAAAATAAGAGACAAAAATAATATCATTTATACAAATATTTGAAATAATGATATATTATTTTCCAGTATATTGAGAATAGGCATTGAAAATTGATAATTGTGAAAAATAAAAATTAATTCTATGTATTATTATCTTAAAAAAGATTGTATCTTAAATGGAAACCATAAGAATTAGAAAGATTTATCACTTAAAGTCAAATAATCATTGAGAAATTTGAAAGGTAATGCAATTAAAACCAAATAATATATAATTTATTCGTATCCTTAATGACAAAATATTTATACAAAATAGTACTGGTTACGAAGAATGAAAAGTTAAATCCCCTTCCATAATAAGTATTAAATTCATACATTTAAGTATTAAAATCATACACTTAATTATCTTAAATAAAAAATAATCAAATGACATAATTATTAAGTATCAATAATTATTATTGTTTTAAGTTGAAATTAAACTCACAACGAAAAATTAAAAACATAAATGTCAATAATTTAATTGTGTACAAATATAATCATGTGTTATTATATTGACTTTTGAATTTCTTTGTATTATTAAGTTTTTTTTTAAATATTTTCATATTATTTTACTTCTCTCAATCGCACATGTTATTATATAAATATTATTATGAATAAAATTATACTAATTCTACAATATATGATAGTATAAGACTAATTTTAATATTAATAAAATTTTCATTTAAAATTTTGTGGTATTATATTAATAAAATTATGAATATTTTAATTTTTATGATAAATAAAATATAAAATTATATATAACAGAATAATATTAGTAGAAAATATATTAATATGATAATATAATTGTTATATGTAACATTAATAAAATAATTTAATATATTATAATTATAAAATAAATATTAATATTATAAAATTCGATTTGAAATACCAGTCTATCGCACGGGCCAATGATCTAGTAATTTTCAATCATCATATTATGTAACTATATGATAACTTAATGAAAAGCTAAAGCTGAAGAACCTCACAAACTTCATTGACATACATATTTCAAGTTAAATAACAGCTAATATATTATTCTATGGTCAATAATTTGAAATATTTTGGTATGTTATATCTTGAATACAATAAATGATTTTGATTTGTTTTTAATATTAATTTATTTTTATTCAACTGTAATATACAAACACAATATATACATATATTTGGAATGATTTAAGGCCTATTAATATTTTCATAAGTGTAACAGAAACGGTTCTATTTTGTTAATATTGCTTTAAATGCCAACAATAATTGATATGTGATTTGTTTTAGGGTATGTTTGGTTCGGGGTAGATGGAGGGGAGGGGAGGGAATATTTTTAATTAAATGTGTTTGGTTCAAATTTTATGAGGGGAGGGGAGGGGAGGGAAGGGGAGGGGAGCAAAACCCCTCCAAAACACACTTTTTGCGTTCCTCCAAATCAGATGGATTTGGAGGGGAGGGGAGGGAATCTCAATTTTAATATTTTAAAAATTATTATAATTACTATAATATCCTCAGTTTAATTTTAATATTTTAAAATTATTCATTTTCTTTTGTATTATTGCTCTTCTGTGTGATTTTTCTCGATTGATTCTATTAGCTTATTATAATTATTCTCTACCTTCAAATTATTTTGAAATTTTTGTCCTTAATATAAATCATAATCATTTCACTTTTTAGATTTTTTTTATAACTTTATTTATATTTTTTCTAATTTTGTTATGTATCCTATCATATTTTCTTTTATATCAAATTTTAAAATCTTCGTTTTAATTAATTTATTTATTTTATTAAAAGATTTAAATCATTTATATTTAATAATAAATTATTTTATGTATTTTATGTGTTAAATAATTCATTACGATTTCAAAGTTGTTATCAACATATAATTTAATTTGTTTTTGAACATTTTATTCGAATTAAGTGAACTCAATTTTTTAACGTTATGTATTAAATTATAACTTTTTAGTCACTCAATATTAGAAATTTTACTAACAAAAAAATATGTCTAGATTTTTTACATTTGAATATCATATTATATCACTTATATAAGATTATAAGGATAAAAATATAAATTATTAATAAAACTCCTCGCCTCCCCTCCTGAACCAAACATATTTTTAATTAAAATCCCTCCCTTCCCCTCTCATCCCCTCGTTTGAACCAAACACTCATTTGATTAAAAAAATCTTTTCACCTCCCCTCCCCCTCTCCCCCTTCCATTAAAATTCCTTCCCTCTCCTCCCCCTCATTTGAACCAAACACACCCTTAAGGCGTTGCTTTTAAAAAGAAATAAAAGAGAAAATATTTTCTAACTTTATAGGAAATAATTTAAAATCATCAATTATGTGAACAAACGTGAGTTATAACATGTAGTACATTAATTACAATTAATTAAATTTAGCGTTTAAAATAGAAAATTAATAGAAGAAAATTATGTATCTTCGATATTTTTATCTTTTTATCACATTATTAATATTTATTATTATAAAAAAAATATGAACCAATTTATTTCAAGTTTTCTTTGGCACATAAGGTTTACGTCTTCTTTTCTCATACATTTCATGTCGCTAAAAGGTAAAGTATATAAAATCTTCTATGTCTATATAAGAGTAAAAATTAGAAATAAATGGTATGATTAATAAAAAAAATATAATACAATATTTATGCAATAAGAATTATGAAGAAAAAAAATTAGATACAAATATAAAAGAAATAACTAATCAAATATAATTATATAATTGCAATTAACGGTAGTATATTTTATTATATTCTATCTTTATTTTTTTTGTTTGTTCGACCTTACAATAAATAAATATCAATAATATTTTAAAAAAATAACTTTATAAATTTTATATATATATATATATATATATATATATATATATATATATATATATATATATATTGATAAACTTAATTTTTTAATTTAACCTAACTAAAATATTCTTTCTATGAATTAATATACAATATTATGTTATTTATATATTATAATATCTATCATTTTTATAATTACTAAGATTTAATATAAATATTACTCAAACACAAAATCAATTAATCAATGAAATTTATTTATTAAAATTTGCAATAATATATAAATTATTTCTATATCAAGAAAATAGGTGTGTTGCTTTATTATTTCAACAATGAAATATAATGTGAATATAAAGTGAATATTATTAAATAAAAAAATTAAAGACTATTTTAAATGAAAATTAACTTTCATTTAAAAGTAAAAAGTAGAAAAAAAGAAAACAAATTAGATTATCTAACTACCTAAATATATGTAGAAAACATAAAGATGATTATGTGTTAACAAAATTGTAAAGTAACACTAATTTTTAAAATTTATTTTAAAACTTCAAATATAAAAATTTGACTCGTTTCTAATATTTGGCTCAGTTTAATAAAACTTTATAGTCATAAAAGTAAAATAAGAGATATTAAACAACAAAAATAAGAGGCAAAAATAATATCATTTATAAAAATATTTGAAATAGTGATATATTATTTTCCCGTATGTTGACATCATTTATAAGTAATATGTAACAATAGTTATTTTTAAAATAAGTATTGAGAATATGCATTGAAAATTGATAATTGTGAAAAATAAAAATTAATTTCATGTATTATTATCTTAAAAAAGATTGTATCTTAAATGAAAACCATAAATATTGCAATTTAAAATTAGAAAGATTTATCACTTAAAAGTCAAATAATCAATGAGAAATTTGAAAGGTAGTGCAATTAAAACCAAATAATATATAAGTTATTCTTATACTTAATCACAAAATATTTATACAAAATAGCTACTGTTATGAAGAAGAATGAAAAGTTAAATCCCATTCACATAATAAGTATTAAATTCATACATTTAAGTATTAAAATCATACATTTAATTATCTTAAATAAAAAATAATCAAAGAATATAAGTATTAAGTATCAATAATTATTGTTGTTTTAAGTTTAAATTAATTTAATTTTTTACTATCGAATTCATCGTAAAAATGACAAAATTAACACTCAGTTTCCGTTATAGTAAATTTGAAAAGATAATTGGTACCACAATAATTTTGGAAAATTTTAAATAATATTGTTGCATATTTAATTGGAATACATTTTGTTCAACTATTAAATTAATAAAAAATAAAAAATAAAAATTAGAGTCATGTGTCTGAACCTAAATAAAGAGTTTGTCCAACGTAAGGGACAAAATTTATGGTGCGTGAAATTATTTGAAGCGATCGTATTCCATATATAATCAATAAAAATTAATAAATAATAATAAAAATAATATATTATGTCTACTATAGTAATAATAAAAAGTCGACTCTCATTTTAAATAATTAGAAAATTTGCTATTCTATTTCAAAACTATACATATTCATCCATTTTTCTTAATTCAAAATTTTTCTTATATTTAAAGTCATATAACATATGATTTTGTCAAATTTCTATTATATAAAATATATTGTGATCATTTATATATATAATAGCTTCCTATAATTGAAGATTTTGCTTTATTATTATGTCAGCCTACCGACAATACTTTAGGACATTTACATTATTCCTTTGGAGGCAATTAGAAAATATTGAAAGCATCATTTTATGATATCATGATGATTTAAAACTTTATTTATTATAAAAATTGAATTTCACAACCATCATAGTACAATCTAAATATATTTTACATATCAGTGAAACCTCACAACAATGCAAGAGATATCATCAGAGTTTTTTCTATTAAGTGCTTTTTCAGTAAGTTGCTTTGCCGCCGCCCGAACATCCTTGGTATCTTTGATAGTATCAACTGCTTCTTGATTTGACATGACCTGTAATAATAACATATGTGAAGCTAAAACCAAACATGATGTTTGTGGGAAGGAGGAATGCAATGCATAAATCATATGATGCTTCATCATTTTATCAAAGCATTTACCTTCCATAATCCATCACTGTTTATATTTTAACTAAACAATGGTTCTACACAGTAGACTGAAGAAATCAATTTTTAGAGGGTTAGTGAAGTAGCAAATTCCTAAACTTGAAATCGTTCATTGTTGTCCTCCTAAAATATACCTGTGGAGCATGAGCTCAATTTGTCAATCTCCCAAACAGATCCTTCGATAGCTCTATCCACCAAAACCGAGAATTCTGTTTTATTATCCTTTATGTATATCTCGAGATTAATCTGAAAGAAAAAATTAAATTATATTGTGAACGTAAAGGATGGATATAATTCAATATTGAGCGGATATTGCAATTTTTGAAGATGATTCAGAATTTCAATAGCAATACCACGTCGCTTCGGAAAATCCAATTCAAAAATACCCTGCATAAAATAGTGAGAATCAGTTCAAAACCGCATCAGTGCCAACACGAATATTCGTAGCATATCACGAAAAACCAATCCAAATTGGTTAAGCAAGAGCAACATTACCCTTTGAATTACCAAAAGCGGTTCAACAGAAAAAAGAACTCAACAAAAAAGGTTTGCAACAAAAAAAGACCACGACATAATTTCATAACAGAACGGGAGAACATAGAATCGGCATAACAGAAAATGAGAGGAAATAATTATAACGGGAACAGAATAACAGAATCGTAGGACAGAGTTTTGAAAGGGCAAGAAAATTTGTTTGTAACTTAAATTGTAGAAAATCGCAACCGAAAAAGAGAAAAGGAATTCACCTCTAACATGTTTGTAAAAACCTCTCTTCAAATCATCTTTCTCTCACCACCGCGATTTCCAAATCCCCCTCCATATCTCCCACATTTCTCTCCATAATGACCATCACCGATTTCAATCTATATAAGAAAAATCAGAAAACCATAAGAATATCTGTTCCAAACTTCCATAACAGAAAACTCACCTCATAACACCTTCAATCTTAAATCGATTATCTTCCATTCTCCAACAATGTTCAATCATTATAACAAACACTTGGTGGCCTATTAATTGATTCCAAAAATAAAACTAAATTATGCAACATTAATACACCTAAATCAAATTTGAATGGAGAAAATAATGCAGAAAGTTTGAGAGAGAAGAAGAGAGATTAAAGAGAAAATAACATAAACTCGGAAAGATCTCACCTGGCTTTGACGATTCAGAGTTGTTTTAACTCAACATTCATCATCAAACATTGAAAATCGAACACCACAGGTTCGAACGCGAACGAAACCGCTCAGCAACATCATCAAACCGTGTTCATCGCACAATACAGGAAAACAACAACATACAAAAACGAAAGCAGAAGCCAATCGGAATCCGCCGTTTTGGCTCGGAAAAAGAGGAAGGAGATTCGTTCTGTTCTAAGTGTGAAAGAAATAACGATTTTGGAAACCGTGCGTTGAAGGGCAGTTATGAGGAGAAATGATTTGAGGTTATTATTGCTGTAAGCAGTTTGGAACGTGGATAGGCAGAGAGAGTAAAGAATGTGTAACTGCAAGATCATGAGAGGTTGAGAGGTTTAAAGTTCCACCCTTACAACTGCCGCAGCACACAATGAGGAGGGAATGATGTGGAATTTTGTGAGAGTGAGGAGCTGATGTGGCATGCCTTAGGATTGAGAAAATGGTAGACTCTTCTTATATGATAGATTATTTTTGAAATACAACTTTTTGAAAAATTGTAATTTTGACCAAATTTTGATCTTTCAATAATATATTATAGGATGTCAAAATTAGTGTTTTATTTTAGAAAAAACGAATATAAAAAAACATGTAATATTTTAAAAACCAATTTTAAAAAATCTATTTAAAAAAAAATATCTATTTTTTTAAATCTAAAACAAACATGCCCATAACATATTGAGTAACATATATAAGACAACAATCGATTATGAGACACCAAAAATTCCAAAAAATAGAGGAAACATTTATGCATTATCCACGGAAGTAGTTGAATGTTATGATCAAGATGAGAGTTTTCTCTTTAAATATCACGCTCTATAAATTTCAATATTCAATAAATCAATGAAACTAGCTATACATTTATCTTTAGTTTTACTTTATTTTATATGCATTTCTTAGATTAGCAGTTCAAATTTTCACGTTTTTAATTAACATATTTTGAAGTAGTTAAAAAAACCACAACTGGTTGAATTGTTATTTGTTATACTATTTGGCTGGAAAGGATAATATTGGAATGAAATTAGGAATTCAATATTTGAAAGGAAGAATTTAAAGGGCGGGAAAGGAAATGATTTACTTTTTATTTTTATTTTTATTTTTTATTTTTATTTTTATGTTAATCAAGTTATAAAATGTTTATAAAAATAATTATTCTTGATTTATCTTCTAAATTAATAAAATAGTATTTTAATTGTAATTATTTATAAATTTATTAACGTTTTATCAATTAAATTTGACATATATTTAGAGTTATTATTCTCTTTAAAGGATAATACTATACCACTAAATTAAACTTAAAATAATTAGATAAGTTATCTTGTTATTTGTCCATAAAAGTCATAGCCTTTGTAGGAAAAAATTTAAAAAATTGTTTACAAATCGCTTTAATTAGTCCTTGGCCTTTTAAAAATACCTAGGCTTTGAAATGGGCCTACGACATTTATAAATTATTTGAGGAATCTCCTTTGCATCCTCCTACTTGTACTTACTACCCCCATATAACCCTTTATTTGTTCATAATATCTCCAAAGCTAAAAAAATCTATTATTTAAACTCAAAATCTATTTATTTTATTTGAAAATTTCTTTACCCACCTCCCTCTCTTCTTGGTCACCTCTGGTGAAAAACCCAAAATACCCTCACTTCGGAAATGCATTTCCGAAACGTTTTTTTTTTTCAAAATTTGTCTTATTTCGGAAATGCACTTCCGAAAACACGAAAAAAAGGTGTTTTCAGATATGCATTTCCGAAAACACCCCTTTTTTGGGTTTTCGGAGATGCATTTCCGAAAACACTTTTTTTAGGAGGGGGTGTCTTCGAAGATGCATATCCGAAATATTTCAAGACCAAATTGGTCTTGGAATGTTTCGGATATACACTTCCGAAAGAATTCAATAATTTATAAAAAATTAAAATCAAGGTGAATCAATACAATTAATAGGTATAAAATGAAGGTGAATCAATAAAATCAAGGTGAATCAAAATTTTCTAAACAATTTTAAAGTTAAAAATTATTTTACTAATTTATATAAATCAAAAACATTTTAATTCCATAAGTAAAATTTGAATTATATAGAATTAAATATAAAATTTGTTCATTAAATAAAATTAAGACAAAATCTTTTTTTAATTTTTTTAAACTAAATAAAAAATTATAACTAATTTTTAATTATGAATCAGAATAGAAATATATAAATATATAATAATAATTATTAATTTTGTAAGTGAAATATATAAATATATAATATATAAATATATAATAATTAATATATAAATATATAAATATATAATAATTATTATAAATTAAAACACTCATTTTTTTAATTTTTATAATTATTATATAAATATATTTATAATTAATATATAATAATTATTATATAAATATATAAATATATAATAATTTTTATAAATATATAATAATTATTATAATTATTATATAAATATATAAATTAAAACACTCATTTTTTTAATTTTTTTTGTAAATACATAACAGTTATTTTAAATATATAAATATATAAATAAAAAATTATAACTCATTTTGTAAGTGAAATTATTTTAGTTTTTTTAATTAAAATTATTTTAAATTTTAAAATATGAATTAGAATAGAAATATATAATAATTATTATTCATAACTCATAAATTATATCAAAATATATAAGTATTATTATTTATTACTCATAAATTATATCAAATTTATGATATATGAATTAATTAATATCCTAAAATTAATTTTTGGGATTTTTAGATTTTTTTTTGTTTTTTCGGAGATGCATCTCCGAATTAGCATATTGCATGTCTACTTAGACATACTTGGGTGTTACACTGTGCATGGTATTGAAGAAGTTTGAGACTAACAAGGGTGCTCATTTATGTCTCTCTTGGCTCTGGGATATGTATTAGTCATTTGTGGAGCGCTCTAGGTATGAGGTGGATGCTATGGTATACATGTTGCATCTTGTAGGATGTATTATCTTAGCCGATAAGACTCATGTATACATCGATGCTAGATACATATCCATATTGCCTACTTTGAGAATCTCCACTGGGCATGGGGTTGTATTGCTTTTACGATATTATATATTTCCCTTGAAGAGGTGACTGACTTTGAGATGAGACAACTTGTTAGTTATATGAGTCTATTTCATGTATGAATATTGTACTTACTAAAAGTACAAAATGTGTAACAACTCCTAGAAAAGAAGGGTTGTCAGAGGCTTTAAGGTTGTTGTGGTATTGAGAGCTAGCTCACATCAGGTGAGAAGCTACTGTATATGTGTTTATTTTATGTGTTGTAGTTAGACTAGTCTACCATGGTATTGAGGTATTTATAATCCTCTGGACCTATCCAAGTCTCCCTAGGATACCACAACCACCTCGAAAATAAATAGTTGATTCTTTGAAATCCAGGGAGAGTAGTTGAATCCCATGACCCCATATGCAACATTCGTTGACCCAACGCATGTTTTACGCACGATCTCATGTTAAGGATGAATACATCAAGGTCCTAGGCAACATATTCGAAGAAGGGCACCTTATCCTAAAGAGGGGTGCTCAATCCTATAAAAGGGAGACTTGGGAAGGACGATGGGCTAAGCGCATGCCTTTTCCATGTCCCTAAGGTCTCTTCTAATTATACCATTTCACAATTCCTCAAGCAAGGGGACTCGTAGAGACCAAAGTGTTTAAACCCTTAACTCATTTTGGTGCCTTCCTTGGGAGCCTCGTCGAAGCCTTATTCTTATTTTCAGTTCTCGAAGTTTTAGATGATCCTTCTACACGAGGATTAGCTAAATTCCTAAGGCTAGATTTAATAGAATCTTCTTATCGACATTTAATTGAGTCCCTCAAGCGAGACTTAGATGGGTCTTCGTGACGAGACTTGGTAGAGTCTTCCCCTAATGAGACTCAATTGAGTCCCTCAAGCGATACTTGGTTGAGTCTTCCTAATGAGACTTAGTTAAGTCTTCTTGACGAAACTTAGTTGAGTCCCTCAGGTGAGATTTAGTTAAGTCTTCCTGACAAGACTTAGTTGAGTCCCTCAAGCGAGACCTAGTAAAGCTTCCTTGAGGTTTTAAAAGATCCTCGTAACGTAGTTGCTCTTAAATGGCTAGGATTGTTCTATGGAAATCTAATAGTTTAATTACCCTATAGGGCGGCAAGGATCTTCTATAACACCATGTTTCTCGTATTTCTATTTTAATCGAATTAAAATTGTTATTTTTATTAATTAATTGGGTGATTTAATTCTTTATTTTAGTCATAATATGTTATATGTGATTATTTGGAATTGTGGGTAATTATGGGAGTGATGGATAGTAGTAGGAAGTTAATTAGAATTTTTATTATTATTTTTAATTAATTAAAATAATTAGAAAAATAGAGAAATTAAGAAGTTAGGTGAGAAATAGAAACCATGAGAATTATGGGGTAAAGTGGAAATAATTAGAGGAATTTAGGGACCAAAGTGAAATAATTAGAAACTTAGTATTAGGTTAATCATATTAAGGGTTAGTGGAGCTATTCTATCATGACGTGAAAATCTTGGAGATTAGGAGATAGAGCTTTTGTGAGAGAGGCAGTAGGAGAACAGGGGCTTGGGAAGAGAAACCATCATTGTTAGAGCTTGCTACTGGAAATTAAGGTAAGAGGAGATTACTTTACTAAGAGTGTATATTAAATGATGGGTAGAGAGGGATCGTTACCCTCCTCAAGGTTAAATTCTCCATTGTTGTATTTTATGAGTTTTTGATTATGAATATGTGAACTTTATGCCAATTACCATTTTTGATGTATAATTTCATGCTCTCTTATATGCTGATTTTTATACATGTTGTGTTGATATGATTTATGAGTTTTTGTTTTTGTGTTTCCCTGGTTGTGATTTAGAGTTTTGAACCTAAACTTGAAAACTATGAAAAGTGATTATTTGTAATGGTAATTGATGAACAAATGTTGTTTAATTAGTGTATAATATGTATCTATGTGTTTCTGGTTGAATTAGGGTGCTTGGGGTCGAAATCGAAGCTCCGAATGAGCTTTGGTATGAAAAATAGCGTTATGAGTTGTGTAGGTTCAAGCGTTTACGCCCGACGACACCCGAGGCTCGCCTAGAAAGCTTTACAACGGAAAAAAGGGGTTATGGGTTCGAAACCTCGCTTAGCGAGCAAGATCCTCGCCTGGCGAGTCTAACAGAACAACATTAATTGGAAATGATGTAACTTGAGTTACGTGACTCCAATTGAGGTGCAGTTTGAAGCGTTGGAAAGCTTGAAGGATAGAAAAACACTTAGAAAGGGGGGGATTGAATAAGTGTGACTTTAAATCTTGGACGATAAAAATAAATTGCACAATTATTTTTATCCTGGTTCGCTGTTAACGAAGCTACTCCAGTCCACCCCCGCAGAGATGATTTACCTCAACTGAGGATTTAATCCACTAATCGCACGGATTACAATGGTTTTCCACTTAGTCGCAACTAAGTCTTCCAGAGTCTTCTGATCACAACTTGATCACTCCAGGAACAACTGCTTAGTTCACTCCTAAGACTTTTCTAGAGTCTACTGATCAACACGATCACTCTAGGCTTAGTTCACTCCTAAGACTTTCTGCTCAGCCAACTGCTAAGACTTCCTAGAGTATACTGATCAACCGATCACTCTAGTTCCTTACAACTTAATGTAATCAATTCAAGAGTTTACAAATGCTTCTTAAAAGCGATAATCACAACTGTGATATTTCTCTTACAGTTTAAGCTTAATCTCACTAAGATATTACAACAGCAATGTAGTGAGCTTTGATGAAGATGAAGATTCTGAGTTTAGATTTGAACAGCGTTTCAGCAAGTTTGATATAAGTTGTTTTGATGCAGAATCGTTAACCTTGCTTCTCATCAGAACTTCATATTTATAGGCGTTGAGAAGATGACCGTTGAATGCATTTAATGCTTTGCGTGTTCCGTACAGCTTTGCATTTAATGTTATACGCTTTTGTCAACTACCTCGAGCCTTGTTCACGCTGTGTCTACTGACGTAGCCTTTAGTAGCTTTAACGTTCCTTTTGTCAGTCAGCGTAGTCTGCCACGTGTACTTCCTTCTGATCTGATGTTTGTGAATACGACGTTTGAATATCATCAGAGTCAAACAGCTTGGTGCACAGCATCTTCTGATCTTCTGACCTTGAAGTGCTTCTGAGCGTGATACCATCTTCTGATCTTCAGTGCTTCTGATCTAATGTTCTTCTGATGCTTCCATAGACCCATATTCTGATTCTGCTTCGACCATCTTCTGATGTCTTGCCAGACCATGTTCTGATGTTGCATGCTGAACCATTTGAGATACATCTTCTGAGCGCTGAATTATGCGTACTCTTTATATATTTCCTGAAAGGGAAATTGCATTGGATTAGAGTACCATATTATCTTAAGCAAAATTCATATTATTGTTATCATCAAAACTAAGATAATTGATAAGAACAAATCTTGTTCTAACAATCTCCCCCTTTTTGATGATGACAAAAACATATATAAATGATATGAATTTGCGATCAGAAAGAGTAAACGGCAAAAGACAAATTACACAGCTATAGCATAAGCATATGAATATGTCTCCCCCTGAGATTAACAATCTCCCCCTGAGATAAATAATCTCCCCCTGAAATAAATACTCGAAGAACTTTGATAAAAGACTTCCCTGATTATTTCGGTAGAGACGATCATATAAGCTTCTGTCTTCAGAGAATTCATAGCTTCTGACTTCTGCTTCCATTGGACAGCTTCAGAACTTGAATTTCTTTGATCTTCAGAACATTCACAGCTTCTGACTTCTGCTTCCATTCAGGACAGCTTCAGAACTTGAATTTCTTTGATCTTCAGAACATTCACAGCTTCTGATTTCTGCTTCCATTCAGGACAGCTTCAGAACTTGAATTACTGGATCTTTTAGAACATTCACATCTTCTGATTTCTGCTTCCCTCGGATAGCTTCAGAACTTTGAATGTCTACCAACATCACTTCATGCTAGATTTGTATCAGAACATTGTTGAATGTACCAGAGCATCATCTGAGCATCTCTACATCCTGAAATGTTTACAGAACAAAAACTAAACGACAAAAGTCAGCATGAACGAGTTAGAACATAAAATGTATATTCAAATACATGATATGTATCAGAGCCAAATGTATCAGAGCATTTAGGCTAAAACCGTGTATCAGAGCAAATAATGTATCAGAGCCATAACATTATATGTATCAGAGCAAATAGAATTTTGTCATAACAGGATAGACAATGATATTCAAATTCTATTATCAGTGCTTCTGATTCATTCTTCTTTCTTGCTTCTGATCTCTGAAGCTTGACAGCACTCAGCTTGCTTCAGTTTCCATGGTTTTGCTTCTAGTGTTTGCTTTGAAGATTTTCTTCACTTCTCTGTACCTGCAAAACACTTAAACCATATAGAACTTGCAGTTCTTGTTAGTGAATGTGTGGGAGCCTTTACCCAGCAACTGATAGATTTAATCAAATCATTTATCATTTATCTTTCTCCCCCTTTTTGTCATAACATCAAAAAGAATATTTAAAAAGATTCAGATGCATAAAACGAACACATGGAGGAAGAAGATGATTTCATTAAGGTTCAACCAATGGGTACAAAAGTACAGGATGAAAAGATCAGATGCACAGAAACAAAACAGATGCAAAGAAAAGAAAGAAACAACACAGACTCAATCTAAGATGGCCCTAGTCTTGATAAGATCTTGGCCAGCATCTCTTTAACATCGTTGTTGTGTCCTTCTTGCCTTTCAATGAAAGCATCATACTTGTCATTGAGTGAGCTTTGCTCATCCTGTCTCCTCTGAATCGCTTCTAGAGTCCTTGCAAGACGAGAAGGTTCATCAGAAGAAGCTTCACCGCTTTCAACCACAGGAATGACATGTTGATCTGCAGCTTCCATAGAAGTATCATTTGCTGGGATATCCTCAACAGGGTCTGATTTAGCAACATGATCTTCAGCATCTGCTTCTTGCATAGAAGCATCTCCATATTCTGCAGCAGGAATTTCCAAGTCTCCATTCTCAAGTGCCTGAAGAATGGCAGCTAGATTTCTTGGAGCAGAAGGGCCTTCAACTTCTTGTGGGTCAACAACTTCTGGAATGACCAAGCCAGGGTCTTTCTTAGAAGGGTTTTCCCTCAGAAAGTCAAATAAGGTCTTGAAGTCTCCAAGCAGAACAGGATACTCAGGAATCCAGATAACCATGTCCCTGCATGGGTTTGCTTCCATTGCAGCAGCCAGTCTCAATACTTCCAATTCATCCACAAAGGGCTTCTCTTCCAAAAGATATCTTCCTTTGAGGCGAGCAAACCAGAAGTCTTCATAATTTCTCAGAATTCCACGAGGCCTTGGGGCAGCAGCTACACAGGCTTCCTGAAGTTCTAAAAACAGAGCATCTGATTTTCTGCGAAAGATCCTCCAGAAGTTCCGCATAGCAACATCATTCAATCCAGAACCTTCAGCGAGTCTGAGAGTATCAAAGATACTTCTGAGATTCCTCTTTATGTTTTCAAAAACTACACCAATAGGATATACAGGGCGGGATTTTATTTGGGTTTTTGAAAAGGCAGGGTTGGAGGTGAAGTATGGAAGAGGTTCTCTATCCAACCTATAAGAAGATTCTGCTTCAGTATCAGAATCTAACACTACCACTTCAGCTTCAGGACGAGGCTTGGGAGTGTAGTTGCAATCACGGAGCAGCTGCTCATGTGATGCAGAGGTTGGAAAAGGAGAATCACAAGGATTGTTTTGAGAGGTGGAGGGAGTATGTTCAAGAGTGGTATTGGGAGAAGGTTGAGATGGAAAGAGAGTTTGAAGGGGTTGTATATTCAGAACAAGATTGTCAACAGCTTGGTCAGAGACAAGATTAGTGGAGGGTGAAGGAGACGGAATGGATTGAGGAGATGGTGGAGTTTTTGTGAAGGGAGATGGTGAGGGAGGAAGAGAATTGGATTTGTTTGCATGTGAAGAAGGAATGGTTATAGGGGAAGATGGTGGTGTAAGAATATGGACAACAACGGGTGATTCTGATGAGGCTTTTTCTGGTTCAGGGGTAGGTACAACTTCTATTGGTGTAACTTCTGAACGAACAACAGGAACAGAATTAGGTTCAGAGATGCATATACCTTTGGAACCTTTCAGAAGCGCTTTGGTCACATCCTCCGTTTTCTTCAGCTTTTTACTCTTCGGCTCTTCAATAATCTTTGCTTTGCCTCTAGAGATTTCTTTCCTTCTGACATAAGCCTGAACTTCTTGTTGGTTTTCAGCTTCTTGAGGGATATTGTCTTCATCAGAGCTTTGAATAATCATCTTCCTCTTCTTGGTTATCTTCTTTTCAACAACTTCAACCATCTCATCATTTTTGTTTGACTTCTTCTTCTTTTTCTCTTTCTCAAAGTCATCAGATACGGCCTTAACAACATTAGCAATCACCTTTTTAGAAACCTCTTGTTTCTTAGAGACAGCAGAAGGATAATCATGCTTTCTTTTAGTCCTTTCTTCCCTCTTGCGATTTACTTTGAAAGGGGCACCTTTGTCTTGATCTTTAAAACTCTTGTTCTCTTCAAGAGATTTCAGATAAACAGTTTTGACTTCAGGTACCTCACTATTGAAGAAGGTTTCAAAGTCAGCCAGAACTGGTTCTCTTATGGTTCTTGTTCCAGCTAGAGGTTCAGGAACTTTGAGAACAGTGTCAATGATTTTCATCTTCTTTAAAGAGAAGGCATTCAGACAAGCTCCAGTGGTGACAGCAAGATCTTTGATGATACCTTCAGACTCCAGACTTTCAACAATCTTGGAATGTACCAGAAGGTTTGTAATAATCCTACCAAAAGGAATGGTTGTTCCAGCATTTTCCTTTCTGAAAGCATTCCTGGAATCCTTTACTGCTTTCCACATATGGTTGAAGATAATGTAAATCGCATCAACCTTCTTCTGAGTGGCAATGCAATAAAGAATATACCTTTGATCATTACTGATGAAATTCGAGGCATGAGTTGATTTCCTATGGTAGAAACACCCGAGAAGGATCTTTGTCCAGATTCTGTAGATATCTTTCAAATTCTTAACATGTGTAGTTTTCTTGACATTTGAATAGAGAGTGGATAGAATATCTTCCACATCTTCTCTTTGATCAGACTCAAAGGCCCCTTCAGGATTTTTCAGATCAAACATCACTCTTAGGATGTTTTCAGTAACAACGACTGACTTTCCATGGACGAAGGAGAGTATAGCTTTTGGTGCAACCACAGCATGTACCCAGAACTCTTTGACAAGATCCGGATAAACAGGGCCAACGAACTCAGCAAACAATGAGGTCCATCCTTGAAAGATGATGTCTTCTTTAAGATGAAATTGATTATCTTCAAGGTTATCAAAGTCGACCATGAGTTCACACAAAACTTCCAATTTATCTTTGGGGATGGAGCATGCAACAACAGGGGTGAGTTCCTGGTGTGTTTCATCGTGCATATGAAGAAGAGTAGATGAACCAGCAAAATGAGATGAAGAAGCAGCCATTGAACCAGAACGATCAAGAGAGAAGAACAAAAATTGGGTTTTCGGTTAGGGTTTCAGAAATACTAAGGGGCTTTCAGACAGAATGTATGCAGGAAGAAGGTGAGACAAGGGAGCGAAAAAAAATATGAGATGATTTGAAATGAATATATAGGAACGGATTTAAAAAATAATAAAAAAAAAATTGAACAGTTTCAGAATCAAGAGAAATCAATTTTATTAAATGATGAGTGACGTGAGGAGAGAGAACGTGGTAAATGAAATGATTTAAAACAGTTACCTAGGTCGGCGTCTTTTCAACTGCACGCTTTGTACTAACCGTACAGATACGTGTTCACCATCAGATAATAGATGACAGCTGTAGATTTCAGAGAGATTTTACGCCTTCAGATTCTGATCACTGCTTCTGAGTTGATCAGGTTTCTCTTCTGGAAATACTCCTTCTGAAGTGTGCTGATATAAGTCTGAATGATCTTCTGATCCATTACTTCTGATGTACACAGCTTCTGGAGGTTTACTTCTTTGTTCTGCAGCTTCTGATAAGACAAAACTGTATCTGCAGAAATTCTTAAGCTCTTTGTTTCATCAGAAACAAGTTTATCATCAAAACAGATGTTTATTGATTTGTCCACAATCAATGTTTCAATGTTGTATATTCTGTAGCATTTAGAGCATTCAGAATAATCAAGAATGAAACATCAATGCTTTAGAGACAAACAAAACAGATGGTTCCAAGACTAATAAACTTTCTTTTCTGAATTCCTACAAACAAAGTTTCTTCAACAGATTTAAGAACCAGAACTTGAAAGACAATCTTTCTTCCCTTCAAGTGTTGAGACCAACTTGAATCCAGGTGTCATGTCATGTTGAATGTTGTCTTCTTTGTTATCAAAAGAATCTGCAAAAGAAATAATCTTTTTCTTTGGTACCCACATCTTCTTGGGTCCTTTCTTGTTAGATTTTCTCAAGTTCTGATTGAACTTGGGTTTGACATTATAAGCAATAAGAGGAACAGCATGATAATTTTTAATGTGAGTTTCATGATATTTCCTAGGTTGTGTCACATGCTTCTTAGTGTGTGTAATGTGAAAACTTTGTGCATGTGAAGTGTGCCTAATATCATGTGAGTGGCCATACTTGAACTGATCATACAATGGCTTGTATGTGATTTTCATCTCATCAACAGGTTCAAGTTTGTATGGGGTTTCACCCTCAAAACCAATGCCAACTCTTTTGTTTCCAGACACAGCATATATCATAGAAGCTAGCTGACTTCTGCCAATACTTCTAGATAAGAACTTCCTGAAACTTAAATCATATTCTTTCAGAATATGGTTTAGACTAGGAGTGGATTTTTCTGAATCAGAAGGAGATCCAACATTATTGGATAATTTTAAAAGTTTTTCTCTTAATTCAGAATTCTCCAACTCAAGCTTCTTTGTTTCAAATTCAAATTGCTTTTTCAGCTTTTTGTATTTGAGACTAATCTGAGACTTGAGTTCCAGAAGTTCAGTTAGACCGGAAACTAACTCATCTCTAGTAAGTTCAGAAAATACCTCTTCAGAATCTGATTCTGATGTAGATTCTGATCCATCATCTTCTGTCGCCATCAGCGCACAGTTGGCCTGCTCATCTTCTGAATCATCTTCTGACTCATCCCAGGTTGCCATAAGACCTTTCTTCTTATGAAACTTTTTCTTGGGACTTTCCTTCTGAAGATTTGGACATTCATTCTTGTAGTGTCCTGGTTCATTGCATTCATAGCACATGACCTTCTTCTTGTCAGATCTTCTTTCATCAGAAGATTCTCCACGTTCAAATTTCCTTGAACTTCTGAAGCCTCTGAACTTCCTTTGCTTGGTCTTCCAGAGTTGATTTAGCCTTCTGGAAATCATGGACAGTTCATCTTCTTCTTCAGATTCTGATTCTTCAGGATCTTCTTCTCTAGCCTGAAAAGCGTTAGTGCATTTCTTGATATTAGATTTTAATGCAATAGACTTACCTTTCTTTTGAGGCTCATTTGCATCCAGCTCAATCTCATGGCTTCTCAAGGCACTGATAAGCTCTTCCAGAGAAACTTCATTCAAATTCTTTGCAATCTTGAATGCAGTCACCATCGGACCCCATCTTCTGGGTAAGCTTCTGATGATCTTCTTTACATGATCAGCCTTGGTGTATCCTTTGTCAAGAACTCTCAATCCAGCAGTCAGAGTTTGAAATCTTGAAAACATCTTTTCAATGTCTTCATCATCCTCCATCTTGAAGGCTTCATACTTCTGGATTAAGGCAAGAGCTTTTGTCTCCTTGACTTGAGCATTTCCCTCATGAGTCATTTTCAAGGACTCATATATGTCATAGGCTGTTTCCCTGTTAGATATCTTCTCATACTCAGCATGAGAAATAGCATTCAGCAAAACAGTTCTGCATTTATGATGATTCCTGAAAAGCTTCTTTTGATCATCATTCATTTCTTGCCTTGACAGCTTTGCGCCACTGGCATTTACTGGATGTTTGTAACCATCCATCAGAAGATCCCATAGATCACCATCTAGACCCAGAAAGTAACTTTCCAGTTTATCTTTCCAGTATTCAAAGTTTTCACCATCAAATACCGGCGGTCTAGTATAACCATTGTTACCGTTGTATTGCTCAGCAGAGCCAGATGTAGATGCAGGTGTAGGAGTCTTTTCACTTTCATCAACCATCTTTTAAATGAAGCGTTTTTCTCTTCCTGAATCTTTTCTAAACACGGTTAAGTGCTTGCACCTTAGAACCGGCGCTCTGATACCAATTGAAGGATAGAAAAACACTTAGAAAGGGGGGGATTGAATAAGTGTGACTTTAAATCTTGGACGATAAAAATAAATTGCACAATTATTTTTATCCTGGTTCGCTGTTAACGAAGCTACTCCAGTCCACCCCCGCAGAGATGATTTACCTCAACTGAGGATTTAATCCACTAATCGCACGGATTACAATGGTTTTCCACTTAGTCGCAACTAAGTCTTCCAGAGTCTTCTGATCACAACTTGATCACTCCAGGAACAACTGCTTAGTTCACTCCTAAGACTTTTCTAGAGTCTACTGATCAACACGATCACTCTAGGCTTAGTTCACTCCTAAGACTTTCTGCTCAGCCAACTGCTAAGACTTCCTAGAGTATACTGATCAACCGATCACTCTAGTTCCTTACAACTTAATGTAATCAATTCAAGAGTTTACAAATGCTTCTTAAAAGCGATAATCACAACTGTGATATTTCTCTTACAGTTTAAGCTTAATCTCACTAAGATATTACAACAGCAATGTAGTGAGCTTTGATGAAGATGAAGATTCTGAGTTTAGATTTGAACAGCGTTTCAGCAAGTTTGATATAAGTTGTTTTGGTGCAGAATCGTTAACCTTGCTTCTCATCAGAACTTCATATTTATAGGCGTTGAGAAGATGACCGTTGAATGCATTTAATGCTTTGCGTGTTCCGTACAGCTTTGCATTTAATGTTATACGCTTTTGTCAACTACCTCGAGCCTTGTTCACGCTGTGTCTACTGACGTAGCCTTTAGTAGCTTTAACGTTCCTTTTGTCAGTCAGCGTAGTCTGCCACGTGTACTTCCTTCTGATCTGATGTTTGTGAATACGACGTTTGAATATCATCAGAGTCAAACAGCTTGGTGCACAGCATCTTCTGATCTTCTGACCTTGAAGTGCTTCTGAGCGTGATACCATCTTCTGATCTTCAGTGCTTCTGATCTAATGTTCTTCTGATGCTTCCATAGACCCATGTTCTGATTCTGCTTCGACCATCTTCTGATGTCTTGCCAGACCATGTTCTGATGTTGCATGCTGAACCATTTGAGATACATCTTCTGAGCGCTGAATTATGCGTACTCTTTATATATTTCCTGAAAGGGAAATTGCATTGGATTAGAGTACCATATTATCTTAAGCAAAATTCATATTATTGTTATCATCAAAACTAAGATAATTGATAAGAACAAATCTTGTTCTAACAAAGCTAACACATAGTACTATCTCAGATGATGTCTTATGAGGTTAACAATGTATGTATGATTAATGGTGACTAAAAGGAGATTAGTTGTTTTGATGATATTTTAGACATTGATGAACTTTACGAATGATCACATGATTATATGTTGATATGTTGTAGATTATTTTATGATGATAATTTATATTGATTTTATGGGGAAGAGTCCATGGAAGGGTGAGTTGTTGAGGTGGTTTATTTATGATTCGAAGCAAGACCATTGGTGGATGTTACACCATAAAAGTTGTTGTTGCATTATTATTGCATCATATGAGTCGCTGTTGTGATGTTACTAGTTACTAATTTTGAAAAGGGGCTCAGTGATGAGTTTCAAGTTCAAAGAGGGATCTGGTTCAAAGAGGAACCGTTGTGTCGTTGTTGTGACGTTACGAGTTGCTGATTTCGAATAGGGGATTCGTGATGAGTTTTGGGTTCAAAGAGGGACTGTCGATGAGTAGACAATGTCAATAATATAACTCTAATGTCCAAATTGGTACCACAAGCATATTGAGTCGGCGTATTGTCACATTGCATACATATTCGCATTGTAATTTGATGATTGTTGCGTGAATAAATTATATGTTTGATGATTTTTGTTGTTGTTGTTTATGCTAATCTTCCTGATTTATTGTACCACTAACATATTTGAGCGTATTCTCAACCCTTTGTTATTTTGTTTGTATGTTGATCTATGGTGCGTACAAATACTCAGGAATAGGAGAAGTAGTTATTGTGAGTTGGAAGAAGGTGTAGAAACCTTACTTCATATGTTTATCCTTCTGCGTATTTTTAGTTTCGTTGCTTTGATCTATGATATTGGGATACGAGTTGATCATTTTATTTTGTTTAGTTGATGTTTATGTTCTATTAATTTCTTTAAGTACTTCAATTGACAAAATAATGGAAGTTGATGTTGTTTAATTAAATTTTGTTGCGAGTATTTAAATTAATTGAAAAGTATGCATGTTCTATTGAGTAACATTCTAAATGTCTGTTTATTCTTTAATATAAGAGTCTGTGGTTTTAGGATGTTACATCTTCCCTTGGAAGTCCAACAATGTAATTACCCTATAGGGCGGAAAGGTCTTCCAGGGGAAGTCCAGCAATGTAATTGAGCCATAGAGAGGCAAGGATATTCTTATGGAAGTCCAACAATGTAATTATCTCATAGGGAGGCAAGGATTTTTATGTGGAAGTACAAAAATGTAATTACCCTATAGGGCGGCAAGGATCTCCCTAATGGAATTCCAATAATGTAATTACCCCATGGGGCATCAAGGATCTTCTTATGGAAGTCTAACAATGTAATTACCTCATAGGACGGCAAGAATCTTCTAGTGGAAGTTCAACAATCTAATTACCTCGTAGGGCGATAATGACCTATATTAATATCTCAAATTGAGTGAGTTCCATGTTCTGAAAATGCATCATCCATCCAATTTTTCGAGCATGTAAGATCCATGGGCAACTTTTGATATATAAAATATGGTCCCTACTAGTTAGGTTGTAGTTTTCCTTGTTAGGAGGGCACTACGACTTGTCGTAGCTCAAAATCCCCTTCTTGCATCTCTATTCGAACTACCATGGAGTTACATCTTCAGGTTTCTTTTTATTTAGCACTGAACTCTCTAATGTGGGCGACATCTCTTGTTTTGTCAATTAGGTGAGTGACAGATATTAACATTGCTTCATCTTCTTCCTCGTTGAACTAGGAGTGGCACTATGATGGCGTATCAATTTCGAATGGAAGCATGACGTTCGCCCCATACACTATAGTGAAAGGGGTATCCGTAGTGGTGGAGTGAGAGGTAGTATGATATGACCATAGCACTTCGTACAACTGCTCGGCCCATAATTCTTTGGCTTCATACAAATTCTTCTTGATCGCCTTCAATATCACTTTATTTGCTGGTTTGGCTTGTTTGTTCTCCTATGGATAGAAAAATGATACAAACTTGGTTTTTATTCCCATGTACTTGCAAAATTTAATCACAATAGTACTAGCGACTGAGGTCCATTATCTACGACAACAATTCCTTGTAAAATAAACCTGGACATAATCTTCTGCCAATAAAAGGGGTGAACTCTTTCCTTCTTCATCTTGGACACAACCTCTGCCTTTATTCAGTTCGTAAAGTAGTCTACTCCTACATTCAAGAACTTTAGTTGGCCGAGAGCTATTTGAAAGGTCCTAGAATTTCAACGCCTCACTGATAAACTGGCCAAGGTGTTGTCACGAAGTGGAAGAGTTCAGCTGTTGCAAAGTGTAGATTAACATGTCTCTGAAATTTGTCACATTTCTTGATAAAATCTACGATGTCTCTCATTGATGAAGGCCAACAATAATCTACACTTAACAACTTAAGGGCTAAGGCTCGCCCACCAATATGGCTTCCATAAGCCCCTTGGTGAACTACAGCTAAAACCAGGGCGATTTCATTTTCACTCAAACACCTTAACATAAGAAAGACTCTTTGCATTTTGTATAACTTCCCTAACATAAGAATGTACTATGTTGCACGCTTGTATATTTTCTTTGCGTCTAACTCGCATTGTGGTAAATCTCCTAACTATAGAAATGGATTTTATGCGTCATCTAAACACCATTCCTGGCAATATCGATAGCATTTTTCGCTCTCACCTTTATGTTTGGGGTGGCCAGTGTTTCTTGTATCATAGTATGGTTGAAACCTACTTTCTTTGAATTAGCTAGCTTAGACCGCATGTCTGCCTTAACTAATGCTCTTTAGGCATATGAATTATCTCAAAAGTTTTGTTGCACTCAGACAAATCGTGTACCTTATTCAAATATTTGGTAAGTTATGGTTCCTTCATCTAATACTCGTCGACGACTTCCTTTGCCACCATATAACAATCACTTTTGGCCTTTAGAGTCGATGCGACTACTTCCAAGGTGATAGACATGTTGGCGATGGGAGCTTCGCACTCGACATGATCATTGCTAGCCTTGAATTCAAACTTCAATGGCTACTCGATCAATAGGGCATCTAGTGTTTCTGGCACTATCCTAGTTCCACTCTCTTTAACGTTTGATGCTCCATCCACCAAAAGGATCCGGGCAGGGAAATATCCTTGCCAATCGGTGTGCTGAACTCGGAGGGTGAGAAAAATATATAAAAGAAGGGGGTGTTAAAATTCTGAACAACTTCATAATATGATAATGAAGCTCAAATTCTGAACAACTGTTAGAGTTTGAATCAGATATAGAGTTCAATGCACAGTTGATAATAAGTTGCATAAGTAAAGAAGGTGACACACAATATATCGTGGTTCCTCTAAAACTTAGAGTAATCCAGACCCCTTTTCCCATAATAGATTTCCACTATAATTAATCCTGATTACAATATTCTTAAACACACCAGACAAAGATTTCATTTCTCAATCTAACTTGAATGAGACTTTCTTGCTTAAACAAACAAGTTCAGGACTTCCTTCCTCAAGCAACCTAGCTCAAGACTTCCTTGCTTAAACACACCAGTTCAGGTCTTCCTTGCTCAAGCAACCTAACTCGAGACTTTACAAAATCTTTAACTAAAGAATCTAGTAATAATAACCTTTGTGTTTATATGAGTGCTTCTTAGTTAAGCAGATACACATGGTTTACACTTTGAGCAAATATAGAATGACTAGATCCTAAGTGTTTGAGAACCAAAACTTTGGTTTTCTTTTTCTCCTTTTTGCACAGATGATCTTCATTATTGTGTCTTGCTTTTCTGTTAATCTCTTGATCATATTCACATTGTTTTTTCTCTCATTGAGTCTCTTACTCTTTTGTGAATATGATTCACTATACTTTCTTTTCTCTCCATATT
This sequence comes from Vicia villosa, assembly GCF_029867415.1. Lineage (NCBI taxonomy): Eukaryota > Viridiplantae > Streptophyta > Magnoliopsida > Fabales > Fabaceae > Vicia > Vicia villosa. The sequence goes on from NW_026705255.1 coordinate 638,677, forward strand.
TCATCCTTTTGATTGTACATTTTTTCTCTTTTTGTTCCCATGTGTTATCCATTCAATCTCTCATATTCTCTTTAAATAGATGATGAAAAAGGATCTGTTAAAGAGGGAAAGATTGAATATTCAAACAACAAAAATAGTCGTTTGAAGTACTTTAGCTAGAACCAAGTAAAGTGAAGTTAATTTCACAGCTAGCATAAAGACGTTGGAGGAGCAGAGTAGATTTGCGTTTGCAGTGCAAAGTTGTTGTAGAGACGTGAGAGTGATGATACTAACAAAATTATTTTTTTCTTGATTGGACATAAGGTATTATACTGTTGTCACAAGATATTCTTTAAGATATCTTTTGATTAGGAACTTCTCATAAACGTTTGTTGAAGCTTGATCAGAGTCATTATCTCCTTCAAACTTAACTTCTAGAGTCAGAGGCTTCTGATGAAATTTGTTAAAGCTTGATCAGAGGTTAGAGTATACCTTCAGAACCTGGTGAGAATGAGGCTTCATAATCTTTGTGTTCTCAGGTCTGAAATTGTCTTTATCATAATCTTGATTAGATAAACTATGAAACAAAGGCTTCAGAAAATATGCTGATGAAGCTTGTTCAGAGGTTGCAGAATCATTCCTTATGATATAGTTTATTTGCTTCAGATGATGCTCGTCTTCAGACTTTGCTAATCTTCCGACTCTGCTTATCTTCATATACTATATATGCTTAGCTTAGCTCAACATCTGATGCATATCGTTTGACTTCGTCAGAATCAAAAAAGCTTTCTTTAGATCTGCATATTTAGCAACCTTGTTAGAGTACAAAATTATTCTCAATACATTAAAGACTTTGTTATCCTCAAAACTTAAGGACAATTAACGAACCAAACTTGATCTAACAAACTCTTCCAAAAAATATGTCAGGACCTGCGATTTGATTCTTCCTCTGGGAATGTACTGGATGTCGTATTTAGACAACTCGAATGCCTAAGATACTATTCTTTCGGTCATATCTGCTTTCTTGATGACCTGGAGTATGAGATAGTCTAATTTTACCAATTCCTGATGTCCTTGAAAATATGACTTGGGCTTTCTTGCGACCACCGCCAATGCGAACTTACGAAATATAAGACATTGCGAGATACCACGTCGTTGAATTACACAAATGCGAATTATCAAAATTGAGATATTGAGAGGTGTTTTTGTTAATAAAATATAGATCATATTTATACAAGTTTTAAACTATTATGAACCACATAAAAGTGTCGGTGCAATCACACCCCTACAAAAATATCGGTACAATCGCAACCGCACAAAAATAATACTACCAAAATTTTAATTGATTGGAAAAATATCTATCATATCAAAAAAATTTGAAGCTTTCGATAAATTTTTTGCTACACTTCAGTAAAAATGTATATCATATTTTTTTTTGCCACTACCGAATTTTTTGTGCCGAAAGAAAATTATGCAATTATTTATTAATAAAAAAATAAAAGAAGTATTTTTAGCATTATCAAATATATGGAGTTGTCATGTATAAGTTAAGGGTGCAAGTATATTCCTCAAATTATTCTCATGCCTAACATTATTAAAATCACAAGTTATATTACTGTCTTGCAAAACCTAGCCTAAAATAATTTGTTGAAGATGTGCTTTGGTATTAATTAGAAAAATTATTCCTGAACTCCAAGTGTACACATTTTAATAATATATGCAAAATACATAGATTTACTGATAAAAGAATATGAATTTGCCATATGACATCTGTACTTTGATGTTAAAATAATACAACTATTTCAATAATTCAACTTATTATGTCGCTTCAAATATAAACAAAAGAATACATATCTACCTCAGTGAAAGTGAGTCTTCAAGCAAATACTTAATTATGCACAACTAGTTTACTACAATGATTAAATTGTCAACTTGCAGAAGAAATTTTGTTGTATTCTTGTAGAAGGTATTCATTAACAATCACACAACTCATAGTCATAGAACCCCACACATGCATAACATTTCATTTTCCAGCTAATAAAGTGAACAATACATCTGTTTCATAGTTGGCTTCAGATCTACATCTTTAGTATTTAATAAATTTTTTTCTTAAAGCTAATTTGATAATCTTGTATACAATGGCCACTCTACACTTTTTCAATATGTCTATGGAGTAATGCCAAATTATCTATGTTTTTTAAACTATAATGAAATAATTCACGTGTGACAATCTGGTATGGAAATTATAAACCTATAGTTATATATATGGAGTAGGAGTTATTATGCTTTTATAAATATATTTTTTAAATAAAAGTATAAAAAGAAAATTTAAATATTAATTAGAAATAATTTAAATGTACAAAAATGTTTTATATAATAAAAAATATCTAATGTATGTCTTAGTCCAAACAACCACTATAAAAAAAATTAGTGTTTGTGAGATTTTTTATCAGATTGCGACGGTTTTGGCGGTCGCAAAATATGAGTTGCGACAATTTCTCAATCGTCGTAAACTTAGTGTCACGGGCTTGATTTGAGAAGAGTTAAATAACAATATTGTAAGTGCATGCATACCTCACAAAACGTGTTTTGAATGATGTCAAATACTCAAAGATGACAAACCTCACACAAAACAACTGAAGAAATCACAAAGTCACTGTTTGGGACCTTTTGATCAGCTTAGGCCGACTCACAACAAGCACAGGTTGACGCACAGAGTCAAGAATAGCAAGCCTACTTCTTTGGCTAGTTTAGGTCGACTCACAGAAAGCATAGGTCGACGAATAAAGTGAAGAAAAGCAAGCTTGCATCTTTAACTAGTTTAGGTCGACTCACTGGCTTCACCAAGTCGACTTCTAATGGTTTGAACATCAAGCTTACCTCACTTCATGGTTTAGGTCAACTCATGGTTTCCCCCAAGTCGACCTATCAAACTTTGGTCGATGCACAACATGTATGGGTCGACGCACATTGAACCATGAACCAATTGAAACTCACTGCATAATTTTGGTCGACATATGAGAATCGGAGGTCGACTTATCAACCTTAACTATTCAACTATAACTCTTTTCATCATTTAGGTCGACGCATAAACTGAAATAGGTCGACGCATCGCTCGCATCAACTGAATTTTTGGGCATCTGATTGTGGCTTCAGCTCATCAACTCACACACACTCACATATATACTTTTTATGCACATTTTCTCAAGCAACATTGAAATTTAATAGATACACAAGTCTTCTCATCTTCATTCTTCTCTCTACTCATAACACAACTACACATAATCATTTTTGTGTTGCGGGTACATGTTCAAGTCTCATAATGTCCAATGATAGGAATTGAGTATTCCTTTGGGTAAAGATTCTGGGAGTTTCTCTGTATAAAATCTTTAGGTTTTTTCTTCCAAGATCAAGGTGATTTGGAGGTTTTTGACAAGAGGCTTTGCTAAGGTTTCAGCCGAGTGAAGGTCTTGAAGAATGGGGGTTCGTTCAAGTAAGTCACGGTAACCGGAGGATCAAAGAAAACTTTTGGGTTGACTTGATCTTGCTTAAAAGATCAAGGGGAGAGAAGATAAATAATCAACATATACTGAGTTTGTTTTGTTCATTGGGGGCAGACGTAGTCGTAGCGAGGACGAACAACGAACTGCCTAAACAAATCCTTGCGTTCCTTTTTCTCTATTCTCTCTATTGCTTGCTATTAATCTTGGTTCATAATTGTTAATTTTAAAATTGATCTAAGAGTAAAATTGTGATACAAAATCATTTGACATAAGAACATTGTAATCGTTGATTGCAATTGAGTTTATCAATTTACTACTCTTGGATTGCTTTAATAAGTTAATAACGCACACCAAGTGTTTTTTTTTCTTTAATGCAATAAATTTGTTGCACATTAACTGTTTGATAAATTAGAAGTAAGCAATCATTAGAAGTAAGCAATCATTAGAAGAGGCAATCAAGCATATCATATTCGAACGCACAAAGTTTCTTGAAAAGTATTTGATTCCTCTTAACTCTTTAGCATATCAATCTTCTTCGAATTTTATAGCATATCTGATCCTACCAATAGCGGTTTGGAATAGACGAGAATCGATTCCATGACCCTTCTGATAATCAAAAGTTTTAAAAACATCGCAGAAAATTTTGTTGACCTATTCACCCCCTCTAGATCATTAGCATATCGTCTAACAAATATTATTAATTTTATAAATTAATTAAAGTATTACAATTTATTTATTTAGTAGCAATTTAAAAATAAATGTTGAAAATGGGTGATTGTGATCATCATATTTGAAAAGTGAATTAGTGTTATAATGGAAATCAAAGGTGAACAAAGTGGAGATTGACATTAATTAAAATGATAATTGACAACATTTATATTGGTGGTCAGTAGTGGTTAAAATGATAGTAGAATGGTCAAAATGATGGTTGACAGTGGTCAAATGGTCATAGTAGTAGTCGATGATGGTTATATTTGAGATTAACAAAAATGCAGTTATTTGCTACCTACTTTGTTAAAAGTAATATTTTTATCGGTCTCAAATATGCAACAAAACGAATGTAGCCTAATATGCATTAATTTTTAATAAGGTTAACAGATTTATAAATTATTTCAATATAAAAATTTAATATATAAAGGTTAAATATGTTTTTCGTCCTTATAAATAATCCAACATTCAATTTTTGTCCTTATAAAAAGTTTCTTCAACGAATGGCCCTTCTAAAATTTTTCGTCTCCAACTTTAGTCTATGCCGTCTATTTGCTCTAATGGAAGCTGATGTGGCACGACATGTGTCATGCCACGTCACTTAAAGTCAACTTACAAAAAAGTTACATTGTGGGGGTTACAAACCTCACTAAATGCCTAAATTCTCTCAAACATTTCATTAAACAACTTCTGAGCAATCTTTCATGTGTTTTTTTGTCATTAACACATATATAATTGAATGTTGCATAAGAGAACAACCTAATTTGAACCTAATGTAGTTAAAATTTATATTTTAATCTTTACTCACATTAGAATATGATATTTAAACAATAAAAGGGGATATGGGGTGAGATTTTCTCTATACCACTCGCCACTTGTGTGCCTGCAACCACATTTCCCCAGATATCAAAGCAAAATCCCGCCCAGATACACCCATTTCAACATTCTCTAGAATGTGTCACGATTCTTCCTCCCTCTGAAAATTAAACACAAGATTTGAGCTGAAGATAATCAATGATCTTCATTGGACCATAGGATGAACCATGCAAAGATGCATACATAATTTCTTTCTTCTTAACCAAATCCATATGCATTGCATCTTGAGAAAGAAGAACAACTTGGAAACATTCAGATCCACTCATCAATCCCCAATAACAAGACTATATTTTCTCTCCTTACTTCTTCCTTTTGTCTCATAATTGTCATCAAACCTTTTTCTCTCTCATTCTCTTCATTTTCTCTTGGAAATTTATACATGAATAATTGATTAATTGGTTTGTTTTGTTCAAACATGAAAGCATTTTTGCTTCAAGTTTTTGAAGGAATATATCGTCTTCATCCTTCCAATCTATGGACAATTTGTTAACTTCATTATTCATCCACCAAGGTATCCAATTTTTGGATTCCTTTTCAAATTAAAACTTTCCCTTTTGTTTTTTAATTTTACTCCCAATTAGGTTTTTACACATGCCTGATATGTATTTAACTGTTAGTTTTTCACTCATGATGCAAAAGTAAAGTCTTATTTCAAAAGCACTTGTAGATTGTTTTTTGTTATTCATTTTATTTTCATGTGATTTTGAATTTTTCAGACCTGAATGTAACTCCTACTTTACATGGGGCTAATGTGTTTTTAAAGTGAGGTCTGTAGTAATAATTTCTTTTGTTTTGATAACTTTCTAGTTATGATTCTGGCTCTTTGGTTTTTATATGTTTATAATTGATTGTTGGTGTAAAATATTAGAGATTTTGTTTTAAGTTTAATCAAAATAGTTTAGGCAAATGATAAATTGAGAATATATCCCCAATAAAACACTTGAAAGATTGCTCAGAAGTTGTTTGATCAAATGTCTGAGAGAATTTATAAATTTAGGGAGGTTTGTAACCCCCACAATCTAATAATTTTTTTTGTAAGTTGACTTTAAGTGACGTGGTGTAACACGTGGCGTGTCACGCCAACTTTCGTTAGAGCAAATTGATGGCAAGGACCAAAATTAAAGACGGGAAATTTTAGGAGGACCATTCTTTGAAGGAAAATTGTATAGGGACTAAAATTGAATGTCGGGTTATTTATAGGGATCAATGACATATTTAACCCTTGCATTTTTCTCTTTGATTGTACATCTGATTAATACTATGTACATTATCGAAAGTAATTACTTTCACTTTGGGTTTACGAATCCCTTCTAGGTATTCCATGTTAAGTTGAATAGATCTTCCCCAATTAAAATAGTTATCAAAAGGTTTTCCAAAATTAGAGTTTAAAATGCACAAGAGCGGATATTTAAAAGTGCTTCACAAAAGGAATTACACTATTGAATTGATGTACAAATGAATTTTTAATGATGGAATGATAATGAATCAATTAAACAATAATATGGCCATTAATCTAATTTTATTAAAACAAGGCATTTGAATATAATTTGATTAATCAAAAAAATAATTTATAGTTAAATATTTCCATAATTGGTCAATAGAAAGGAATGTTTAGCAAACAAGATCTAACATAGATCTCAGCTTAAACATTAATAACATACGATACCATAAAGTGTTTAACAACCTAAGAACATGCAAACTATACATAAATTAAAAGAGTTAGGGATATATAAAATGTACACGTGGATTTACATTGGTTCAACATGTCGTCTGTAACACCCCATTTTCTACCCGACATTTATATTAAAAATCAGAGTGCTAAAATTGTCAAACATAAAACAGGATGTCACATTTCAACATAAAACAACAAAGCAACTTGTATTTCTTTTAATATGATACATAGCATTCGGCTGAACAACTCACAACATATTTATTCATAGGAACATAACAACCCTTTTAATATTAAAACCACAGAATTACAACTTCCAACTTATAGATCAGTTAGAAACTTTATTCAACTAAAACATCGTTCAATTTATAATTATTCAACAATTAGTAATAACAGCAACTTAGAAACAACACATAAACATCCCCCCGAGTGATACGTATCAGAGCAAGACCAACTCGAACTAACAGCAATTAAAGACTTCATAAAGTTACTTCACTTCCACAGCTATTCTTGAGTACCTGCTCAATTACCCAAATAGGTAACATCATTACAGAAGGGGTGAGATATCCAACAATATAAGCAAGCATATGATAAATAATATATTAAGATTAGATCATACAATATCACCACTTCATACTTATTCAAACAACAGTTATAATAACAAATAGCAACAACGGTTATAATAATTATTTACCAACAACAATTATGATAACAATATTCAGTAACAAGTATAACAACAATTAGTAACAACAATTAGCAACAACAACTATAACAATAGTTATAATAATTATTTCACAATTTAAATCATCACAACTTAATAACAACAACCACTTATAACAACAACAACTTACAACAACGACAACTTATATCAACAACAACAACGTAATAACAACAACAACGAAATAAAAACAACAACTTCAAATGCGACTCAACTGTGCAAATGCATGTGGTACCATTTGGAGTAAAACTCCCAACTTAAACATATGCCAGGTTATCGAGGCATTTCAACAAGGCATAAGCCTTCAACATGGTGCCATTAAGGCCAAGGCATAAGCCTTCAACTTTTCAACGTGTTGCCATCAAGGCCAACTTAAACAATGCAAATGTATGCATGCAACAACAACCACAACGTCACAACAACAACAACGCAACAACGACAACAATTCAACATTGTACCAACATTAGAGGTACTCAACGTCGCTTCAACACTGGCCATAGGCCTACAACTTAGTCAACATATCGACAACAACTTATAAGAAAATGAAACTATTTTTATAAGAACATGAAACTATTTTTATAAGAAAATACACATTATTAGCTTTCTAACGCTTCGAACGGGGACTCAAACGGACTTACGGATCAAAAGATACGAATTTTTGAAGTTTTCTCCAAAACTAGATTTTTGCCCAGGAACAGCTACGGGTTTTATGCATTTTTCCATTAAAATCCAACCAATTCAATTCTATTTCATAAAACAAACACATATTCATTCATACCTAACATATAGTAGTGAATTGGAATCATAAAACATGAATTTTAAAGCATTGATTTTGATCCCAAATCTCAAACCCCATCATACCAAATCCCTATAACTCAACCCAAAAACTCAATTTTCCTCCTTCGATTCAGTTGCAAATCAATTTCGACCAACACAGAGACATAGCACTATAATAGTTATAGTCAACCAACATTAATCTGTTTTTCTGCACTTAATTCCTCAATAATAATAATTATAAACCCTAGGTTAATTTCCCACAACAATTGATTGAACTTTTATAACCTTATTCACAGACATCAATTGATTTCAACATCAACAAAATTCAATCTCAAAGATACAAACAACCACACAAAACAGAGACAATCCATACAATCATAACCCCCACATATCATTCATCATAATCCCGTTTATAGAGCTAGAACCTCACCTTTACCTTGGATTGGAGGTCGCTCTCTATTCCGGTTGCACTTCGTTGCCGCCATAGTTCCAACCTCGCTCTTTCTCTTTCTCTACAGCTTTGCAATTTTCTAGATAAATCTCTTTTTCTTCTCTAGAGCTCCAAACCCTTATTATTTCTTTCTTATAATAAACCTAATCCTCTTATTCCATTTAATCCAATATATAATAATAATAATATTATTATTATTATTATTATAACTCTTAACCAAATAATAATAATAATAGTAATATTATTCCTCTATTGGGCTCAACTTCTCTACACCTCCTTATTATTACATACCACCATAAAATAAACCTAACCAACAACTCATATTCCAATATAATAATAATTATATTATTTCTACAACTCCAATATAATAATAATTACCACATAACAACTTAAACCGACATAATAATCAAATTTCTCTGATAAATCCCAACTTCGACCAATTTCCAATTATTAAATCCTTAATTAATTTAATTAAATAATTAATTATATTCGGGGCGTTACAACTCTCCCCCACTTGGATATTTTCGTCCTCGAAAATCTATCCGACACAACCATCCTCAACTTGCTTATACTCGACTATACAACATCACAACATACTCTTATCAACAGATTTTCGTTATAGCATCCTTCACTTTACTCACCATCAAGATAGCAAGATACGTCTATACCATCTTACACGATTTTGTCTACTATTAACAAGAGATTAAGGGTGGTCAAGTCCTCAATTTGCCAATAGATATCCGACAACCATGATGGAGCATAAACCACCGTTACTAACTACAATAGTGCTCTTTTCTAAATTGTACTCACCGACTCACATTTCCGATCCTAACTCACAATTCAAAACTTCCCAATAACTTCAACAACTTCTACAACTTTTTCCAAATTTTCAGCAAGAATCACCCAACTTCAAACACACTTATCTCTTTCAGTACAGACCTCCCAAACACAAAATTATATTCCAAAGTGAAGGGAATTTTGTGTAGATTCCAGAACTTCAAGAATCGCTTAAATCCGATTTACGAGTAAAAAGTTATCATCCTTGCGATGGGGCTGGTCCTGAATTCTCGTATGCAGAATTTTCCAAAAATCAGCATTAGATACAAATACTAAAATGCACTTTTCTTCCTCTTCGCAAACTTCCTGAAGACAAATCTTATATACAAACTATAAGGAATTTCGTAAGCTTTCCAAAAAGTCCTGAATCGCTTCAATCAGAAACACGAACAAAAAGTCATGCCTCTTGTACTAACAGCTGCTCCATAATTACATAAATCAGAATTTGAGATTGATGAACATAAGTTCCAGCTCTCTCTCTCTCGCTTCCAAGATCTACCAACATCCAACAAGTGAATATATCCGAGAAGCACCGCTTCTCCCCCACTTAGCTTCAAACCAACTCCTGCAACAATCAACTAGAAAACAAACAAGTACCGACAGTGTTTCACACACTAGTCGCATACACAGGAATAAACAACATTAGACGACTCTGGCCGGACAGACCGACCTGCTCTGATACCACTAATGTAACACCCCATTTTCTACCCGACATTTATATTAAAAATCAGAGTGCTAAAATTGTCAAACATAAAACAGGATGTCACATTTCAACATAAAACAACAAAGCAACCTGTATTTCTTTTAATATGATACATAGCATTCGGCTGAACAACTCACAACATATTTATTCATAGGAACATAACAACCCTTTTAATATTAAAACCACAGAATTACAACTTCCAACTTATAGATCAGTTAGCAACTTTATTCAACTAAAACATCGTTCAATTTATAATTATTCAACAATTAGTAATAACAACAACTTAGAAACAACACATAAACATCCCCCCGAGTGCTACGTATCAGAGCAAGACCAACTCGAACTAACAGCAACTAAAGACTTCATAAAGTTACTTCACTTCCACAGCTATTCTTGAGTACCTGCTCAATTACCCAAATAGGTAACATCATTACAGAAGGGGTGAGATATCCAACAATATAAGCAAGCGTATGATAAATAATATATTAAGACTAGATCATACAATATCACCACTTCATACTTATTCAAACAACAGTTATAATAACAAATAGCAACAACGGTTATAATAATTATTTACCAACAACAATTATGATAACAATATTCAGAAACAAGTATAACAACAATTAGTAACAACAATTAGCAACAACAACTATAACAATAGTTATAATAATTATTTCACAATTTAAATCATCACAACTTAATAACAACAACCACGTATAACAACAACAACTTACAACAACGACAACTTATATCAACAACAACAACGTATTAACAACAACAACGAAATAACAACAACAACTTCAAATACGACTCAACTGTGCAAATGCATGTGGTACCATTTGGAGTAAAACTCCCAACTTAAACATATGCCAGGTTATCGAGGCATTTCAACAAGGCATAAGCCTTCAACGTGGTGCCATTAAGGCCAAGGCATAAGCCTTCAACTTTTCAACGTGGTGCTGTAACACCCCAAATCTACCCGATAAATTATACTTAAAATCAGAGTATAAATTTCAAACACGTTCATTTGAGGTATCACATATTCGTCATTAAAAAACAACTACGGCTTATTTGCCTTCATATAGATACATAGCACGTAAACTTAAAACGCACAATTAAATCATTATTCAAAAATCACTATGTTCGAATTAAACAATTAACTTGCAGCGGAATCAACAAACCTCATGAATATTCAAAAAAACGTCTTAGCATCTTTGCACGGTAGCTTTAAGTTACAATTTAAACCAAAAGCATATAAAATTCAGCAATTAAAACAATAATTAAAACAATAGTTTATCCCCCCGAGTGCTACGTATCAGAGCGACCACCGACTCAACTCACAGCGTCTAAATCTTCGTCAAGCTATCACCTGCACGTTACCAGTATAAAGGTAACGGCGAAACAAAAGAAAGGGGTGAGATATCAAACAATATAAACAAGGTGATGATAAACAGTATATTCAGGTTCAAGTTATAATAATTATCACTTTGCAGTATAATCGTTACAGTCTAATTCACTTCACTGTTTAAATCAAAACAACACACATCACGAAATCTCACCTAAATTCATATTCAGGTTCCACCATAATTCGCATAAGTTCACACATCACAACACATAAACTCATAATCACACAAATGAAATGCGACTCTAACAAATGCACATGCATGTGGTACCCAGGGCTTCAGCCCCCATCGCCAATTGTCAGTCAAACAGAGGCATCAAGACATAAGCCTTCGTCGCTAATTTGCCAATCCAGGCCGTCGCTAAAACATGCAAATCATGAGACACTGATGAAATGCAACAAATCACAAATACGTCGCCAAACATCGTCACAAAGGCATTCGCCTACATCGCCAAAATATATCAATAATTATTGATAAACAATCGTCACCTTTAAATCCTGCACTTTGCAATAATTCACAAAACTCATCGCAGCATCGCAATATATCACACGACAAATCAACAACCATAATTCACCACAGATAATTCATGCAAACATCACCATACTTCACAAAACTCATAAAAATACGTCACGTCACAACATCACCAAAAACACCGCAAGCACAACGGTTATCGGATTATTCGCGAACACGCCTAATATTATTATATTAATAATATTTATTATTATTAGTATTGGTCACGCTACTAAAATATTGTCTTTTATAAATTTGAAAGTTCATAACACGAACATGTCTCTCATTTTTTTATAATCATGTTAGTTAAATTAAAACTGATACACTATATAGTTATTTATACTAATGAAATACTATATACTAGTAAACTTGAAACCTGGTACCGCTACAGCATATGATGCTATCTATTTATATATATATATCAATTTAACTCAGGGTACCGCTACAGTATCTTCCATTTTACCATATCTATCATTTGTGATCTACCTAATGATTAATGGTTTATATTTACCAAAACATTGGCCACTCCACTATGAATAATTTCTTTTAAGTGACGTTACAATGACTTAAATGCATAGAATTTAGAAACAGAATAAGCACATGAACCATAACAAGTAGTAACCATAGTGACTGAATGCTACAGTGTGTAAAATAGCACATGCCACTTAAGTAGTTGGAATAATAAGGTTTATGTTGTGACCCCCCATCCCCTATATATAACACACGTCCCAAGAGGGACGTTTCAATTTCATTAGGGACGCCCGCCCTTTCCATGTGGGCCACCCGTCTCCAACAAACAGTGTGGGTCCCCTATCTTCTATTTTAAGAGACGTCCGTCTCAGGTATATTGTCGTCCCCTAAAAATTTCTTTTCTCTTCCAGACTTAATTTATCATTACGGTATCAGTTTTCAACTCAAGAACCGATTTCAATTTCAGGAAAGATTCAACAGCACAACGTTGCAATTTCATTCACCACACAGAAAAACATATTCATCTTCATCAATCAAAAATTCAATTTACTCCAAAATCACGGACATCATATAATCAAATAATAATCACACAACAACATAATTTTTCATTCAATTTCCAGAAAATTCACACAGCGACATCACCGACATCAAAATTATACCAACACATAGAGATAATATTAATCCCCTAAACCCCACATACGGTCCATCATATCCCCGTTTATAGAGCAAGAACCCCACCTTTACCTTGTATTCGGAGTCCGCTCTACAATTCCGGTCGAATCCCAGCTTTTCCGGTTCGCGTAATCCTTTCGGTTTCTCCTTCCCGACACAGCTCTCGTATCCCTTTTTCAACCACTGAGCTTCCAAACCCTTGTTTTGTTTTCTCTTATCACGTACAGCCACAAAAACCTAATTCATCATTCTTTTTATTTATTCCCTTAATCCAATAATAACAATAATAATAATATTATTATTATATCTAATGGGCTTAAACTTCACACCTCCAATTTACTATTTAACACACAACCTCAAAATCCAACTTAATTAAAAAAATCCATAATAATATTATTCTTAATATTATTTCTCCGACTAACTGACTAAAATCTGAATTTAACTTGATAATCCAAATGCACCTCTTAAAATCACACTGACAAATTCAACTACTTCGATACATTCTCAAACTTCTTCTAAATCCAATAATTAAATCCTTCAATAATTTAATTAACTAATTAATTAAATTTGGGGCGTTACAGGTGCCATCAAGACCAACTTAAACAATGCAAATGTATGCATGCAACAACAACCACAACGTCACAACAACAACAACGCAACAACGACAACAATTCAACATTGTACCAACATTAGAGGTACTCAACATCGCTTCAACACTGGCCATAAGCCTACAACTTAGTCAACATATCGACAACAACTTATAGCAATAACAACAATACAACAGCAGTAACAACATGTAATTCAATCATACAAGTTCATACAACATGCAATTCAATCACACAAGTTCATACAACATGCACACGATTAATAGCGTACACCCGGTTCGACAATTACACAACATTACACACGAAAATGTATATCGATTCAACAAAATTCATCTACTGTGTTTGAAAATATTTTTATAAGATAGAACATAATTTTAGCTTTTCAACGGTCCAAACGGCGCGTCAAATGGACACCTGAGTCAAAAGTTATGAATTTTCTAAGTTTTCGGAAAGCGCAAACACAGGTATCATACACCGACACAACAAAACTTCATTACACACCAATTAAATTTTATTTCCAGAACATGAAACTATTTTTATAAGAAAATACACATTATCAGCTTTCTAGCGCTTCGAACGGGGACTCAAACGGACTTACGGATCAAAAGATACGAATTTTTGAAGTTTTCTCCAAAACTAGATTTTTGCCCAGGAACAGCTACGGGTTTTATGCATTTTTCCATTAAAATCCAACCAATTCAATTATATTTCATAAAACAAACACATATTCATTCATACCTAACATATAGTAGTGAATTGGAATTATAAAACATGAATTTTAACGCATTGATTTTGATCCCAAATCTCAAACCCCATCATACCAAATCCCTATAACTCAACCCAAAAACTCAATTTTCCTCCTTCGATTCAGTTGCAAATCAATTTCGACCAACACAGAGACATAGCACTATAATAGTTATAGTCAACCAACATTAATCTGTTTTTCTGCACTTAATTCCTCAATAATAATAATTATAAACCCTAGGTTAATTTCCCACAACAATTGATTGAACTTTTATAACCTTATTCACAGACATCAATCAATTTCAACATCAACAAAATTCAATCTCAAAGATACAAACAACCACATAAAACAAAGACAATCCATACAATCATAACCCCCACATATCATTCATCATAATCCCGTTTATAGAGCTAGAACCTCACCCTTACCTTGGATTGGAGGTCGCTCTCTATTCCGGTTGCACTTCGTTGCCGCCATAGTTCCAACCTCGCTCTTTCTCTTTCTCTGCAGCTTTGCAATTTTCTAGATAAATCTCTTTTTCTTCTCTAGAGCTCCAAACCCTTATTATTTCTTTATTATAATAAACCTAATCCTCTTATTCCATTTAATCCAATATATAATAATAATAATAATAATAATAATATTATTATTTTTATAACTCTTAACCAAATAATAATAATAATAATATTCCTCTATTGGGCTCAACTTCTCTACACCTCCTTATTATTACATACCACCATAAAATAAACCTAACCAACAACTCATATTCCAATATAATAATAATTATATTATTTCTACAACTCCAATATAATAATAATTATATTATTTCTACAACTCCAATATAATAATAATTACCACATAACAACTTAAACCGACATAATAATCAAATTTCTCCGATAAATCCCAACTTCGACCAATTTCCAATTATTAAATCCTTAATTAATTTAATTAAATAATTAATTAAATTCGGGGCGTTACATCGTCCTTGCTTGGTTGGACCTATCCTACTCTCGAATGGCAAGCCATCAAAAATTCGGTTATCTTCCACTAATTTGAATTTTACAAGTGTCTTTGATACAACACATGATCACAGATAAAACAAAAACTTAAAGCTAACAAAAATCTAAATCTTTATTTTTCTTCTATTTTACACAATTAAATAGGTTGTAAATCTTTCAAGATTTTCACTCGAACTTGAATAAGTTCACCTTCTTAGAACCAAAGCACTTCAAGATACCTTCTACAACAATCTTCACTCAATCATACCAGATTTCCTTTGTCATTGTCTTTGAGCTTCTAAAGGAACCGAAAACTCCAAGACTTCATCCGTAACAATCTTCATTTGATCCTACCTAAATTTCCTTGGAGAATAAGCTGGTCTTTTTCTTCACTGGATGTCAATCTCCATAAAATCAATCACAATCTAGTTCTTCAATCTAAAAACAAATCTTCACAAGTCATTATAAAGTATAATGAACCTCGTCACACTAGATCGCACACTCTCTTTCATAGTTGAACAACTCACACAATAATGATGATTTGGCTAGAGGTTGAAGATGAAAATTCTAAAAAAAATCTCACACAACACTTATCCAAAACTCATAAAATCAACACTATAACTTTTTTTCTTCAAGTTTGAATTTAGAGAGAAAATTTGTGTGATTGAAAAACATTATTTTCTAAAGATTTTTAAAGTTACGCAATATTATTTTTCATGTTGTGAGCTAGAGAGAAAAAATTCTTTTATATGTGCTAGAGATATACCATTAAAATTGAGTAAAATTGACACTTTGATTCAAGTCAAGAGTAAAATTAATGATTCGAGTTAAGCATGAGAGTGGCTTTAATAAAGGTAATAGAGTTCAAATTTTGACGTGCTTAATTCGAGTCATGACTTGAATTTTGTGATTCGAGTCAAGTAAAAACTTATCGAGAAACGCTTCGTAAATTGAGTTCCAAAATGAGATAATATGACATTACTTAAGTCAAGAAATACTGTTACTTGAGTCAAGGTACCTCAATATCCGATTCATGTGAGGACTTACTTGAGTTAAATCATACTTCTGAGCTCAAAAATCCAAATGGCGAAATTTAATTTATGATTCTGATAATTGCCAAATTGTAGTTATTTTTGTATATAGTTTTGCGGATCTTATCTTCTTTTTTTCCTCAGTTTATACGCGTTTTAGTGTATATTACATAAATACATATACTTTGTGTTTAATCGAGTTTTTGATTCATTTATGTACCGTTTGATAGTTTTCTATTCATTTTGTAGGTATTGATGCGTATTTGGAGCACGAGCAATCAAGTGTTGAAGCCACCGCTTCAACGCGCGGTATTAAGCAACGAAACCAACTCATCAACGAATAAGGCTCAAAATCAAAGAATAAAAAATCTTCAATTTTGTTGATATTTTGTCATTGTTAGAAATAGCATTGAATAAGCTTTCCAACGCTTAAAACCAGACGCAAATCGGAGTTACGGTTCTCAAGTTATGGCTGAAACAGTGTAGAATTTTCTGTTGTTGCTACTGGTGTAGTTTGCCCATAGGATGGAAATACGTTAAAAAGGGCCAAAACACATTTTTTAGGTTATGTTTTGGGTAATATTGATCCCAATTCATCAAACTTTCATTTTTTAGGTAGATTAGCTTAGAAAACAACTTCGGAGCTTGCATGCGGATGATCCAGGGTGGATTGATCATCCATTAGCGCTGATAAACTAGGATATTTTTGGTTCATTTCTCTTCCTCTTTGTGTATTTCTCTTTGGTTGGGTTTTGTATATGATTTTACTTTGAACTCATGTATATTTGTCGCCCATGACGTTATATTTAACTTGCTTTACAAATCTGTATCGATTGTTATCTTAGATTTTTGCTTTGTGCTCGAGATTTGGGTTGTTATAGACATATAATTCTCGAATCCTTATCTAGGATGATTATCTGTTAGTTTCGGTATTCTAAAGATAAATTTATAGCTAACAATCTTTATGGCTGTCTAAGCTTAATGCTTTCGTGTTGGTTATGTCGGTTGAGAGATCGTTGATACGATTGACATGGATGTCTTCTGTGTTGTTGAGGTTGGCTGAGAGATCATCGCCGAGATGATATGGTAGTCCTCTCTACTTTGGGTTAGAAATGACTTAGGGTGTGAATGATGCTGGATGATACTAATGAGTACTGTAGGTTGAATTTAACTGGTCGATAAGTTTAAGTTTGTGAGAAGTAGATTATATGCAAGCTTGATAAGATTCTTCTCTCTAAAGAATGAATTCTTCCCTGTTCATATTTACTTTTATGTTTTAATGTTTTAACAATTCAATCCAAACTCATAACTGCGGAACTGTTGAACGGTAGTTCGATATCACTAATCTCGGTGGACACGATAATTTCCCTGATAAATATTTGCAAAAATTTTGTTGCTTGCTGCTTTACAGTTTCAACAAAATGGCACTGTTTCTGGGGGTTAGTGTCTTTATTGACTTGCATCGCAATAGTATCTTTGGTTTTGAGTTTTGTATATATCGCACTTATTGTATATTCCCACTTGTTTATATTGATACTTGTGTATGTTTACTACACTTGTACATGTTTTTTAATACTTTTGAATTTGTTACATTATTGTTTGTTTCCTTTCACGTTTGCTTGTGTGTGGTTAGGAATAGCCGAGCGGAAGTAACTTGAAGGAACATTCTTAATTAACACGCGTCGAGCTTACGACGTAAAACAAGCATGTTTTTTCTTTTTAGTTTTTGTTTAACTTAGGTAGTGTGATGCAATTGTCTAAACAAATTTAGATTTGACCAGTTCTTAAATTTCAAATCTCCACTTTTAAATTTGTTTAGACAATTTTAGGGGTGGAAAACGGGCATGCCCGCCTCCTTTAGGTGCCCTGCAAAAGCCCACGAAAAAATGGGGCGGGGCGGGGCGGGCATATTGGAGATTGCGGGTCTAAAATCTTGTCCCGCCCCGCAAAAAGGAAGGGCGGGGCAGGGAAAGCCCGCGGGTATTGAACCTTTTAGGCCTTAAAATAGTAAAATTGTATGAAAAAGTTCATTCCCGAAAAAAAATAAGATGGGCGGGGCGGGCACATTAAAGAGAGCGGGTCTAAAACCTTGTCCCGCCTCGCGAAAAACTGCGGATAAAATGAGCTTTCCCCACGGGTCGGGCCTGTTTTTCCACCCCTAGACAATTTCATATGGTCTTTTAGTTTGTCTATATTGATAGTTTATATGTTTGCCTTTGAACTCGTTTTGAGTAGCTTAAGGAATTTAAGGTGATTTTCTAAGTTTGATCATTTCGACTTGCGAGTGTATGGTAATGATTTTGTTAAAGTTCTGTACACGTCCAAGGTATGTTTTTATCGCCTTCTAGACTATAAAAGATTCGTGATACTTCGGCTTTTTACAACTTTTATGCCATCCATTCTTTTGTATACTTGTTCCTTTATGAACTACTTTAGTTCCAACCTTTTTGTGAGGTTTCTTTTCCTTTTTCACATATGCTAGAGTCCATAATTCCTGTTCTAACTGGATTTTGTTATGCTTAATCTATTGTTTGTGTTGACTATATGAAAGCATGAAAAAGATCAAGGCATTTTCGTTTCATTTTGAGCACAACTACCTTGGCCTAATAGTCAATTAACCTTGTGAGTGTGTGATCATTAGTATCCATTTTGAACCTTTTTGTCAATGTCCATGTTATTTTTTCTAAATGCTTGTCTATGAGTGTTTGGTTCTCATTTTTGTATGGATGTTGATTCTTTGTTTTCTTGAACCTTCTACTATGATTTATAGTTTGAATATTTGCCTTGCCTTAGAAAGTACGGAGTATTCATATCACGATGATGGTTGTATTCAAGTTGGGGAGAGAAATGTTTTGCTCATTTATATTGTGGTTGTTTGATATTTAGAAAAAAAATAAGAAAAAAAATGGACAAAGAAGTGTAAAGAAAAAGAAAGAAAAAAGAGAAAAGTTTTGAAAAATAAAAATAAAAAGAGTATGGAATAATGTTGTGTTAATAAGTAAGTGATTGGTTTGAGAAATTTGGGATTATGAAGAAGTTTGATTGAAATTTTCTGTTTGAAATTTTGTGAGTTAATCATTCCCTTAGGTTTGGGCAAGTTTTTGTTTCGATTAGCCTTAGGAATTATCTCTCATTTGTTAACCAAGCCACATTACAATCTTGAAAAGTTCTTGAGATTCTTGCTTTTGTATTTTCAATACGATTTTTAGATGACTGCATAATCTAATCTTTTGTTTGCAAGATTGTCTGATGAGTGAAAATACCTCACTTTTGTGTTTTTCATCTAACGATGATTGTGTGCTAGGTGTGATTCATTTGTGAAATAGTGTTGTTTTAGAATGTTTGGTATATTCTTTGTATTTAGAAATTGTGTCACGTTTATGTTGTCGTTGTAGTTAGTTGTAATTATGTTTCTTTGTGTGTACCGTTTTTCATTTGAGCCATACATTTGTCCGTTTTTCAAAACTTGTTGATTCGTGATTTTTGGATTTTTGCATTTGTTTCCTTGAGTTAGTTGATTCTTGTTTTGGGACAACTAAGTTTAATTTGGGGAGAGTTTAATAAGTGTCAAATTGTAGTGATTTGTATATAGTTTTGCGACGCTTATCTTCTATTTTTCCTCAATTTATACGCATTTTAGTGTATATTACATAAATACGTATACTTTGTGTTTAATCGAGTTTTTTATTCATTTATGCACCATTTGATTTTTTTCTATTAATTTTGTATGTATTGATGCATATTTGGAGCAGGAGCAATAAAGTGTCGAAGACACCGCCTCAAACGCGCGATTTTCAGCTACGAAACCAACTTATCAACGAATAAGGCTCAAAATCAAAGAATAAAAAATCATCAATTTGGTTGATATTTTGTCATTTTATAAAAAGCATTGAATAAGCTTTCCAACGCTTCAAACCGAAGGGAAATCGGAGATTCAATTCTCAAGTTATGGCTGAAGCAATGTAGAATTTTTTGCTGTTGCTATTGGTGTAGTTCGCCCGGAGAATCCAGACTCGCCCGTCGAATCTGGGAGGACAGAAATATGTTAAATGGGGGTCAAAACACTTTTTTTTAGGTTATGTTTTGGGTAATATTGGTCCTAATTCATCAAACCTTCGTTTTTAGGTAGATTAGCTTAGAAAACAACTTTGGAGCTTGCATACGGATGATCCGGAATGGATTGATCATCAATCGACGCTGACAAATAGAGATATTTTTGGTTCATTTCTCTTCCTCTTTGGTTGGGTTTTGTATATGATTTTACTTTGAACTCATGTATATTTGTCGCCCATGATGTAATATTTTACTTGCTTTACAAATTTGTGTCAATTGTTATCTTAGATTTTTGCTCTATGCTCAAGGTTAGGGTTGTTATAGACATATACTTCTCGAATCCTTATCTAGGATGATTATCTGTTAGTTTCTGTATTCTAAAGATAAATTTATAGCTAACAATATTTATGGGTGTCGAAGCTTAATGCTTCCGTGTTGGTTGTGTCGGTTGAGAGATTGTCGATACGATTGATATGGATGTCTGTTGTGTTGTTGAGGTTGGCTGAGAGATCATCACCGAGATGATATAGTAGTCCTCTCTACTTTGGGTAAGAAATGGCTTAGGGAGTGAGTGATGCTGGATGATACTGACGAGTACTGTAGGTTGAGTGTAACTGGTCGATAAGTTTAAGTTTGTAAGAAATAGATTATATGCAAGCTTGATAAGTTTCTTCTCTCTAGAGAATCAATTCTTTCATGTTCATATTTACTTTTACGCTTTTATGTTTTACCAATTCAATCCAAACTCATAACTGCAAAACTGTTGAACGGCAGTTTGATATCACTAATCTCTGTGGACACGATAATTTTCCGGATAAATATTTTCAAAACTTTTGTTGCTTGCCGCTTTACCGCTTCAAAAAAATGGCGCCGTTGCCGGGGATTAGTGTTTTTATTGACTTGCATCGCAATAGTTTCTTTGATTTTGAGTTTTGTATATATCGCACATATTGTATATTCCCACTTGTTTATATTGATACGTGTGTATGTTAACTACACTTGTACATGTTATTTTTATACTTGTGAGTTTGTTATATTATTGTTTTTTTCCTTTCACGTTTGCTTGTGTGTGGTTAGGAATAGCTGGGCAAAAGTAACTTGAAGGAACGTTCTTAATTAACATGCGTCGAGCTTACGACGTAAAACAAGCATGTTTATTCTTTTTAGTTTTTGTTTAGCTTAGGTAGTGTGATGTAATTTTCTAAACAAATTTAGATCGGACCAGTTCTTAAAATTCAAATCTCCACTTTTAAATTTTTTTATACAATTTCATATGGTCTGTTAGTTTGTTTATATTGATAGTTGTTATGTTTTCCTTTGAGCTCGTTTTGAGTAGCTTGAGGAATTTAAGGTGATTTTCCAAGTTTGATCATTTCGACTTGCGAGTGGTAATAATTTTGTTAAAATTTTGTACACATCCAAGGTATGTGCTTATCGCTTTCTAGAATGTAGCATATTCACGATACTTAGGCTTTTTACAATTTTTATGCCATTCATTTGTATACTTGTTCATTTGTGAATCACTTTAGTTTCCACCTTTTGTGAGGTAGCTTTTCATTTTTCACATATGCTGGAGACCATAAGTCTTGTTCTAACTGGATTTTATTATGCTTAATCTTTTGTTTGTGTTGACTATATTAAAACATGAAGATGATCAAGACAATTTTTTTCATTTTGAGCACAACTACCTTGGCCAAATAGTCAATTAACCTTGTGAGTGTGTGATCATTAGTATCCCTTTTGAACTTTTTTGTCAATGTCCATGTTATTTTTTCTAAATGCTTGTCTATGAGTGTTTGGTTCTCATTTTTGTATGGATGTTGATTCTTTGTTTTCTTGAACCTTCTACTATGATTTATAGTTTGAATATTTGCTTTGCCTTAGAAAGTAGGGAGTATTCATATCACGATGATGGTTGTATTCAAGTTGGGGAGAGAAATGTTTTGCTCAATTATATTGTGGTTGTTTGATATTTAGAAAAAAAAATAAGAAAAGAAAAAAAATTGGACAAAGAAGTGTAAAGAAAAAGAAAGAAAAAAGAGAAAAGTTTTGAAAAAGAAAAATAAAAAGAATATGGAATAATGTTTGTTAATAAGTATGTGATTGGTTTGAGAAATTTGGGATTATGAAGAAGTTTGATTGAAATTTTGTGTTTGAACTTTTTTGAGTTGATCACTCCCTTAGGTTTGGGCATGTTTTTGTTTCGATTAGCCTTAGGAAATATCCCTTATTTGTTAACAAGAATAGAAAGACCTTTTCTCTCTCTTAAGACCATTGTTGCACGTGAAATAAGGATAATTATTCCCATTTCAAATTTGCTTCATAATTGGTCCTTCGTAACAAGCAAGAGCAATCTACATTCGTCTTTCTATTGTTCTTAGAAAATTGTTCACTCTCTTTTCTCTCAAGTTATTTAATTTATTTCAAAAATGAGTAAAAAAACTAAAGAAACTAAGACTACTGAATCTGGGGCTAAGAAGAAAACAAAAGGAAATCTAGAGTTCCTGACTCAAAGAAGGTTGCATTGGAGAAGATTGAAACAAATGTTGGAACATCTGTGACTGGGAAAAATTTAGTGACAAAGATGAAGTCCTTGAAGAGGAAGCCTGTTCAAGCAAGTGATTCGGACTCAGATGCTAATGAAGACTGGGTCATCTTTCTCTCATCAGGTGGAAGGTTTGGACGGTGAAGTTGGATGTCTTGTTTTCTTTTAATTATTTATGTTTGACTATGTTCCTTTTGGCCCTTGTATATGGGCATGTTATTTGTTTTTATTTGTTGGTCTATGATGGCTCTTTATTATTAACAATGATTCTACTATGACAATAATTCTCAGTTCTAACCATGGTATGTTATTTTTCTCTCTGGTTTTTCTACCTTTGCAAAATTATGGCAAAAAGGGGGAGTGGTATAATTTGTGCAGTGTGTGATAGTGTGCACTTAGTACTTGTTGTGTGCACTTGGTTTCTATCTGAGATGGTGCTTAGTGTGTGTATGCATATATGTATGCTAGGTGCTAAGTAGCAACCACCACCTTCTTTCTTGCATGATTTCTGATTGATCTCTAATTTGATGCTACTTCTGCTTCTGATTGATCTCAAATTTTTGTGCTACTTCTGCTGCTCAGTTTGTTTTGATGGTAAGTGTGCTACTTTTGTGCTCATTTTTATGAGTTTGTTGTTTGATTTACTCCTGTATATCTTGTAAGAATTATAAGAGTTGTTTTAGCCAACATCTACCAAAGGGGGGAGATTGTTGTTCCTTTTGGTTGGCTGCATTAGGAAAAGCAACATGATTAGTACAATATGAATTTTGGTGAAAATGCAACATGTGGGACAAAATGTTCCAGCATGTGTGAAGCATCTAGCGTCAGGCTACAAGCCAAGGCTGTGAGTAAATTTGTGTACATTTTTGTATGATTCCTTGAAGATATGGTGTTTATGAGTTGTATATTTTAGCAATATGTTGTTAGTAAGTTTTGCTAAAAAGATTTAATAAGACCAAAATAATTTAAATTAAGATTTAAATTCAATGAAGATCAAATAAAATAAAATCTTCATCATAATCAAATCTCTTGTTATCAAATCTAATGCCCATTGGAGAGAGCCCAACATATGAAGTATTATTTAAAGACTCATGCTAACAACGTTGAAGGCAAAGAGAGAAAGAATTATCTAGTGTGTTAGGGTTTTGTTCCGCGAGTCTTTTGTTTGTGTTGTTTGTTGTAAACCTCTAAAGAAGCCTAAATTTTGATATTAAAGGTATAAATGTTGTTTTCTTAGTTGAGTTGTAATTTAAAAATCCTTGATCCTTTTTTATGTATTGATAACTAGGGTAGTGATTGAGAGAAAGTGAGAGAGGTTATCATATTTAGGTGGAGTCTTAAATAGAAAGACACAAGTAGTATCTGGAAGTAGGCATTAAACAAGGGTTGTTCATCTAAGACTAATTGTACTAGTGCTATTGAGAGTACATTTTCTTTCTTGGGTTAGAAGTCCTCTAGACGTAGGCGATGTTGCATCGAACTGGATTACAAATTCTCTTGTGTTTTTTATTGCTTTCTATTTAAAATCGTTAGTTTGTTATAATTTGTTATAAACTGTCTTATGTGGTACAATTGTCTAAGACATTGTGTCCAACATTCGTGCCTGCAGAAGAACAGGATTTCATAGCTCAAGACTTGCTTAACTCCGAAGTTACCAAATAGGGTGCTTCAAATGCTAACGATCATCACTATTTTCGTGGCAGAAGAAGGAACACACGTGGCAGAGGTCATGACAAGCAAACTTACACAATTGGAAACAAGCTTACATGTCAATTGTGAAACAAGTATGACTACTCTATCATTGAATGTTGGAACAGGTTTAATGAGAATTTTGAACCTACTCATCACAAGTCTCAGTCCCAAGGATCAACTGGAAACAACTCAACTGGTACTCATAGCTCCAAGGCCCAAGAATCTCATACAACAAAAGTAACAACCTACCTATCACATCAGAACTCATTGGAAATTCCTCAAGATCTCAAGTCATAGGCTTGGTTTGCAAACTCAGGTTTGACCCGCCATTTTGGGCAGGCTGGGCTGAGGTTTTCAGCTCGGTACCTTAAGTTGGCCCGCCCCGCCTAACCCGCTTAAAAAACCGGGCCGAGGCGGGGCAGGTTTTGCCCGCGGGCTTTTTGTTAAAAAAATTACTTTTTATTTAGAATTAAAATAAATTTAACTATAAAAGCAACACTTTTCTCTTAGAATTATATTGATTGAATTGTATTCTAAATTATTATACATACAAATTGAATTATAACTGTAACGTTCTTTCTATAACTTTCTAATACATGTGTTGATTGGAAAAGCTTGAAATAAAAGACAGTTGTATAACATGCATAATTATTAAGTTGTTAATACATTAGCTCACATGTTTTCTTTAGAAATAGATGTTCATTTTAAGAAAAAAAGGGATTTGATGAGTCTATAAGTGTGACAAATTTTGGATTTAACTATTAAGGAATCGCTTAATATAAAAGTTTATATGAAGTAATTAGTGAGAAAGTTAGGTGTTAATATTTTATGCACTACTATTTTATGCACCGTGATGTATTATGCGGTGTAATTGTTATCACTATCTGTTTTATGTAAATTCTTAATTGGGTTTTTTAGTAGTTAGTTTTTAAATAGGATTAAAGTGTTATGTATTATTTATTTATTTTGATACGCTTTTTTATTGTAGTTGAGTTTATTTCGTTTTTTTTGTTATAATTGATCTTTATTTATTTTATTTTTTGAACTGTTTGGACTTAAGATATGTTGAAGTTCTATTGTGTGTTTTAAAAAAATACTTTATCGACCTTTTTGGTTATAACTATTTTTTTTGTAAATTATGTAGTAAATCAAATTATAAAATAAAAAAATAAATAAAAATTGGCGGGCCGGCCCGCCAACCCGCCAACTCGTTAGTAAACGGGGCGGGCATGACTTTTGAGCTCGGACACCTAAGTAGGCCCGCCCCGCCCCCACCCCGCTTTTGGACGGGCTTAAATGGGCCCGCCCGCTTTGCTACCCCTACTCATCACATTACATCTAACATTAGGAATTTATAACATGTTCGTTCTAGTGCAGGACCTAGCAATTTGGTAATTGGTAACGTACATAGTCCAGAGGTCAAAAAAGTTGGTCTTTCTCAAGTTTCCACTAAACTTGTGTTAAATTATGTATTAAATCTAACTGATATACTACATGTGCCATCCACTCCTAGGAACTTAATATTTGTTTCCAAGCTGTCTAGGGAAAACAGTGTCTATTTTGAGTTACATTCTAACAAGTGTTTCATTAAACCTCAAACATATAATGTTGTTCTACTTGAAGGATTCCTAGATGAAAGTGGCATGTAATGCTTCACCATCCTTGATTTGGAACCTTCAAGGAATTACTTGAGTCACAACTCACAAAGTCCAAGCTCAACTGTCAATCGTACTTTAGCTTCTCCTGTTCATACTAAAGTTCAGTCTGTAAATACAATTGTTACTTCTAATGTCATGTCCATAGGACATGCTATATTAGGACATGTCAACCCTAGAGCTCTAAAGAGCCTCTCTCAATTGTGTAATATCCATTTAAGCAATAAAAATGTCACTGATTTTTGTAATTCATGAAGTGTTGGTAGATCTAACTAGTTATTTGTCCTATTGTCTAATACCAATTAAACACATTTGATCGAGCTAGTTAGTTCACACTGATCTATGAGGACCCTCACTATCACCCTCAAGTGGTGGTTACAGCTACTATGTTGCATTTGTGGATGTATTTCCCAAGTACACTTGAATATATTTGCTCAAGTAGAAAAGTGATGCAATCTTTGCCTTCAATTTATTTCAAAGTTATGTTTAGACACAATTGCAAGCCAATATCAAGGCCATTCAGTATGATTTTGGAGGACAATTTAGAACATTCACCAAAATAATTTAGGAACAAGGTATTGTGCATAGGTTAGCATGTCCTCATACCAAATGGAACAATTGAGAGGAAGCATAGATAGATAGTTGAAATGGGACTCACTCTTCTTGATCATGCTTCATTAACTCACCCTTTGTGATCACTATTTCACTACTACAATTTACTAGCTCAACATGCTACATACAAGTGATCTCCTTGATTATGTCTCTCCTTTCTAAGTTGTTCACAACAAGCAACTAGATTATTAATCATTGAAAATCTTTGGGTGTGCTTGCTTTCCACACTTGAGGCAGTAAAATAAGCATAATCAAAAATTCATGAGCACTAGGTGTGTCTATTTAGGGGTTTCTCCTAAATACAATGGCCACAAATGTATGAATATGAAGGGAATAATTTTTATCTCCAAAGATGTGGTGTTCAATAAAAATGACTTTCCATTCAAGAACGACCTCCAAATTGGCGATCATTCTGGATCAACCTTACAACTTCATCAGGTTTAGTTTCCTAAAGTTCTTCTCTAAACCATATATGTATCTAACACAAGTATTCATACTTTATGCCCTCATACTTGACTTAATAACTCTGCATCACATACAAAATGACCTAGTACCGAACAACATCACTCTTACACATAACATAGAACCAAACACTTTAACACATACACCCTCATCAACAAGTAATCCTTCCCGTGTATTTGAAACCGACATGTCATCATTAAATTCTACCATACCACATGATAATGAAGTCATCAATTCATCCTCCATCATGTTGTCCATTGACCTATATCACAAGTTACCTTAATATAAAGTCCACTAAGTCAAATATACCTTATTTAATCATGTCAGGGTCAACAAATTCCTTGTCCCCTTCATTTCATAGTCAAGCCACTTAAGCACCTCTTGTGCGAAATGAATATCCAATGCTCACACGTGCCAAAATAAGAAAGTCTAAACCTAAGATTTTACACGCTCCCATTGAACCAAACACAATTAATCAAGCATTTTCTCAATCTCATTAGTTTGAAACCATGAAGGTTGAATACGATTCACTTATGAACAATGGCACAAGGAAGCTCACCTCTCTTCCTCCAAATCGAAAAAACAATTGGGTGCAAGTGGATTCTCAAGGTCAAAGAAAATCCATATGATAGTGTAAACAAGTATAAGGCAAGTTTAGGGTCGCCCAACGTAATGTGAGGCCTAAGGCGACTATTAAAACGAGGTTTTTTTTGTTCATCCATTATAATTAAATATTTTATTTTTAAAAGAAGTTCTAAGATTTTTTTACGACTAAATTTTTTGATATCTACTATGAAGCTAATGTTAATTTTGGTAGTTAAATTCATTTTTTATCAAGGTTGAATTATCTATCAAAATATAAAATTGAATACGAAATCCTCTTTATACGGTGAGTATTGTTGTCAACTCTCACATATTATGTTGATTAAACAAAAACCTTTGTATTTTTTAAAGCTTTTATATAAGTAAGAGTAAGACAAGTAAAAATGAATTTTTACAAAATTAAAAAATAAAAATTATTTAAATAATAAAATTTATAATTATCAATAATTATTTAAATTAAAATTATGAGAAATATAATTTTTGTTTATACCATATTTTAATTATTATATAAGGTAAGGATTACAAAATATATTAAATTTAAAATTAAATATGAAATTGGTATTATGATTATATCAATAAAAAAATTTATTCAATAATAATTTATGTATTCAAATTATTCTAGAGAAATAATTTATTCCTCGTTAAAAAATGAAAAAATGTTTCAAAAAAAATTCAAAAAGCCATTAGTTATAATAAAATTCCTCTTTTATAGGCCTACCAAATTTGAACACAAGACCTTCTAAATAAAACATCATTTCTTTACCAACTGAGCTAAGCAATCATCTATACACAATTTTTGTTTTCAGAAAAATTTACTGAATTTTAATTTTTTGAGGCCTAAAATACCTTTAAAAAAATTCTTTTTTAAGGCCAAAGGCGAGGGCCTAGCCCGCCTTACCCTTGGGCCAGTCCTGGGCAAGTTTAGTTGCTAGAGGATTTCATGAACAACCTGAGTTTGACTTTCATGAGACATTTTCACTAGTTGTTAATTCTACAACAATTTGAGTTATTTTGATTCTAGCTCTTATGTCATACCCCAAAATTTACCCGATACAATTCATATCTTTTAATTCATCTAGGGTCCAAATTAGGAGTCATGGGGTTTGACATTCCTATTGTCAAACCCACGCTCTTATAAAATATCCGGAGATGAAATGGGGGTGTGATCAACAGGTGTTTTAGGTTCAATCATGTGGGCCCAATTATAACAAGGGTTTCATTTTTAGGATATTTTAGGGTTTTTACTAATTTTGTTTTGGTTATTATTATTAGTCTTATTAGTATTATTTTTTTAGTACTAATACTATTAATTATAATAATTAATCAATGTTATTATTTATTATTATTCTTTATATTGTTATTATTATTTTAGTGGTAGTATTATAGGAGTTATTATTGTTAACATCATTTTGATAATATTATAGTAAGCTATTAAGATTAATTAAACAAGTTAATTAGGTTTTTTGGTTTTTTGAGGTCCGTTATTGTTTTGGGCCAACATGTTTTGGAATGTAATGGGCCGGTTTGTTTTGTCATGCGTGGACCAGGTGGTAGTGGACCGGGTCAAACCGACCCGACCACTATTCATCATCTCCCTCACCCGTCTTCTGCGCCGCTGCAACAACCAACAAACCCTAGCTTCAAACAAAATGCCCAGGCCCAGAATCTTCAATGAATCAAAACGCCATCACAAAACAAATCACAAGCAAAATCAAATCTGAAGTAAAGATAACAGAAATCAAATCTAATTTCATTAAAAAATTGAATCAATTACATTGAATGAAATCTTAACAATTTACAATCAAATCTCTAAAACTAAACCTAATTGAATCTAATATTTCCTAAATCAAACTAAACCCTAAGTCTATAAGAATAGAAGAAGAAGAACAGAGCAGGGGACGAAAATTTTATTCCAGAAGTTGAACCCTAGCCGCAAACGCAAACTTTGAGGCTTCGTCATCTTCGTCGCTAAACCTGCAAAAGAAGGAGAAGAAAGGAGATTAGAGAAGGAGATTCGGAGCACACACGTTCCTGAAACTCAAGACTACAAGGTAACCCTTCACACTTAGCTTAGGATCTTCGCATGTTTGTATGTCGTTTTCTGGTTTGAATCTTTGCTTGCTCTTGAAATTTGGTGTTGCTGAATGAATCTGGAGTTTTGGGGGTTAGGGTTCTTCAAATGCATGTTGGGGTTCATGGGATTGAGTTGATGTTGTTAGGATTTCTGGGCTTTTTGTATGAATATGGGGTCGGAAGAGATGAAGATCATGGAGATCTTCATCATTCTGGGGAATTCTGGGTCGGGGTGTATGAATATTTGAGTTTACCGATTGAATATTCAACCGGAAACTGGGTTTTGGTGGTGGTTGAGGGGTGTTTTGCGGCGGCTCACGGTGGGCTTCTGGGTTTTGGTTCAAGGAAGGGTGAGAGAACGAGAGAGAAGAGAGAAGTTAGAGAGAGAAACGAGAAAGGAAAAAGAGAGGGGATCGGAGAGAAAGCCCCTTTTGTATCCGTTTGTGCCTCATAGGATGATGACAAGTGGCCCTCCCACGGCCACTCGTCTGCGCCACTGAACATGATTCAGTGCGCCACCCTTATCATACTCACCCAATCAAGAGAACATGTAAGCCCTTGGATTAGAATGAACGATCTAGATCCCAAACACGCACTACAATCCCATGCGCCCTCACCACACATGATCTTGATGTGATGAAAACATCATTGGGCCTAGGCCCTTGCTATTAACACACCCCAGAATTACTACCCTTTAACAAAATACACCCCCCCTGTGAAAATAAAATAAAACTAATTAATTAAATTTCTATAATTTTAATAATTTGTTTAATTGTTTTTTTGATAACTTAATTTTCTCCTCGAACCGACTAAACCCATTAATCGCATTAGACGAGAAATATTTTTTAAATTAATTTATTAATTCTAAATTAATTCTCTCCTCGACCCGACTAAAGCTATTAGTCGCATTAGACGAGAGATAAAAAAATACATAAAATTAAAATACATTTTAATTTGCTTCTCGCGACGATCAATCTATCGATCTGAGTAACCAGCAATGCCCCATAATCTGTTAGCTATACTGACTAAATCTATTGGTCATCGCATCTAACGGTGCCATATCAAATCAGGGTTGTATGCTAAACCTCAAAACACTTTCATCTTTCAAAACAAATTTCAAAACTACGATAGGCCATTCGAAAAGCCTTTAAACAATTTCAAACCACAAATTCTAATTCTAAGGCGTACAACCTTGTGCCCGAACTACGTTGACTCTGATCCTCCATAAGGAGGTACGTAGGCACTTGGTAACAAGGCGAGTCTCTGTAATTGCAAGCTTCTCAAGCATAATTGGTTTTGATGAAGACAATATGGACATCAAGCTTTCATAAAAGGATGTGCAAAAAGTACTTCAAGTTTTAGGCAAGAAACACATCATTTCAAAAGTCTTGAAGAAACAATAAAGATTCAAGGATCGAGCTAAAACGACAAAGGTACAAACAATACTCACTTTGACATATAATTGTTCACAAATATATTTTCATGCATATCATAAACATACTACAAAGTGTCATCCTTCAAAAGTTCATTTAAAACCTTTTTCAAAGTTAAAATCCAAAATAAAGGTTTTAGGAACCGGGTTGTCCCTATGGGGGAACCGGTTCCCAGCATTCTACTTTTTCAGCATTCTGTGTTTTACTACTAGGAACCGGGTTGTCCCTAGGTGGGAACCGGTTCCTCAGTTCAAAATTTGAATTTTTCTGCTGTAACGTTCAGCAGGAACCGGGTTGTCCCAGGCAGGAACCGGTTCCTACTGAACCAGTGTGTTTTTCCATTGCATGATTTCATTCAAACGAATTTATCTTCTTACCACTAAATCATTGCATTGCTTAATGGAAAAATAACCATTCAAAGAGGTGTTTAACACATTATAAATACTACATCTTTCATAATCATTAATCACTTTCTTCATTAACAATTCATAACTTTCATAAATCTTCATCTTTCAATATTTCCAAGTGTTCATCAAATCCTTACTTTCAAGTGAAACTTTCTATACACATTTTCATTGAGAAATTCATTCAAAGTTTCATGCATACATTGTGAACACTTATATCCATTTTGAGAATTGTTTATTTGAAGAAGAAGATCAATCCAAGATTGATAGTGCTATACAAACTTCATCTAAATCTCTTGTAAAAATTCAAAGAAAATTATTTCCTTACTATCCAGGATTGTTGGAAGTAAGTGGTGTGTTTGAAGAGGATTGTTCTTCATCCATATTAGTGTTGATTGATCTTAAAGGTGTTAAGAACCTTTGATCACCCTATAGGTTAGATAGTAGGCATAGGCTTGTACAATAATTCTAACTATAGTGAAATCTCTTTCGTGTTTGAAAGGGGACTGGAGTACTCTCGGATTGTGAGGGGAACCAGTATATATCGTTGTGTTCTTTATCTTTTCGCTTTTACCGCTTTCATCACCATTACCAAGAAAAAGATAAAAACCATCAAAAGCCTTCAAACACTTAACCAAAAATCAGTAAAGACTTTCTCATAAAACCGATTAATTTTTGAAAACCTAATTCACCCCCCCCTCTTAGGCATATCTGATACTTACATTTGGCATCAGAGCAAGTTATAGGTAACTTGTTCCTAAAGATCCAGAATGGCTTCCGCAAATCAAAATCCAGTTTTCAAAAATGGTGGTTCTAACAACAAGCCTCCATTGTTTTGTGGTGAATATTTTGACTTTTGGAAAATCCGAATGAAGGCTCATCTAGAAGCACAAGGAGAAGAAGTATGGGAGGCTGTCCTACAAGGTCCTCATGTTCCTGTAACTGTCGTTAACGGTGTTGGATCGAATAAACCTAAAGCGTCATGGGATGATAACGATAGAAAGAGGGTTCTTGCTGACAAAAAGGCGGTCAATCTCCTTCAAGGTGCTCTTAGTATGGATGAATTTTTCCGAGTATCGGCATGTACAACATCAAAGGAAATATGGGATACTCTTGTAGAAACTCATGAAGGTACCACTGAAGTTAAAAGATCAAGATTGAATACTTTAAGCCAAGAGTACGAACTATTTAGAATGAAGCCCGGAGAAACTATTCTCGATTTGCAAAAACGATTCGTACATTTGACAAATCACTTGAAGGCACTTGGTAAGACTCTTACTACCGAAGAACTTAATCTTAAAGTACTCAGATCTTTGACAAGGGAGTGGCAACCAAAAGTGACGGCGATATCCGAAAAGAAAAATTTATCAAAATTTACTTCCGCAACACTATTTGGAAAACTTCAAGAATATGAGACGGAACTTGGAAGATTGGAAAAGCATGAGAACTTAGAGAAGAAATCCAAAGGCATTGCATTAAAGGTAGATTCAAAAGAAAGCAAAATGAAAGATGCATCGGATGAAGATGAAAATTTCTTGCTTCTTGTAAAAAGGTTAGGCAAATTTTTTGGTAATAAAAATAATATTGATAATACTAACTATGTCAAAAGAAAGAAATTCTCAAAGCATAAAGATAAAGAAGCATCCACTTCATCACAAGAAGTTACATGCTATGAATGTGGGAAACAAGGACACATAAAGCCGGAATGTCCAAAGCTTTCGAAGAAGAATGGATTCAAAGGCAAAAAGGAGTTCAAAAATAAAAAGGCCTACATAGCATGGGAAGATAATGAAGTAAGTTCCTCATCGGACTCCGATAGTGACGAAAGTGCAAACCTAGCACTAATGGCATCACACCACTCCGACGATGAAGAAGGCGAGGTTAGTTATGATGATTCTCTTTTTGATAATGGTGCACAAGGTGCAATAGATGAATTATTAAAAGAATGCAAAATTCTCTATAAAACTATCTCATCTCAAAAGAAAATAATATCATCTTTAGAAGAGAAGGTTAAGATAATTGAAGTAGAACATAAAGATGACAAAGAAAAAATGATTAGTGTTCAAGAAGATAATGTTGCATGCAAGAATTGTGAATCACTTTCCTTCCAAATTGTCCAATTAAAACGTGTTTTAGAAAGATATGAAAAAGGGAAAATTGGATTGGAAAATGTTCTTAGAACACAAAGATACTCCAATGATAAGAGCGGACTTGGTTTCTCTAAATTTGATAAACCAAGATCCAACAAGACTATCTTTGTCAAGGCTAGTAACCAACCAATTCAAGAGAAAGTGATCAAGCCTAAAGTAATGCAACATTATCCTAAAATGAAGAACTTTGTTAAGAAGAAATCTTATCCTCCTAGATATAGAAGTAACTTTGAACCTACTTGTTTTTATTGTGGTATTATTGGTCACACACCCAATGCTTGTTATGTAAGGAACTTTAGTGTTCCTAGTGGACATTATGTATGGGTGAAGAAAGGAACTAATTATGATGGACCCAAAGCCATTTGGGTACCTAACAAAACTTAATTTGTTTTGTAGGCATGCTTGAAGACCACCTCAAACCTATGGTATCTAGATAGTGGTTGTTCAAAGCATATGACGGGTGACCTAAACCAATTTTCAGATCTAAGGTTAAAGGCCAAGGGTTTTGTCACTTATGGAGACAACAATAAGGGAAGAATTCTTGGCAAAGGCAAAGTTGGTGCACCACCTTTCACATCAATTGAAGATGTACTTTATGTTGAAGGACTAAAGCATAATCTTCTAAGCATTAGCCAACTTTGTGACAAAGGCTTCAAGATCAAATTCACTAAGGAGGAATGCTTGATCATCAATGAAGTCACCAATGAGGTAAAACTCAAAGGTACAAGAATTAATAACATCTTTATGATTTCTTTAAATGATTTATCTTTGAAAGTAAAATGTCTTTTGGTAAACAATAATGAATCATGGTTATGGCATAAAAGAGCAGCCCATATTCATATGGATCATTTAAATAAGTTAACCAAACATGATCTTGTTATTGGCTTACCTAAGATAAAGTTTGTCAAAGATAAATTATGTGATGCATGTCAAAAGGGAAAGCAAACCAAATCATCTTTCAAACCAAAGAATGTGGTGTCTACAACAAGACCACTTCAATTGTTGCATATGGATTTATTTGGTCCATCAAGGACAAGAAGCTTCGGAGGTAATGTATACGCTTTAGTTATTGTTGATGATTATTCTAGATATTCTTGGACTTTGTTTCTTGTGCAGAAAAGTGATGCTTTTAAAGCCTTTAAGAAGTATGCAAAACAAATCCAAAATGAGAAGTCATTACAGATTGTATCCATAAGAAGTGATCATGGTGGAGAATTTCAAAATGCATCATTTGAAGAATTTTGTGAAGAGCATGGTATCTCTCATAATTTTTCAGCACCAAGAACTCCACAACAAAATGGAGTAGTTGAAAGGAAAAATAAGTTTCTAGTGGAACTTGCAAGAACAATGCTTAGTGATGCAAATCTTCCTAAATACTTTTGGGCGGATGCGGTTAGTACGGCATGTTATGTTGGAAATCGAGTAATCATTAGACCTATCTTAAAGAAGACTCCATATGAACTCTTCAAAGGAAGAAAGCCAAACATTGCTCACTTTCACATTTTTGGATGCAAGTGCTTTGTTCTCAACAATGACAAAGACAATCTTGGTAAGTTTGATGAGAAATCCGACGAAGGTATATTTCTTGGTTATTCTCTTTCTAGTAAAGCATATAGAATTTATAATAAAAGAACTTTAACTATTGAAGAATCCATGCATGTATCTTTTGATGAGACTAACACCTCCAAAGAGGAAATAGTTGTTTGTGATGATGATGATCCTTTAGATTTACCCCCGGAAGAACTTTCAAATGATACAATCGTGAAGGCACCGGAAGTTCAACAAGAAAGTGTTCAACAAGAAAGTGTACAACAAGAATCAAACACCAATGATCTACCAAAAGAATGGAGAACTCATAGAGATCATCCTATTGATAAAGTTATTGGTGATATTAGCCAAGGAGTTGCAACAAGATTAAATCTCAAAGATGCTTGCTTACACATGGCTTTTGTTTCTCAAATTGAACCTTCCAAAGTTGATGAAGCCTTAGGAGACGATCAATGGATAAATGCAATGCAAGAAGAATTAAATCAATTCGAGAGAAATCAAGTTTGGGAACTTGTTCCTAGACCAAATAATAAACACATCATAGGTACTCGATGGGTGTTTAAGAACAAACTTGATGAGAATGGTATAATTGTTCGAAACAAAGCAAGATTGGTGGCCCAAGGTTACAATCAAGAAGAAGGAATCGACTTTGAAGAAACATTTGAAGGATAGAAAAACACTTAGAAAGGGGGGGGTTTGAATAAGTGTAGCTTTAAAAACTTGACAGATAAAAATAAATTGCACAGTTATTTTTATCCTGGTTCGTTGTTAACTAAACTACTCCAGTCCACCCCCGCAGAGATGATTTACCTCAACTGAGGATTTAATCCACTAATCGCACGGATTACAATGGTTTTCCACTTAGTCAGCAACTAAGTCTTCCAGAGTCTTCTGATCACACATTGATCACTCCAGGAACACTGCTTAGATACCCTCTAAGACTTTTCTAGAGTCTACTGATCCACACGATCACTCTAGTTACAATCTGCTTAGTTCACTCCTAAGACTTCCTAGAGTATTCTGATCCACACGATCACTCTAGTTACTTTACAACTTAATGTAATTCTAAGAGTATTACAAATGCTTCTTAAAAGCGATAATCACAACTGTGATATTTCTCTTAATCGTTTAAGCTTAATCTCACTAATATATTACAAAAGCAATGTAGTGAGCTTTGATGAAGATGAAGATTCTGAGTTTTGATTTGAACAGCGTTTGAGCAAGTTTAATATGAGTTGTTTTGGTGCAGAATCGTTAAAATCGTCAACCTTGCTTTTCATCAGAACTTCATATTTATAGGCGTTGGAGAAGATGACCGTTGAATGCATTTAATGCTTTGCGTGTTCCGTACAGCATCGCATTTAATGTTATACGCTTTTGTCAACTACCTCGAGCCTTGTTCACGC
Organism: Vicia villosa; assembly: GCF_029867415.1. Lineage (NCBI taxonomy): Eukaryota > Viridiplantae > Streptophyta > Magnoliopsida > Fabales > Fabaceae > Vicia > Vicia villosa. The sequence continues at coordinate 675,969 of NW_026705255.1, forward strand.
TGTGTCTACTGACGTAGCCTAGAATAGCTTTTAACGTTCCTTTTGTCAGTCAGCGTAGCTTGCCACTTGTACTTTCTTCTGATCTGATGCTTGTGAATATAACGTTTGAATATCATCAGAGTCAAACAGCTTGGTGCATAGCATCTTCTGATCTTCTGACCTTGAAGTGCTTCTGAGCGTGATACCATCAGAACTTCAGTGCTTCTGTTCTCTTGTTCTTCTGATGCTTCCATAGACCCATGTTCTGATTCTGCTTCGACCATCTTCTGATGTCTTGCCAGACCATGTTCTGATGTTGCATGCTGAACCCTTTGAGACAAAGCTTCTGAGCGCTGAATTATGCGTACTCTTTATATATTTCCTGAAAGGGAAATTGCATTGGATTAGAGTACCATATTATCTTAAGCAAAATTCATATTATTGTTATCATCAAAACTAAGATAATTGATCAGAACAAATCTTGTTCTAACAATCTCCCCCTTTTTGATGATGACAAAAACATATATAAATGATATGAATTTGCGATCAGAAAGAACAGACGGCAAAAGACAAATTACACAGCTATAGCATAAGCATATGAATATGTCTCCCCCTGAGATTAACAATCTCCCCCTGAGATAAATAATCTCCCCCTGAAATAAATACTCGAAGAACTTTAATAAAAGACTTCCCTGATTATTTCGGTAGAGACGATCATATAAGCTTCTGTCTTCAGAGAATTCATAGCTTCTGACTTCTGCTTCCATAGGACAGCTTCAGAACTAGAATTTCTTTAGATCCTTAGAACACTCACAGCTTCTGATTCCTGCTTCCATCTAGGACAGCTTCAGAACTTGAATTTCTTTGATCTTCTGAACATTCACAGCTTCTGATTTCTGCTTCCATTCAGGACAGCTTCAGAACTTGAATTTCTTTGATCTTCTGAACATTCACAGCTTCTGATTTCTGCTTCCATTTAGGACAGCTTCAGAACTTGAGTTTTCTGGATCTTTAGAACATTCACAGCTTTGAATTTCTGCTTCCCTCGGATAGCTTCAGAGCTTGAATTTCTACCAACATCACTTCATGCTAGATTTGTATCAGAACATTGTTGAATGTACCAGAGCATCATCTGAGCATCTCTACATCCTGAAATGTTACAGAACAAAAACTAAACGACAAAAGTCAGCATGAACGAGTCAGAACATAAAATGTATATTCTAACACATTATATGTATCAGAGCTATAACATTATATGTATCAGAGCCATATAGGCTAAAATAATGTATCAGAGCAAATAATGTATCAGAGCCATAACATTATATGTATCAGAGCAAATAGAATTTTGTCAGAACAAATAGACAAATATGGATCAAATTCTATTATCAGTGCTTCTGATTCATTCTTCTTTCTTGCTTCTGATTTCTGAAGCTTGATAGCACTCGGCTTGCTTCAGTTTCCATGGTTTTGCTTCTTGTGTTTGCTTTGAAGATTTTCTTCACTTCTTTATACCTGCAAAACACTTAAACCATATAGAACTTGCAATTCTTGTTAGTAAATGTGTGGGAGCCTTTACCCAGCAACTGATAGATTTAATCAAATCATTTATCATTTATCTTCTCCCCCTTTTTGTCATAACATCAAAAAGAATATTTCAAAAGATTCAGATGATTAAAACGACAAATAGAATCACTGGAATGTAAAACAAAGAAGGTTTTTCATTGATAATTAAAAGGATTACAAGAAAGGAATGCAGGAAAACAGATGCAACAAGGAGAGTAAACTACAAAGACCAAAAGACTAAGATCCTAGCCTACGCAAAATCCGCGCCAGAACATCATGAATCCCGTCAGTGCTTGTAGCTTGCCTTGTCATGAAGGAGCGAAACTCAGCATTGGCTGCTTCTTGCGCGTCCAAGCGAGAAGCCAGCATAGCTTGATTCTGATGAAGAGTTTCCAAGGTCTCCATCAGAGCTGAGGTTTCACCAGAAGAAGAGGCACCTGAATTTCTGCCTAAGGGGACAGCAATTCCAGCAGGGTGATCTTCTGGAAGATCTTCAGCTTGTGCATCTTCCATTTCCTCATCTGAGTCTGACTCAGAAATAGCCTTAGCATATTCTGGTTCAGGCAGCTCAGAAGTTCCATCTTCCAACGCTTGAAGAATAGCTGCTAGGTTTGTTGGAGGAGTAGGACCAGCAACTTCAGCACGATAAACCACTACTGGAAAGACCATGTGAGGTGCCTTTTCAGAAGGGTTCATTCTGAACCAGTTGAACAGCCACTGAAAATCTCCAGTCAGCACAGGAAACCATGGTCTCCACACCACGATGTCTCTGCAGAGATTTTCTTCTTCCAACTCATCTGCTGGTATCTTCCTTTCAAGAACACTTCTGTTCCTGATGAGATGGTGATGGCTGCTCTCACCAATTTCCAACCGGAGACCACGAACACCAGGAGCTTCAGACATAATCCTTCTCTGAGTGTCTGTAGCCTTATCCAGAAAATCCTGACGAAAGGTATTCCAAAGGTTGTTTGTAGCATACTCATCCAGATGATTAAGGTGAGCAGCACCTAGGATCTCCAACCAGCCATTTACATCAGCATGTAAAAGCTCCAGATATGTTTGAGTGGTAGGGGTTGGAGGGTTGACAGTGAACCTTGAGTCGGGAAGAACAACACTATAGGGATTAGGTGTTCTGGTGGGAAAAGGGTATGAGAGAGATGAAGAAATATCTGATGGAAGGGTTGAAGGAGAGGAGATATCAGATGGTGAAGAAGGTGGTTCCGAGAGGATGAAAGAGGAGGAAGAGGTGGTGGAGGTCTTTGAAGAGGGAGGTGATTGAGGGGAACCGTCAAGGGGTTGATACACTTTGAGAGGGTCATAGAAGATCCTTACTCTTTTAGGTTTGGTTTCTGGTTCAGCAGATGCCTTTCTCTTTTGTTTCCTATCATTGTCTTGATTCCCAGAGCTTGACGATGGATTCATGATGAATTTGCAGATATTGGAAACCGCTAGGGTTTATGATATGAAAAGAGAGAGAGACGAAAAAGAAACCGAATGCAGAGAGAGAGAAATATGAGAGGGAAGAGAACCGTTTGAAGAGTATAAAAAGAAAACTGAAAGAGAGTAAATGATGAAAAGCATTTAATGTTACGTGACATGAGGAGAGATAATAATGACAAAAAGACGTGATTTGCACAGTTACCTAAGTAGACGTCCCCTCAACTGCACGCACGCTTGTCCAGGAATAGTGAACACGTGTTTACCATCTGGATAGCCAGTTACAACTGTTTTGCTTTTATAGAGGTTCTGAATCAACTTAGACACTGAAACGTTAGTAATAACTGAATCACAATTTCTAATTGATTTCTATCAGAACTTCTTACAAAAAAATTTTATTTCAAAAGATACTCATACGTAAGAATTTCTCATCTTCTCATTCTGAGCTTGTTTCTGAAGACCCATTTTGTGCCGATTATATTGAATCCAACTGGTCTAGGAACAAGATCCCAAACATCATTCCTTGTAAACTGATTCAGTTCTTCTTGCATAGCAATTATCCAGTCTGGATCTTCTAGAGCATGATCAACAGAAGTTGGCTCGATCAAAGATACAAGACCTAATTGACAATCTGCATTGTTCTTAAGGAATGCTCTTGTTCTGATTGGATCATCCTTCTTTCCAAGAATGAAATCTTCTGAATGACCAGAGATGAGTCTGGATGATCTTCTGACAGATGGTTCTTCAGAAATGCTTAGATCCTCCAGAGAAGCTGATACTTGATCTTTAGATTCTTTGCTTCTGAGAAGCTCTGCTTCTGATGCGTTGCTTCTTGGCTCAACAACTTCTGATATATCAATATCACAATCTGCAAAATTATCAAACTGCTTTGGTTTTTCAGAACCAAGCTTATCATCAAACCTGATATTGATTGATTCTTCTACAATCAATGTTTCAGTATTGTATACTCTGTAGCCTTTTGAGCGTTCAGAATATCCAAGAAGGAAACATTTTTGTGCTTTGGAATCAAACTTACCAAGATGATCTTTAGTGTTCAGAATAAAGCATACACATCCAAAAGGATGGAAATATGAGATGTTGGGCTTTCTATTCTTCCACAATTCATAAGGAGTCTTATTTAGAATAGGTCTGATAGAGATTCTATTCTGAATATAGCATGCAGTGTTTATTGCTTCTGCCCAGAAATGCTTAGCCATATTGGTTTCATTGATCATGGTTCTGGCCATTTCTTGCAGAGTCCTATTCTTTCGTTCTACAACTCCATTTTGCTGAGGAGTTCTAGGACAAGAGAAATCATGGGCAATACCATTCTCTTTGAAGAATTCTTCAAAGGATCTGTTCTCAAATTCACCACCATGATCACTTCTGACCTTTATGATTTTACACTCTTTTTCAGATTGAATCTGAATGCAGAAATCAAAGAACACTGAATGAGTCTCATCCTTGTGTTTCAAGAATTTTACCCATGTCCAGCGGCTATAATCATCTACGATGACTAATCCATATTTCTTCCCTCTGACAGATGCTGTTTTGACTGGGCCAAACAGATCAATGTGCAAGAGTTCTAATGGCCTTGAGGTAGAAACAACATTCTTGGACTTGAATGCAGGTTTGGAGAACTTGCCCTTCTGACATGCTTCACAAAGAGCATCTGATTTGAATTTCAGATTAGGGAGTCCTCTGACCAGATTCAGTTTGTTAATCTGAGAAATCTTTCTCAAACTAGCATGACCTAATCTTCTGTGCCAGACCCACTGCTCTTCAGAAACAGACATAAGACAAGTCACCTTCTGACTCATAAGATCTTGCAGATCTGTCTTATAAATGTTGTTCTTCCTCTTGCCTGTAAATAGGATTGAGCCATCCTTCTGATTTACAGCCTTGCAAGACTCTTGATTAAAGATTATATCATAACCATTGTCACTCAATTGACTGATAGATAAGAGGTTATGTGTTAATCCTTCTACAAGAAGTACATTAGAAATGGAAGGAGAGTTACCAGACTTTATAGTTCCAGAGCCAATTATCTTGCCCTTCTGATCTCCTCCAAACTTGACTTCTCCTCCAGACTTAAGCACCAGGTCTTGGAACATAGACCTTCTTCCTGTCATGTGTCGCGAGCATCCAGAGTCCAGGTACCATGACATGTTGTGCTTTGTCCTTTTTGCAGTCAAGGATATCTGCAATAGGAATAATCTTATCCTTAGGTACCCACATCTTTTTGGGTCCTTTCTTGTTAGATTTTCTCAAGTTCTGATTGAACTTGGGTTTAACATTGTAAGCAATAGGAGGAACAGCATGATAATTCTTAATGTGAGTTTCATGATATTTCCTAGGTTGTGTCACATGCTTTTTGGTATGTGTTATGTGAAAACTTTGAGCATGTGAAGTGTGCCTAATATCATGGGAGTGGCCATACTTGAACTGATCATACAATGGCTTGTATGTTAATTTCATTTCATCAACAGGTTCAAGTTTGTATGGGGTTTCACCCTCAAAACCAATGCCAACTCTTTTGTTTCCAGACACAACATATATCATAGAAGCTAGCTGACTTCTGCCAATACTTCTAGATAAGAACTTCCTGAAACTTAAATCATATTCTTTCAGAATATGGTTTAGACTAGGAGTGGATTTTTCTGAATCAGAAGGAGATCCAACATTATTGGATAATTTTAAAAGTTTTTCTTTTAATTCAGAATTTTCCAACTCAAGCTTCTTTGTTTCAAATTCAAATAGCTTTTTCAGCTTTTTATATTTGAGACTAATCTGAGACTTGAGTTCCAGAAGTTCAGTTAGACCGGAAACTAACTCATCTCTAGTAAGTTCAGAAAATACCTCTTCAGAATCTGATTCTGATGTAGATTCTGATCCGTCATCTTCTGTCGCCATCAGCGCACAGTTAGCCTGCTCATCTTCTGAATCATCTTCTGACTCATCCCAGGTTGCCATAAGACCTTTCTTCTTATGAAACTTTTTCTTGGGACTTTCCTTCTGAAGATTTGGACATTCATTCTTGTAGTGTCCAGGCTCATTGCATTCATAGCACATGACCTTCTTCTTGTCAAATCTCCTGTCATTAGAAGATTCTCCACGTTCAAATTTCTTTGAACTTCTGAAGCCTCTGAACTTCCTTTGCTTGGTCTTCCAGAGTTGATTTAGCCTTCTGGAGATCAAAGACAGTTCATCTTCTTCTTCAGATTCTGATTCTTCAGGATCTTCTTCTCTAGCCTGAAAAGCGTTAGTGCATTTCTTGATATTTGATTTTAATGCAATAGACTTACCTTTCTTTTGAGGCTCATTTGCGTCCAGCTCTATTTCATGACTTCTCAAGGCACTGATAAGTTCTTCCAGAGAAACTTCATTCAGATTCTTTGCAATCTTGAATGCAGTCACCATAGGACCCCATCTTCTGGGTAAGCTTCTGATGATCTTCTTTACGTGATCAGCCTTGGTGTATCCCTTGTCAAGAACTCTCAATCCAGCAGTAAGAGTTTGAAATCTTGAGAACATCTTTTCAATGTCTTCATCATCCTCCATCTTGAAGGCTTCATACTTCTGGATTAAAGCTAGAGCTTTAGTCTCCTTGACTTGAGCATTTCCTTCATGAGTCATTTTCAAGGACTCATATATGTCATAGGCCGTTTCCCTGTTAGATATCTTCTCATACTCAGCATGAGAGATAGCATTCAATAAAACAGTTCTGCATTTATGATGATTCCTGAAAAGCTTCTTCTGATCATCATTCATTTCTTGCCTTGACAGCTTTACGCCACTGGCATTTACTGGATGTTTGTAACCATCCATCAGAAGATCCCATAGATCACCATCTAGACCAAGAAAGTAACTTTCCAATTTATCTTTCCAGTATTCAAAGTTTTCACCATCAAATACCGGCGGTCTAGTATAACCATTGTTACCGTTGTATTGCTCAGCAGAGCCAGATGTAGATGCAGGTGTAGGTGTAGACTTTTCACTTTCATCAACCATCTTTTACTGAAGCGTTTTTCTCTTCCTGAATCTTTTCTAAACACGGTTAAGTGCTTGCACCTTAGAACCGGCGCTCTGAAGCCAATTGAAGGATAGAAAAACACTTAGAAAGGGGGGGGGGTTTGAATAAGTGTAGCTTTAAAAACTTGACAGATAAAAATAAATTGCACAGTTATTTTTATCCTGGTTCGTTGTTAACTAAACTACTCCAGTCCACCCCCGCAGAGATGATTTACCTCAACTGAGGATTTAATCCACTAATCGCACGGATTACAATGGTTTTCCACTTAGTCAGCAACTAAGTCTTCCAGAGTCTTCTGATCACACATTGATCACTCCAGGAACACTGCTTAGATACCCTCTAAGACTTTTCTAGAGTCTACTGATCCACACGATCACTCTAGTTACAATCTGCTTAGTTCACTCCTAAGACTTCCTAGAGTATTCTAATCCACACGATCACTCTAGTTACTTTACAACTTAATGTAATTCTAAGAGTATTACAAATGCTTCTTAAAAGCGATAATCACAACTGTGATATTTCTCTTAATCGTTTAAGCTTAATCTCACTAATATATTACAAAAGCAATGTAGTGAGCTTTGATGAAGATGAAGATTCTGAGTTTTGATTTGAACAGCGTTTGAGCAAGTTTAATATGAGTTGTTTTGGTGCAGAATCGTTAAAATCGTCAACCTTGCTTTTCATCAGAACTTCATATTTATAGGCGTTGGAGAAGATGACCGTTGAATGCATTTAATGCTTTGCGTGTTCCGTACAGCATCGCATTTAATGTTATACGCTTTTGTCAACTACCTCGAGCCTTGTTCACGCTGTGTCTACTGACGTAGCCTAGAATAGCTTTTAACGTTCCTTTTGTCAGTCAGCGTAGCTTGCCACTTGTACTTTCTTCTGATCTGATGCTTGTGAATACAACGTTTGAATATCATCAGAGTCAAACAGCTTGGTGCATAGCATCTTCTGATCTTCTGACCTTGAAGTGCTTCTGAGCGTGATACCATCAGAACTTCAGTGCTTCTGTTCTCTTGTTCTTCTGATGCTTCCATAGACCCATGTTCTGATTCTGCTTCGACCATCTTCTGATGTCTTGCCAGACCATGTTCTGATGTTGCATGCTGAACCCTTTGAGACAAAGCTTCTGAGCGCTGAATTATGCGTACTCTTTATATATTTCCTGAAAGGGAAATTGCATTGGATTAGAGTACCATATTATCTTAAGCAAAATTCATATTATTGTTATCATCAAAACTAAGATAATTGATCAGAACAAATCTTGTTCTAACAACATTTGCTCCGGTTGCAAGGTTAGAAGCTATTCGTCTTTTACTTGCGTATGCATGTTCATTAAATTTTCAGCTTTATCAAATGGACGTCAAGAGCGCATTCTTGAATGGCTACATCAATGAAGAAGTCTATGTCAAACAACCCCCGGGATTTGAAGACTTCAAGAATCCTTCACATGTCTTTAAGTTGAGAAAGGCTCTTTATGGATTAAAGCAAGCACCTAGAGCATGGTATGATAGACTTAGCAATTTTTTGTGTGAAAAAGGTTTCGAAAAGGGTAAGGTTGATAAAACTTTGTTCATTAAGAAAATCAAAAGTAACACTTTATTGGTTCAAGTCTATGTTGATGATATCATTTTTGGGTCGACTAACAAAGAAATGTGTGAGGAATTCTCATTGATGATGCAAGGAGAATTCGAGATGTCTATGATGGGAAAGATGAACTACTTTCTTGGACTACAAATTAAGCAACTCAAAGATGGAATCTTTATCAATCAATCCAAATATTGTAAAGAACTATTGAAGAAGTTTGATATGGACAATTGTAAAGCGATGAATACTCCAATGGGCTCTGGTACATATGTTGATCAAGATGAATCCGGTACTCCAATTGATATTACCAAGTATCGAGGTATGATTGGTTCTTTATTGTATTTGACGGCAATCCGTCCTGACATAATGTTTAGTGTTTGTCTTTGTGCTCGCTTTCAAGCAAATCCAAAGGAATCACATCTTATGGCGGTTAAAAGGATCATGAAGTATCTCAAAGGAACGACCAACGTTGGCTTATGGTATCCTAAAGGTAGTGTTTTCAATTTAATTGGTTATTCTGACGCGGATTATGTAGTATGTAAAACTGATCGTAAAAGCACAAGTGGTACTTGTCACATTCTTGGAAATGCATTAGTATCATGGGCTTGTAAAAAACAAGCATGTGTTGCTCTTAGCACAGCCGAAGCAGAATACATAGCAGCAAGAAGTTGTTGTGCACAAATTCTTTGGCTTAAGCAACAACTTCGTGACTACGGACTTGATCTTGGATGCATTCCTCTTCGATGCGACAATACAAGTGCTATAAATATCACAAAGAATCTGGTCATGCATTCAAGAACCAAACACATAGACATTCGACATCATTTTCTTCGCGATCATGTGCTTAAAGGAGATGTTGAAGTCAATTTTGTAGATACTCATAATCAACTTGCGGATATCTTCACCAAGCCTCTCCCAAAAGAATCGTTTTACAAAATTCGACGAGAGCTTGGAATTTTAGATGAAGGTGATGTTTAAATTCGTTCATCATTATCATAAATCAAAGGTACACGTTTCTAACATTTTATGTGATAAAAAGTGTTTTATAAATGTTCATATATTATGACTTGGTATTTATGTATGATATGTATGCTTTATATTTCATAAAATTAAAGTTTTTGGACTTTTTCAGTCCAGGAACCGGTTCCCATGTGGGACGAACCGGTTCCCCATAGTAATTTCCAGAGGCGTTGTTTTTATGTGCTTCAGGAACCGGTTCCCATGTAGGGACGAACCGGTTCCCACGACCTTTTTCCAGATTTTCTTTTCCTTTATTTGGCTGTAACGTAAACTTTTACTTGTTTATTATTTTTTTTAAGTTTTATTATATATCTCTTAAAAGCTTTTTATCTCTTAATCTACACATTCACTCATTCACAACCACACATTTACACTCATTTACTCACATTCACTCTCATTCAACATTCATCTTCATCTTCTTCAAAACTTCCACCTCCATTGTCAACCAAATTAAAACCTCATTATCCCACCATAACTCTCCAAATTAATTTACCCACTACCTCTAAACACTATATAATCCTCCACTCTTTCACACATTTCACTCAAATCATCTTCCACTCTCCAAATCCAAAAATCCCATATCAAACCCTAACTCTCCACTCCTTTAAATCATGGCACCCAAAGTTTCAAGAAGTGCAAAGGGAAAGAATAAGATTGGAGAGACAAGTGAAGATCCTCAAGAGTTCCAACCAACTGTCAAGAGTCGGAGACTCACATTCAACATTCGTAGTCGGAAACTCCTTCCGGCTAAGTACGGTAAACTTCATGATTTCCCAACTCATAGCTTTAATTTAAATGCTAGGTTAGCTAATGTCGGTGTTGCAAATTTTGTGAGTGATCATGGAGACTATTACCCGGATTTGGTTAGGGAATTTTACCATAACCTTAAGATAGTGACCAATGATTTTGATGAGTTCACTTTGGTATCCGAAGTTTCAAGAAAAGAGATTTGCTTAGATGTTGAGGATTTTGGGAAACTATTAGGAATTCCATATGAGGGTTTAGTGCTCCTTCAAGGTAACATTCCGGAGGATTGGCAACCGTATAGTATGATTGATGTCTTTGTGGATATGTGCCGACCAACTCAACGCGACACGGTTCAAGCTTATCGGTGAGTGATAGGATGCTCCATCTTATCATTGCTTATGTTTTATTTCCAAAGAATTCTAACCATTCCAGGGTCAATGAGTTTGAGTTGATGGTCTTGCTTGCTCTAAGACGTGGCATTGAAGTAAATTGGGCTCTTTCAATCATGCGCCGCATGCAACTCATGGCTTCCCTTAAAGGAGGCTTACCTTATGCAAGGGCCATTTCTCATATTGTTCGGAATGCCGGTGTTCTCCTCCAAAGGGAACCGAAGAAAAATATGGATGAACAAGAGTGTGCTATCACCACCGCTACCGCTCTTAAAAATATAGGAATTGTTACGGATCGTGAAGGTAGATTTTTCTACAAAGTTGATTTTGAGCCAGCCGTGCCACAAATCCCTCAACCTCCCAAAGGTGGATACACAATGGAGATGATGTTTGACAAGCTTTGCTCCATTCAAACATCTATTGATAACAACAAGCGGGAGAACAACTATGAGCATAACCTTATGAGAAGACAAATGCGGGAAATTCAACAGACTCAAAGGCGGATCTTGGCTCATTATGAGGGAGAGGAAGGAAGTGAAGAAGAAGATGAACAAGATGATGATGATGAAGAGCAAATGGATGAAAGTGATTAAATTATGTGCTCTTTATTATTATGTTCTATTTAATTGTTGGTTTTTATTTATGTTTTTAGACATTGTTCCCTTTATGTTTCGTGATGTTTAGGATTATTTAAGTTTATGTTGTAATCGTGAAAAACTATGTTTCGTATCGTTTAATCGTGTTATGTTTGTAGTATTTCAAATTGTGTTATATTTGTGGTATTTCACATTGTGTTATGTTTATATTTCATATCAATTTTCTCTTTTTCCCCATCCTTTTTGATAATAACAAAGGGGGAGAAGAATATGCATGTGTTTTTGTGTTGTTTTGTTTCAAAGAAAAAAAATGCAGGCCATTGTTAACATTAACAAATGAAACTCATCACCATAAATCAAAGAAGGAATCATGGATTTAGGGGGAGTCTCTAACATAGGGGGAGTCTTGCATTGTTCAACATAATTTCAAAAGCACAAAACAACTTTTTCAAAGACATTTCAAGACTTGGTTGTCATCATCAAAAAGGGGGAGAATGTAATTGCAAGCTTCTCAAGCATAATTGGTTTTGATGAAGACAATATGGAAATCAAGCTTTCATAAAAGGATGTGCAAAAAGTACTTCAAGTTTTAGGCAAGAAACACATCATTTCAAAAGTCTTGAAGAAACAATAAAGATTCAAGGATCGAGCTAAAACGACAAAGGTACAAACAATACTCACTTTGACATATAATTGTTCACAAATATATTTTCATGCATATCATAAACATACTACAAAGTGTCATCCTTCAAAAGTTCATTTAAAACCTTTTTCAAAGTTAAAATCCAAAATAAAGGTTTTAGGAACCGGGTTGTCCCTATGGGGGAACCGGTTCCCAGCATTCTACTTTTTCAGCATTCTGTGTTTTACTACTAGGAACCGGGTTGTCCCTAGGTGGGAACCGGTTCCTCAGTTCAAAATTTGAATTTTTCTGCTGTAACGTTCAGCAAGAACCGGGTTGTCCCAGGCAGGAACCGGTTCCTAATGAACCAATGTGTTTTTTCATTGCATGATTTCATTCAAACGAATTTATCTTCTTACCACTAAATCATTGCATTGCTTCATGGAAAAATAACCATTCAAAGAGGTGTAACACATTATAAATACTACATCTTTCATAATCATTAATCACTTTCTTCATTAACAATTCATAACTTTCATAAATCTTCATCCTTCAATATTTCCAAGTGTTCATCAAATCCTTACTTTCAAGTGAAACTTTCTATACACGTTTTCATTGAGAAATTCATTCAAAGTTTCATGCATACATTGTGAACACTTATATCCATTTTGAGAATTGTTTATTTGAAGAAGAAGATCAATCCAAGATTGATAGTGCTATACAAACTTCATTTAAATCTCTTGTAAAAATTCAAAGAAAATTATTTCCTTACTATCCAGGATTGTTGGAAGTAAGTGGTGTGTTTGAAGAGGATTGTTCTTCATCCATATTAGTGTTGATTGATCTTAAAGGTGTTAAGAACCTTTGATCACCCTATAGGTTAGATAGTAGGCATAGGCTTATACAATAATTCTAACTATAGTGAAATCTCTTTCGTGTTTGAAAGGGGACTGGAGTACTCTCGGATTGTGAGGGGAACCAGTATATATCGTTGTGTTCTTTATCTTTTCGCTTTTACCGCTTTCATCACCATTACCAAGAAAAAGATAAAAACCATCAAAAGCCTTCAAACACTTAACCAAAAATCAGTAAAGACTTTCTCATAAAACCGATTAATTTTTGAAAACCTAATTCACCCCCCCCCCCCTCTTAGGCATATCTGATACTTACAGTCTCCCCCCTATAATTTCAATTCATCTTTAAATCTCAATTTTTACCTTTTTCAATTCATTAGCTATAAACCTCATAATTATTGCCATAAACCTTGGCTTTACAATGTAGCCCTTAGGAAAGGGTTGAGGGTGCCTAATACCTTCCCTCAACCTGATTATAATAACTTACCCTGAATCTCGTATCTGCGTAGGGTTTCCTATTCGCCCTTCAGAATAGGTGGCGACTCTAAACCTTTCAATTTTAGGGCAGGTTGCTACATCTTACTAACAAGTGGGAAATTCAACAAGTTGACATCAACAATGAGTTCCTCAATGGAGATTTGCAAGAGGAGGTATACATGCAACAACCTCCTGGCTTCGTGGACTCAAATTCTAATATAGTTTGCAAGCTAAAAAAAGAAGTTTATGGGCTCAATCAAGCTCCACGTGCATGGTATGGAAAAACTGCATCAGGAACTAATTCACTTTGGATTTGAGTCTTGCAAACGTGACCATTCTCTTTTTTTTTCTATAATCATCGTAATGTTACCTTGTATGCTATTCTATGTGGACGACATTATCATCATAGGATCCTCCTCCCAACTAATACATGAGATCATCAACATACTCCACTCCAAATTTGCACTTAAAAAGTTAGGTGTTCTTCAATACTTCTAGGTATTGAAGTTCATCATCAGGCCAATGGTACACTTCTCGAAGGTGAATGTGACTGATGTAAAAGGTGTGGTTACTCCTATGTTCAGTCAATGTAAATTGAGCAAACATGGCATAAATGTAATTCCAAATTCTCTCATGCATCGTTCCACAATTGGTGTCTTATAATACTTGACACTCACACAAACTGACATAACATTCTCAATTAATGAAGCTTTTCAATTCATGTTCATGCCTATCAATTCTCCGTTACTTGAGTGGCACAACAACACATGGATTGTTACTTGCACCAGTCACACATCTTCTGATGTTTTCTCTGCATGCATATAATGACTCTGATTGGGAAAGCGACCCTGATACCTCAGACTATTATGTTTTCTTTGGTCCCAATCTTGTAGCTTAGAGCTCGAAGAAATAAATGCTTGTTGCAAGATTAAGCATAAAAGCTGAATACCGAGCTTTGGCACACACCACATCAGAGTTACTTTTCCTTGAATCTTTTATTTGTGAGATACACATTGAGTACCTTGTGCCTAATTTGTTGTGCGATAACCTCGGTGCAGTATTACTTTCCCATAACCCGATTCTCCATGCAAGAATTGTAACACCCTATTTTTATTAGATTTTAATTAATTAGGATGATTTGATATTTGATAATTGTTTGTGTGTTTTATTTAATTATTGTTTGAGTGATAATTATTTAATTGGGTAGTAATGTATTATTTAGCTAATTAATAAATGGTAGAATTTATTTAGAAATTAGTTAAATGGGCTTAGTTGAGTAAGAAAGAGTATTGGGTGGGTTAAGCCCAATGAAATAATGAGAATTAAGGGAGAACTTTGTGTCATAACCTAATTAGAAAGAAAAGAGGAAAAAGATAGAAAGAAGAGAAGAAGAACATAGAAGAGAAGGAGAAGGAGATTTGTAGATTTCTTGAAGAGGGTGGATTAAGAGTTAGAGGTAAGGGTTTGAATCCAAGTTCTTGTAGAATCTATGATTGGGTAATGTATGTGTTTGTGTGAATCTCTTCATTCTTTGCTATTTCATGAGAAATGTATGAATCCTAATTTCTATGCTATTTTCTATGGAATTACATGATTAAACATGATTTTGATGATATATGTTGTTCAATAATGATGAATACTGGTTGTATTTGATGTTTATTGATGTTTGGAAGTGATTTGGAGTGGTGGGTGTGTGATTTCGCAGTTCTGAATGTTGCTGAGTTTTTCTGCATAATCGCACGTCCGCTAAGCAGACCCAGCCCACTAAGCGGAGCTGCGAAGATTGGAAGCTACTGTATAGCCCGCTTGATGGCCGCTGAGCGGACACTGTTTTACAAAACTTTTCCAAACTTTGAAATGTCATAACTTTCGATCCGTAACTCCTTTTTAGGTGCCGTTTGAAGCATCTTGAAGCTTAAATAATTTTCTATATGATAGAATAGAATGGATTGACACTTGTTTGATTAATTATGATGATAATTAGGAATAACATTTAATTATATGTGTATGTTATGGATGAATTGTGCATGACCAATGTTCATGGATGCATTATGTGATATGATAACCGTGAATTATGTGATTGATTGCTAAATGCTAATTGATGTTTGATATTGGTGGAATGTCATGTTGTGTAATGTTGTGCAAAGTTGGAAGGATGTGATTGTGTAGTTTAAGAGATAGAGAGATCGTCTTAAATGCATGAGTCTTGTTTTGTTGCACACGTACACAAGCATGAGTCTTTGAAAGTGGCAATGTTGGGTAATCTCGCGAAGGTTATTTACTTGTCCTAAACCTAACGAGTATGGGGTTTGAAAGCTTAAAGAGTATGGGGCTTTGAGGTGGTTATCTAGTCTAGAGAGAATGACAATCGGCATGACCGGAAATGATAACGGAGGGATCCACATGCATATCGCATAGAGTCACACTCGAGTCGCACATGTCGGTGTGAAATGTTGTTATGTGTGATTATGTGGTATGAATGTGTGGATGTGAATTTGATTGATATGCATATATGTGGAATGATGAATCATTTGATATGAAATAGAGAATGTGATGAGAATGAGATATATGTGATTAATACATATTTGATGTGGAATGTGAAATATATATATGTATGGGTGATATATGTGTATATATGTAAATAGTCAATATATTAGGTTGTGAATTTGATTGTGATACTTAATTGTATTAAACATGTTAACTTTATATTGGAGATAAATGCATGTTTTGAGAAGAGTGAAGAATTGTGAAATGTATGCTTACTTATGTAGCATTTCCCATTATTATATTTTCTATTGAGAATTTGAATTCTCACCCTTCTGTTTGAATGTTACCCTTAGTTGGTAACGTGGAGGTTCAGACGAGTAGTTGCTTGATTCGTGACTTAGTCGGAGAGCTCCGAGGTTTCGTTTTGATTAGGTAGTGAGTCGATGCTCTGGTCATGTAACACTGGGTTAGAATTAGTGTGTCGAACTCATGTTGATTGGATTTGTATCTTATACTACTTTAAGATTTCGTATGATGTTTATTGTTGTTGTTGGAGGTATAATGCCAATTATTCTGGATATGTTATTATGTTTCCATTTGGATGTTATTGAGACATGATCATGGTATGGGACATGGATCATTTATACAATGCATGAGTATTCGTTGTCTTTCCGCTGTGTATGCATATTCTTAATGAATTATGTTAAATATAATGTGTTATATTAATGACCAGATGATTTGCATGTTAACGAATGTATGTTTTGTTGGTTTTTAAAGGCTTTTAGTTTTTTTGAAAACGTCGATGTGACGCCTCTTGTTTATATGCATGATTACTCTGAGTATTTAATCATGTTAGGCTTTGGGGTATTAAAAGGGGTGTTACAAGAACCAAGCACATTGAACTAGATATACATTTTGTTTGGGAAAAAATCGTGGCCAATCACTTCCATATTCAACATGTACCAGGTCATGCTCAACTAGTAGATGCACTCACTGTTAGCTACAAATTCGATGCTATACAAAAGGATGATATTCAGGAGATAAAGGATTGGATGCTAGGAAGAAATATTGACTTCGACGAGAGAACGTATTTTCGACAAAGTCATTTGAAAAGAAGTTAGTCACCCTGATGGGGTTGATTGTGTTATCTGGGACTTAGAAATATTTTTAAGTCATTCAGACTTGGAATTCAACGAAGTGAATTTCGAAATAGGAGGGTTTTTTGGCCTTACCTGTTCCTTGAGAAGGACGCGTGGAGGTTTGCAAGAGGCGAAGCGCATGCAGACGAGAACATGTCATCTTCAGAGTAGAAAACCGCTATAGTCGAATTAGTATATATAGGGATCTTAGTAAATAGATTTTTTGTGTGTTCAACATTGTACAAATTCTCAAAATGTACTCAAAGTATCTAGCGTATTGAGAAACGAGCCTCTCTGAGAATGTATGTTTGAAACACCATTATTTTCAATTTTAAAGCAGTTATTTACATTCAAAGTCTTTTACAGTTTTTCTTTATCTTTCTTGTCGAAAACCCTTTACTTTCCTTGTCCAACTTTATCTTTTGTCGTCTTTTACTTTCAAACACAAACCTTTACACTCATTTATTTCTTTTCTTTTAAGATTAGCTTTACATTTAGGTCTAGAAAACCTAAATACATAGAAATTGAACACATATGTCTTTAGGATCAATCTAATCGATTATGTAAGTAACCGAAATATTTAAATTTGAAAGACTAGCGCTTGTTTATCAAAATCAAGGGTAAACACTCACCAAACCATTCCCAACAACCTTGTTCACTGATTTTCGAAACAAACTTAAAGTAGTTTTGCACAAATCACCATGATCTTGTGGGAGCATAACATAAAGAGTGCATGTGTGTGTATGGTAATGCATTATGCATCTTTATGCTAAGCTATCAGCATGACCATGCTAGGTTAGTTAGTTAGGTGAATAACTAACTTTGAGTTGATTATAACTAACTCAAGTGTTCATAGTTTATATGAGAGTGAAGCCTCTTGCAATGTAAACTAACACAAAAGAATATACAAAACAATCAAGTTTGCATAGTGTGATGAGGCGCTCTCTCTTTCTTCTTCACTAAGAGCAATGTATCATTTAATTATATTTTAAAGAAAATACAAAAGTTAAGACTAAGACTTTTTTGGTAAAAACGTAGTGATTAATTGATAATTTAATTTATTGCTTACAAATCTATAAATTAAATAATAACAAATAAATTAATTGATTAAGTTAATACTAGTATTTAATAATATTAGTGGATAAATTCAAATAATAAGTCGAGCAAACATAAATATATGTTTGTTAATGAATTTGAAACTTCATTTTCACATCTCAAATCACAATTGATGTGAAAATTGTTAAGTCAAAACACTCCCTAAGCTAATTGTGCAATTACAACTTATAAGGACAAACAGATACCTATCATTTTCAAATGCATTTATTTTATGATAAAATGAACACATCCTTTTCCAATAGTAGTATTTTCAATAATTAATGATCCTCTTTTGCAAGAAATATAATAGATGACCAACCAATAAACAGATAGACCTTCCAAATGTCATCTGTCAAATAATAATGTTTTGGAAACATACTTTTGGACATATACGGTTCATATATTAATAAAAAGTTAATAAAATTCATGACCAAAAAACAACCTATACTCACATATCTTTTTGTTTTTTCACCTGCCCTCATTAATAAATACAACAAAAAACAACAAACAATTTTTTTTTAGTACCTTAACATTTTATTTTTTCTATAAATTCATTGACATTTATCATAAAAATTGACTCTAAGAAGATAGTTTATTTAAAAGACAGATTTATTTGAAAGACCGTGAATTCAACTTTTTTCCTCTTCTGATGTGAATTTTTTTTAAATAATTTGTAAATACTTCTATAAATATTCGTTAAACTTTGAAATATTTGTTGATCTTGATGATTTATTTAAGTTCGCTATAAATATTTATTAAATTTTGAGATAAGTTAAGATCTTGATGATTTCTCGGAGCTTAGAATCAAATGTGTCATTCTTATATAAATTAGATATATTTGTGCAAACTTTTGAGACTATTTCTCCACATCGAAGATGATCACAAAGAATAGAAAAACTCTCTGCACTCAACTATAAAGACTAATTCAACTAATCTCTCGAATTAGAGAGAACTATAATAAGTGAAAAAACTCTCGGCACGCGACTGCAAAGACTAATTCCTGGAGTCGAGGGAGATCAACTGTAGAGACTTATCTCTTGAGTCAGAGACGATCACATTAAATGAAAAACTCTCTGCGCGCAACTACAACGACTAATTTTTCGAGTCATGTATGATCATAAAAAACATAAAAGCTCTCTGCATATAACTACAAATACTAATTCTTGAGACGCAGAGGATCACAAAAAGAAAAAAACTGTGTAAAACTAAAGGTAAATCACAATAGGCAGTAAATTCATCCTTCAAAGATGATATATTATATTATTGTTACGTGCACCGAGCAGAATTCAAACTCAAAACTTCTAATTAAGTTGGAATATACCCTTAGCATCTCCCATTGAGAATCAAATGTTTTGAGAAAAATTACCTTATTTTCCCTTATTAGAAACGCACGTTATGAAATAAACAAACAGTTACTACTAACTTACCACTAATAGTAACACTGATGCATTGCATGTGCCCTTTGAAATAACAAAAGACGAATCGCCGACTTCACACTCCATCCATGTGCGATGCTTCATATTCCTCTGCTGTCTTTGTTTCCTTCTCTCTTTCTCTCACATCTTCTTCCACTACACATGACTCATATTCACCTCAAATCAACCATTAATCTTCTTCAACAACGTTAAACATTGTCAAGCTCTTCCCATGGATTCCAACACCATTCTTGATTATGCTTTGTTCCAACTCACCCCAACCAGAACCAGGTTAGTTTCATCATCATGGCACAACCCATTTTGTTATTTTGACTTATTTTGTTGTTTTCTTCTTAAAAATTTGTGCTTTTTATCAAATCACTTATTGGGCTGTGTTTGTTATTTTGCAGATTTGAGCTTATAGTGTTTTATGGAGGTGTTCGTGAGAAAGTAGCTTCTGGGTTGTTTGAGCCTTTTGTTTCTCATCTCAAGTTTGTTAAAGATGAGATCTTGAAAGGTGGTTACTCGATTAGGCTTCTGCCTCCAAACAATACTGCTTTCTGGTTCTCCAAATCCACATTTGAGAGGTGATTGATTCATAGTTCTTTGGTTTTAATCAAATTTGAAGAACACTAGAATTGATTTTGTAGATGAGTTGTTTTGAGTTGTTTTATGGATTTAGTATTTTATGCAAGAGATGTGTTTTTGGATCGAATTGTTTGTGAAGGTGATTTTGTTTTTTTGACAGATTTGTAAGGTTTGTTAGCACACCTGCAGTTTTGGAGAGGTTTGTTAGCCTTGAAAAGGAAATTCAGCAGATTGAAAGTCAATTTCAAGCGAATGCGTTATCGATGTCGGTAACAATCCCTGAAGAAGGTATATGGTTAAGAGTTGCAACTTAATTCATGGTTTGTTGATGTTAATGTAAGAAATGATTAGGTTTAGATGGTGGAAGCAACTTTTTTAGAACTTTTTTGATTATTTATTAAAGAAGCTATCAAGGTTTTAATTAACGGTTGCGGCCGCTTTGCACTCGCGTAGAGGCTTTCGCGATTTTGGTCGGCACAAGTGTTGCGACAGTGATTGCGGTCATCGAGATGTTAATTAGCCACTGTTTGTTTTTTATCATAAAACGGTGATAACAGTATCAGTATCGACACCTTTCTATACCGGTTTGTTGTGGCCGTTTTCGCGTTAACGGGCCTTTTTTTAAGACCTTGGAAGCTATATTATGTATAGAATGTTTTAGTGAAGTTAGTTTTGCACTAAAATTCTATTTGTGTATCAGGAAACTTGCCACAAACCAATGGCAACACAAGGAGGTTAAGTGATTCTACAAAGGTAATTTTTCTCGCTTAAAATACGTCGGAATCACCGAAAGATCTCTATCGATTTTATTTATTTATTCATGTTTTGTGTTTGCATCAGTTGAATGAAGTACTTGAAGGTGTTGACATTAAAGAAGAGGAAAACTCGAAGTAACTTTCTACCTTTTGAATAGTCTTTCTCGATGAAACCTAGTGTCTATTTGTTTGGTTAATTCATTAGAAACGGTTTCTAACACATTCAATTGTTGTAATTATAAGGATTTCGCTGCAACGTGTGTTGGACTCTCGAATTGCACTACTCCGGAAAGAGCAAGCGATGGCGTATACACGGAGTCTTGTTGCTGGTTTTGATATTGACAACATCGATGATCTTGTATATTTTGCAAATGCATTTGGAGCATCGCGTTTAAGGTATGTGCTAGAAAAATGCAACTTACAAATTCATACTTTGATACTTACGTCGATGCTATCTAATCAGAAAATTACGTGTTTTTGTGTTAAATTTGTCTGATTCTTAAATGGTTATGTTCTTGCCGATTTGCGCAAACAATACTCGTTTTTCTTCCAAAACGACAGAAAAATTATCTTGACGATTGATCCTACTTTGTAGATTGTGAAATTTCTCTTGTCTAAGGAGATTGAAGGTTCAACCAACTTTTGATGTTAGTTCTCTCATTCCATGCAAATATAAGGATAATCGAGAACACATTTGTGCGAATTTCGATAAAATATTACTCTTTTCTTACAATGATATACGACTTCATTCAAAACTCGCATCCGATATTTGTTGATTATGGAACTTGCCTCATTTAGATGAAACCTTTAGTTGAGTTTCGACTTCGAGACTAAATTCTAAGTCGTGATTTTCAATGTTTGTAGGGAAGCTTGCAATAATTTTAAGGAATTATGGAAGAAAAAGCACGCGGACGATCTTTGGATTCAAGAAGTAGCTGCAATGCAGTCGAACTTACCGCCAGGACTCTCGTTTTCTGGATCTTCGGGAATTATACTTGCTAATGACGTAACCGTTCATGATCAGAATAACAAGAATAATAGCTCTTCAGAAAGTATTCCTTCGAGCGACGAGAATGCATTTCTTGAAACATCAAATAAAAAAGAAGGTATTCTTCTATTCTCTGAAATGCGTTTGAGTGTTCAATGGTTATTTAATTTCGACGAATGTTTTATGCAGATGTGAACTTCTCGCATGCCGCGAATGTTCATATGCCTATGCATATGCCGTGGCCTTACAATGTACCGCCGTATATGTATAATCTTCAAAATCCGGGTCAGCAAATGCCGTCATACCAAGGGTATCCGCCTTATCTTCAAAATAATATGCATTGGCCTTCTAACATGGGAGCGAACCAAAAACCGTCGGCGAC
The DNA here is from genome assembly GCF_029867415.1 of Vicia villosa. Taxonomy (NCBI): domain Eukaryota; kingdom Viridiplantae; phylum Streptophyta; class Magnoliopsida; order Fabales; family Fabaceae; genus Vicia; species Vicia villosa. The sequence continues at coordinate 698,128 of NW_026705255.1, forward strand.
TAAAAGAGAGAAATCTCGTTACAAGAAAGGATCGGAAGAATATGAAGAGCCGGAAACAGAATCCAGTGATCCTGATTCGGGGAGTGAATCTGATTCGAATAAACAGAAAGACTCGAATGGTTCTTTGAAGGATGAGAAGAGGAAAAAACACAGAAGAAAATCGTCTGGAACGGTTGTGATACGTAATATCAACTACATTACTCCGAAAAGGAGAAATGGAAATGAGAGTGGAGGTTCTGATGATTCTTCTTTAGAAGACGACGTTGTCTTCGACGAAGAAACCATCAAACAGAAAGTCGGTGTTGCACTTGAATCACTGCAGAAGGTTCATAAAGGTGAAAAACGCAGTAGTCGAAAAAAGTCATCGGCTAAACACAATGTAACTAAATCGAGTGACGATGCTGAGGAAGATGGAAACAAAAATGAGAACTGGAATGCATTTCAGAGCCTTTTGAAGATAGATTCCGATACCGAAGTCGACGGATCAGAACAGACGCAATCGATTGATGTGCAGGATGAACATTTTGCGTCGAGCAACTCTGAAGGAAGAATGTCGTCTGCTGCTAGTTCTGCTCCAAACATGGATTTCAATGAAGTTCCGAAGAATCGTGAAGTTGCGAATGACTCCTTCATTGTGACTCAAAGAGATGGAGGAAATGGAGGCGGGTTGAAGATGGACGGATATGTAGAAAACTTTAGCCCGATTAGAAAGATCAAAGAAAATATCGGCGAAGATGTATTGTTATCACACATATCAAGAGAACCGAGAAATGAACATGATGATCCGTTAAATACTTTTGCTGCCGATTCATCATTACAAACCAAGGGAAGAGGATCGGAAGATTGGTTTATCGCTGATAACAATTTGGAAACTACGAGAAGCCACGATTCTTCGATTGTGCCTATAGTGTTTGATTCTCCCCACACTGAAAAAAGAAGCGAAAAAAATATCATCGATGATTCCTTCATGATACACGGTGATCAGTTAGTAGATAACAATCTTTCTGATTCGCAATGGAAGACGGATATGAGTATGGTTGAAAATCTAACATCTTCCAACAAGGTAGAAAGCGACACAAAAGAAAAGAATGCAGTATCAAAGATCGAGGAACCAAATGATCTATGTGTAGTTCTACGACGCGATTCTTCTGGATTCGATTCTGTTGAGGCCTCGAGAACCATGGACTATGAAATTGACTTTTCTTACTCCGAACCAGATAGAAGAACTTCAGTTGATGATTCGAGCGTTAATGTGAATAACGACAATCTTCCAAGTAGTCCAAAGAAAACCAACGCGGTTAAAAGCAAAGTCTCGCGATTACCTGCAAAGGGCAAGCCCGAAATAATTCCTAGAACCCGAAAACCATCTGTTCCAAGTAGGACTATAGTTCAAAAGAGCCAAAGGGAAAAGGTATTTTCAGTTGCATTGTTATATTTTCTCTAACATTCATTAATCTAGCTGTTGATTAATGATTAATCATCTATGAAGCACGGACACAGACACAGATACTGCACACACTAGCACCAATATGTTGACACTAATAATTTCAAAAAATAAATAAATTGAACGCAAGCACAAATGTCGTTGTCGTTGTCTGATATGCCTTTTTTCAGAGGTGTCGGTGCTGCAGAGTTAATCATATTTTGATTTGGTAAACAGGAAGATGAAATCAGGAAGAAGTTGGAAGAAAAGGCGAATGAACGACAGAGGAGAATAGCCGAAAGAACTGCATCTTCTGGCGTTGTTCGAGCCGTGCCGGGGAAAACCGATAAGAACAAGACTCAAACTGTTAAAGAGACAAAGAGAATCAGTTCTGTTAAGAAAGTTTAGAGAAACTGGTTGATCAATGTGTGGATGAATGCATATCTTATAAAGTATATAGGTTATGGTGAATCTATAAGGTAAAGTGTATTTAAATTATTGATGATTGTGATTAAATTAAAATTGAAATTATTTGTTTTGTTTTGTATAAATAAATTATTTTAAGGTCATTGGAATTTTTCAGACCTATATAGTTACTCAAAATTGAGATTTCTTTTGAATTTTGATTCATGGTTTGTATATTCAGGATTCTTTATTTTCTGTAATGTATGAAACATTTGTATGCGCAAACAATAATGAAAATTTGTCTTTTTTGTTTTTATTGAATTTTCAATTTTACTAAAAATAGTAACTAAGTTGGGTCAAATGGTAAGAGATTTTGATCTCTTAAAAGGAGTCAGTAGTCTAGCACAAGATCTTAAGTATTATAGGTCAGTTTGTGAAAATCGTAAAATCTGGATTGTTAGTAAGACACTTAAGATCTGGCCGAAGGGAAAAATGGTAATTTAATACAAACTCTTACACATACACTTATACATGAAAATCATAGTACCGACATAAAAAGACCCAGAGCGTCATTTTTACGATTTTGTTTCAAAAACCTCGATCTTGACCATGCCAGCAAGAAAAACAATTTTTCTTTGATCGTAGCACTCTCAAAACATTCTTGACTACACTGCTTAGAACTTGATTTCGATTTTTGCGTATGAGACTTAATGCCATCCTCTTATGGTGTAATCAACATTTAATTCAACTTACAAATGTCTATTCTCTTGGGCTTAGCACCTTATTTTGAATTTGAATTTAAGATTTCACATTTGTGTGCGAGTCTTTGACGTTATTGTCATTTTTATTGTCGACGAATATAATTTTTTTTGAATGATTTATAAAATATGAAAGTGAAAAATATAAATAAAAATAAAATAAAATTGTGAATTAGTAATAATAGGGGACCAAAATTGTTTTATTTTGGTAAAGTAGAAAAAGTACTTAGAAGTTGAAAATAAGTTGCAACTGTTTATGAGGAAAAATGTTACTAAAAATCAATCATTCACCAAATTCAACAACCGAATGCATTTAACAAACTATAACCAAAATGTTAAGTAATTTGTTAGATGTTAGAACTGAATAATACAGAAGTTAATTATATTTAGAAAAATAATTAGAGACGTAACAACAGTTTCTAGTAGATGTAAAACAAAACAGAAGCAGTTCAACATTCTCTTGAATAATATTTTTACATCTATTAAGCATGTAACAAAAAAAAAGTTCAAAAAACAACCATTATGCCAGTAATAAGTTAATTTTTTTAATTAACATAACCTCTTATATTGAGAATAAATACATCAAAAAAAATTATTTAGAAAAAACACATAAGTTTTTATTTGTAGCAATTCTAAATAATTTGTCATGACAAAGACAGCTTCAGAAACTCCACAACACATGAGTGGAAAGGTGAGTTTACAATCCTTAATTTAATCAAAAAAATAAATGAGTTGACCCTTTAATTGCTTGCATGTCTTGTATTTTGATTGTCAACGTTAATTGAATGTTTCTCTTGAGAAATATTTTATAGATTTTTTTAATTCATTGAAACTTTTACGCGTTTTCGTGATGTTTATGGTTTGCACATCATGTTTTGGTTCTTTTATTTCAGAGTTTGCTTGCAATATAAGCTATTAAGATGTATTCTGCTAGATTATGTGGTTTGAAGCCGTTACTGTTTCGTCGAAAATCAGGTGTTAACGAGGTAATTAATAAGGATTTATCGTTCTTCTGTTATTATAACTTTCGATTTCATGAAATTTTTTTAAGGGTGGCAGTGCAGTTTGTTGTCTGTTTGCTTGCTATTTCGGTATAATCTTAGTTTGAGTTGTTGATTACACATATATGCAGTCAATGAGAAGTTCAACCTCACCAAAGAAGTCTCCAAAGGCTAACAATGATGATTTGAAGTGCGAGTCGATGGAATTATCATTTGTAGGTATGGATCAATTGATGTTAATGATGGAAGTTCATAAGAAAATCTTTGTGTTCCGGGACATCATGGATCTTGTTCCTTTGCCAACTTCCGCTTCTTTACGTCAGGTACGATTACGACGCTCTCGACATATTCATGTTGAAATAAACATAATGTTCTTGACTTTTCTGTAACATTGTTTTTCATATATATTGTAGATGGTTATTACAACGTTAGAAGATCTTCACCGGCTTTATCCGGTGATCATACCGATCAAGAAAGTCGCTAATATTAACGACAAGTCTACCGATCAGGGTCTTGCCTACTTCTGCGAGGCGTTAAAGTCTCTCGGAGAATCATGGTTGATAAGCGATTTCATGGACAAGAACACCAGCGAGCTACCGATACCAATGTGCAAGGATAGCACCAATATGAAGGAATTAGGTATGATTACTTCCTTGTCAAGGAATTAATAATCACCGACAGAATATGAATTTAAGATACTATTTCAATTTTTTCGCAGGTGTGACTATGTTGGCTACACTAGAATGTTTGATTAAGATTGCGTGCGAGAGATTTGATGACATGGAAGAAGATTCGCCGAAGAAAAGTTTCAAATCGTCGTATATCTCAGATGTAAGCCCTTCTTCTCCTCTCACGCCAACATCGGTTCTACCAGAACCAATGGAATACATTGCAAAATCAGCATCTTGTAGCCCAACACTTAGGTCTCTAAGAATTCAAGGCGTTGAGAAGCTGAATCCAATCGATTTAAAGCGATTATTGTACCATATGTCAGCGCAACTCGTTGAAACACGAGACAATAAGATCGAAAACGAAGAAGTTATAGATGAAGAAAAGGATCAAAAAGTTGAAAATTATGAAAAGGATACAATAACTGACTTGGACAAAACATTTCCTTTGCCGCTGCCACTGCCACTGCCGCCTCCTCCTCCTCCGCTTCCACCTTTGTCCATCAAACTTGGATCAGCTCCGGCTCCTCCACCATTGCGTGGAAATGGAATCGCTGTACCGCCTCCACCTCCACCTCCGCCACAACCACTACCTCCTCCACTTCCACCATCAGCAGCACCTAAATTGCAACAAAGTGAAGTGGCAGTTAAGATACCACCACCTCCGCCGCCTTTGTCCATGAAACCTGGATTTTCTCCAGCTCCTCCACCACCGATGCCGTTAGGTGGTGCACCGCCGCCGCCTCCATTTGGAGCAGGAAGATCCTTAAAGCCTAAATCAACTACAAAACTGAAAAGATCAACACAGTTAGGAAACCTGTATAGAATTCTCAAAGGAAAAGTAGAAGGGTCTAGCCTCAAAGGAAAATCATCTGGTGGAAGAAACACTGCAGTTGCAGCAAAGAGCAATGGAGGAAAACAAGGAATGGCTGATGCTCTAGCAGAGATGACAAAAAGGTATACTCATAATAGTTAACAGTTAAAGTCTCTGTAGCACTGACACCTAAAAAAAAAGGCGTGTCTGTGTCTTTGTCCGTTTAATTTATTCATTTTTTCAAATTATTATCAGTGTCAACGAGTCAGAATCAGTGTCATGTCTGGTATCTGAATCAAATGTCTCACCCATCTCTCTGATTATTCATTTTTACTAGATCATCATACTTTCTACAAATAGAAGAAGATGTTCAAAAGTACACAAAAAACATCATAGAACTAAGATCCACAATCACAAATTTCAAGACAAGCGAAATGACAGAACTGATCAAATTCCACAAAGATGTCGAATCCGTTCTCGAGAATCTAACCGACGAATCGCAGGTAAGTTTAGTTTCAAATCTTCATGTCCCTTAGTATTACACTACCATCTAAAACATTTATCATACTAGTACTATTATTATTGTGAACCGCACAACGCATGGTGAGCGATTCGTCGAAAAAATCTACGTTAGTTATGATTCACTATAATCTGTTCATGTATAGGTGTTATCGCGGTTTGAAGGTTTCCCGTCGAAGAAGCTTGAAGCTATAAGAATGGCAGCAGCACTCTACAATAAAATGGATTCAATACTTAAGGAGCTTCAAAATGTGAATATTCTTTCGCCGGTGACTCAGGTTCTTGACAAAGTCGAACGTTACTTCAATAAGGTAACCCGAAAATCGCTTAATATGAACATGCTATAAGCTATTTCCTTTGTTTGCATGAACTCATTCAATCAATACTAATTCAACAAGATCAAACAAACAGATCAAAACAGAATTAGACGCTTTGGAGCGAACGAAAGACGATGAAACGAAGAAGTTTAAGAGTCACAACATCGAGTTCGACTTCTATATCCTTGTAAGAATCAAAGAAGCAATAGTTGATGTTTCCTCAAATTGCATGGAGCTGGCACTAAAGGTTAGAAAAATGTCATCATACAAAAACTTGAGACGGCTCTGATAAATAGAAGTATCGACCATATGCGAGAAGGTAGTTTAATTTAATATTGCATTTGAATTCCATGCAGGAAAGGCGCGATCAAAATGCTGAATCAAATTCGAATTGCATTAGTGATCAAAAAAGAAAAGAATATGGTAAATTGCTTTGGAGGGCTTTTCAATTTGCATTTCGAGTTTATACATTTGCGGGTGGACACGACGATCGCGCCGATAAGCTTACTAGAGAATTGGCTAGGGAAATTGAGAGTGATCCAAATCAAATCAGCCAAAGTCATGCATGATCTTCTTCTACAAAGATTATTGTAAATAGAAATAAAATGATTATGTAATATATGTGTATGTGCATGTGTGGATTAAAGTATTGACATGCGCTTAGATTGTTAAGTGGAGTTTTAGTTTTGGTTTTGATTTTAAAAAATTCATCCATTTTTTTGTACTTTTTTTGAATTATTGAAAATTGAAGACTAAGCTTAAGCACGAGATCGTGCTAGTGCTAAAGCTTAGAAAAAATATGTGTTTGAATTATTGTGTTTTTCATTGTTTTCTTCGTGTGCAAGTTATCTTCTTCTTCAAGTTTTTGACGTTATTGTATTCATCGCAGCTTTGTCATTGAGTTTTTCTTTTTCATTGATTCGGAGCTTTGTTCACCATAATCTTCGTGCAAAAAGTTTGTGCATTAAACTTTAGTTGTAACTCTAATTTACCTACACCCATTAAAACATAAATTGATTTAAACTAACAACTCTAGTTTTCTTTTTTCTTTTTTAGAGATTCTTCCATCTATAGTTTTCAAATTTATGTTTATTTAAAGTGAGATATTTATTGTAGAAAATAAAATAAAAAATACACAAATTAAATTGAAAATCAAATGAAAACATTACAGGTATATCATAAATTATAGAATAGTGGTGGTCTGATTTCTGTTTTGTGTATTCTTTAGATTCTTTGATGTTTTTTTTTCTCTGATGTCGGGCTTCTAGACATCTTTCTTAGTTGGAGAGTGCTTAACTCAATTTGCTTCGTTGTGAATGCTTTTTCAAATTTGTGTTTGCTGAGAAGAGGGCTCGGTTGAACAACCTAGTCAAATGTAAATGTAATCTCTATGGGGAGGTCTGATCTTTGTTGAGAGAATTCAATTATGATTGTTTTGCAAACAAGATATTAGATGGTCAAGGATCTCAAAATATTTCAAGGTGATCTTAAGCGTTAGGGTAGAAATATGTTCGATATTGTATAAATTATGATCAATGTGTTGTTGGAGAATATAAGGGTTTTTGACCTTCAGGTTGGGAACGGCCCACCATGGTGAATGATGTTGTTGTATAAATTTGACCACCAATATAACTCATCACATCTTCTCACAACCACTAATATTAATCCTGCAAAATAATAACAATTTCGCTACCGCGAAAATTAACAGAGTCGCCACTAACATATTCATCCTGAAAAGGAAGGGAATGCCAGCAAACCACGAGACAAAATAATGGTCTCACGACCAGAGAAAAGGGTAAGGGGGTCGGTTACGCGAGGGGAAGGTATTAGCATCCCACGCGCCCATCGTACTCGATGGTATCCACGCTTGCGTCTAAATCTACGGGTGTGTAATAAATCTACGCCTAATCTGAACTAAAATGCATAAAAAATGTAGGGAAAAGAAAGAGTTATACTTGCACGGGCCCTACCCCGCTGCCTACGTATCCTTTTTGAGGAATCAGAGGTACCGTAGCTCGGCTAACTAGTTTCTGTTTGTTTTGTATTTTTTAGGTGAGCGAGTTACATTCGCACTCCGCTGCTCGACCTTTGGAGTCTTACGCTTGGGAATGGAGCGGAAATAACAAGCTCTTAAGAAAAGAAAATCAAAGAGTTTGGTTTGTGTTTTAAAGAATGCATGAGGAATACCTAAGCTAAGGGGGAAATCTTGCTACCTATGTTATCATGCAAAGGGTACAAGTCTAAACTAAACTAGCAACCTACGGGGAGAAAGCGAATGCAAATAAGAATATCACACAAACGAGCCCCGCTCGTAAAGCAAACAAAACCAACGGCGCAACCGAGTGGTAGAAAAGTGGTCCCGCCATAGCCAAGGGTAACGGATCACCCGAGTCAACCAAGCATTAGATCTCGCGAAAATGATCGGGCCATAGACAAGAGGAGCGAGTCCCTCTCAGCAACCAAGCCGTCACAGATCTGAAAGGAAAACGGTGCGTGCGTACACCGAGCGTCAACGTCGATCAACCTGAGCTATAGGAAATGCGGGGGTCCGATTGCATGAACCCTTTTTCTGACATACTCGATAACAGGATCTCGTGCTGGTTTAGAAGCGAGCAACGCGTAGCATGCGCTTTATGAACGGACTCAATGAGACTGGGCGAGAGTTGATTGCTAACCCTTTCCGCATGCCTTCCATGAGGACTTAACGGAGTGCCATGTAGGTCTTATTACACCGTGACTCCCTGCCGCAAAGCACAAATATAAACACACCAACAAAAACAGAGTCTCTTTCGAGGGCTTGGCCAGATGAATGTCTAAGTCCTACTTCTCATGTTATAGGATGATGCGAAAAGCGGTAAAGTGCGAGAAAGATAAAATGAAACGGGATCAATACCGAACGAATTATGATCCGTAAACCGCAGCAGAATAAGAAAGAAAACCAGAGATCCCGCAAGCGAGCTATCAAAGCAATAGAAAATAGTCAGCACACCGATTATCCATGTAAGCAAACAAGGGTCGACATCGTGAAAACAAATCACGCGTCGACGTATGCGTCTAGCATAATCACAATACACCTGCATGAGGAAACAAGCAAACCAAACAAGCAGATATAAAGTAATGGAAATGTGTCTCCAAGACGAGAACACGACACGAGTGAATGAAACCGTGTCCCGCAAATAAAGCGGAACACTCAAGCAATGAGCGTCGATCAGTGACTATTCAAAGGCCTTGCACACTAGCACACAAGTTAGAGATAACAAACATCGCAATCGGAATTGCGTTATTATACTACAAACTAAACCGAAAATGGATAACGACATAAGATGCGGAAACACGAAACAAGTAAATCAAAACCCAAACAAAACAGCAATGGAACGCGTAAAAAAATATATGAAAACATGTCGAAACACACATCAAAACAAACGACAAACACACACGAGTAAACGCGCAAAAGAAAAAAAACACACTGGAAGCGAGCCAAAATACAATCATGAAGGATATAAAATTCAGTAAGATAAAACAATCCACAAGAAAGTACATTTTATAAGCTTTCCAACGATATAAAGGTTTTTTAAATTACATGAACTTCAAAGAATTTATACTCTTGTGTCTCTAAGTTTCCCTATTAGGATTGCCTCTTTTTCCTCTGTCTTTCTTACTACATTCTAAAAGTTGTTCTTACATTAACGATAAAGATACATGTTTATAATTACTGAAATCCAATCAGTCTGTAACAATCTCAAAACACGACCCATTGACGAATAAATCCAAAATCAATGATCAAGTATAATACTTGCAAAGCTCCTGAATCGGACTCACTATCTATTAGACCTAACTAACCGTCAATTGCGCACCGATGAAACTCCTTCGTTGTTGTCAACCAATATATGGTGCCACTTTCTACTACTATCAGCCATACTTTGGGGTCACCTACCTCCGGCATTGTGGCTCATGTGTCCTCTGTTGACTTTCCCACTACTTTCTAGCAATTTTTAAACATATTTTCTTTCGTTGTCAGTAGAAATTTTAAAACATATTTATGTCATAAATATTAATGAAAAAATAGTTTTTGATATATAAATAAAATTATTTTATTTAGTAAATTTTTTATAGGTTTTTTTGAGATGTATATGAAACATTATATATTTTTGTTACGGACTCCGAAACTACTTAAAAGATTCGAATATAATTCCACTTGACTAATTCTTCATATGTGTCTATGATATATGGTCCGTAGCTAAAAAAGAAAATTAAATTTTTTTATTTTTTTTTGGTACGTGTATATTGAGAATGGACCATAAGAGAAAGACGTGACAAAACCTTTTGTTGACAGTTAGCAAATTTGAATCAAATTTATTGTTGATGCATATGGATGGAAATATTAACAATATCGTATGCATTTTCATTACCACTTATTATATGTCGTATGTGTTTGGTACCCAAAGTCCAAAATACATACCAAAATGGTAAAGTTTACGTAGAGAAATCCAAATACATGACAATGTAGTGGCTAGATAGCTAGGCTGGCTGTAAATGGAAGTTAGAAAGATATTTTGCATGGTTATCTGATTTATTTGATTGATATTGATGTGGTGGTTATGAAATAACATATGTGGTGGTTAAGAAATAATAGTAACATATAACATGTGATGTGATGGATAATTCTCTCCAAAGTGAGCCATTCATTAGGTAAGGTCGGATACACGGATTAAGTGTTTTATTAAAGACTACGCTTTTATGCAAATCTTAAATCTTGAGATTTTTTTAACAATTTTTCTTATAAAAAATATTAAGAACACTCTAACATCTGATAGTTGAGTTAGTGAGCAATAGCACAAACAAAACTACAAATTTTTTTATTTATATATATATATATATATGAGGAGGGATCAAATTACACCAATATGTTACACTTATAGTTACACTCATTAATAACCTTTGATTTTATTTTAATCCAATGGTAAAAAATGTCTAATTAGTGACTCACCATTCTTACTTAAAATAGTTTGATTCTATTTTTGGTAATCAATAATTCTGATTTTATCAAATTATAATTTATTTATTTTATTATAAAACTAATTAGAACTCTCCTAATTTTCTAACAATTATAGTAATAAGTTTTTAAATTAATCATTATTAAAATTCATATATTTTTAAGAAACATTAAAAAGAATAAGTGAATAGAATATAATTTTATAAAATTGATGAAAAATATTAATTTTGTTACTAAGAAATATAAAGGTTCACGTTTTTTAATATTAATGACAATCACATGATTTTTGCTAATATTCTCAAAATAAGTTATTTTTACGATTTCTTTATAAAACTATAATTTTTTAATTAAAACAATTTGTATTCTTAATCTTAAACAAATTTCACTATTTTTTAAAATAAATTTGTATTTGATCCACAGCTAAATTATTATGTTCTAATTAATTATTATTTAGTTTTTTGTATTTTTATAGATATTTTGAGTATTATTTTGTATAATATTTAAAAATGAAACAATTTTATTTGTTATATTAAGCGAGTATAATATGATTTAGGTTAAAGAAAAAATATATAATTTATTTTAAAGAAAAAATAATACTATGTTCGTTTAATGCAAATAATAGAATTGTTTTACTTTTAAATACAATACAAAGCAATACTCAAAATATGTATAAAAAATACAAAAATCTAAATAATAAATAATTAGTACATAATAATTTAATTGTGAATCAAATACAATTTTATTTTAAAAAATAGTAAAATTTGTTTAAAATTAAGAATACAAGGTTTTTTTTAAATAAATTGTAGTTTTATAAAGAAATGATAAAAATAGATTATTTTAAGAATATTAAAAACTTATTACTATAATTGTTAGAAAATTAGGAGAGTTATAATTAATTTTATAAGAAAAAAATAAATTTTAATTTGATAAAATCAGAATTATTGATTACCAAAAATAGAATCAAACTATTTTAAGTAAGAATCATGAGTCACTAATTAGATATTTTTAACCATTGGATTAAAATAAAATTAAAGGTTATTGATGAGTGTAACTATAAGTGTAACATATTGGTGTAATTTGATCCCTCCTCATATATATATATATATATATATATATATATATATATATATATATATATATATATATTTCAAGTACACAATAATTTCTTCATTTATTTTATGAATGAATGCATAATAATTAGGGATGGCAATTTGGCCCATCCCTAGTGGGTACCCACAAAAAACCCCATATCGGGTAGGGTAAATACCCATAAAAATGGGTATTGGCACGGGCACGGGTAACTACCCCTTAAAATATGCGGGTATGGGTGCGGGCACGGGTACCTTTCTACCCAACCCGCCCCATACCCACACTACATATTTTTATAATGTCATTTATATTATTATATAAAAATGCATGATTCTAATTTTTTTTTAAAATATATCGCTATTAAATCATTACACATTTTAATAAAAGTGTTTATTTTGTTTCTTAACTCAACAATAACATACATAATTTTTTTAATATTGTTAAAAAGACTTAAATTATATGATATTTTGTAATTAAACGATTTAATTTTACTATAAATGCGGGTAAACGAGTACGGGTATGGGCATTGAGGTACCCACAGGGTACGGGTACGGGCATGAATATTGATGCCCACGCGGGTTTGGGCTCGGGTACGGGTATTTTTTTAAACTGCGGGTATGGGGACGGGTACTATAGTACCCTGCCCAAACCCTGCCCATTGCCATCCCTAATAATAATGTATGTATGTTGGTATTGAAAATACTGTTTATATGGTAGTTGTAAGTAAATGTGCTGTGAATTTATTTTGATTGTTTAGTTTAATTTTATTTATTATTTACTCTAAATATGCTATTTATAGATTATTAGGTAATGAATATTTTCTGTAAATATGTTATTAGTATTAGGTGATGTTAGTAGGCACAAATTAATTTTTTACTTTTAAAAATTAGTATATATTGTTATGAAACTATATATATAAAATAAGATATATTTTAAATAATATTTATATAGATATATAATAATTTTTTAAAAAAAATTGTGTATATATTAAGTTTATTAAAAAATAATATATATTTAAAACATTTATATATTGTTTTTATAATAGTTATATGGGAATTAAAATTACAATTTTAATATATACTTTTACTTAAAAACATATTTATTTAAATAACATATGGTTATAAAATTTTATATATAGTTTAAATTTTATATATTAAGTGTAAAATTAGAAATATTAATTTGATCAGTAAGCAAAAATACATATTTAGTTAAATAAATTTAGTTAAAAATAGATTTAGTTGAAAAGTAGATTTAATTATTTTCTTAGTTAAGAAATTTATATATATATATATATATATATATATATATATATATATATATATATATATATATATATATATATATATATATTTAATAAAAAAACACAAATTAAAAGATTAGTTAAAATTTTTTTTTTATGATATTTTATAAGTTGCTAAGGGTTACTCCTCATAAATTTTAAATTAATATGCAACCTAGCCAGGTGTTTAGCTCCTAGCAAAAAGTCTTTCTGGTTTGCTAGCTAGAGGTTTAACCTCTGAAAAAATATGTCACACCACCAATTTGTTATAGTGTTGACTACTAGTTGCTTCGTCTGTGTGCTAGTTAAGTAGTCTATTTGTTTATAGTATTTTTCGAGAAGTTAATCTCACAACATATTTGTGAGGGGTTAATCCCCCAACAAAAAAGTTAGAATGTCGTCTATAGCGAGGTGGTTTGACCCCTTACAAAATTTGACTTTGTAAGGTGGTCTTTGGCATTGCGAGCAGTTTATCCGTGACAATAAACGAGTTTTTGTATATAGTACTCTCATTACTACATAATCTACGAGTCTTCTCTGTACATGTCTAAAACACCTTAGTCTATTTACACCATCTTTTCTATTATAGACGTTATCCCGATACTCTCTATAATATTATCATTTCTAATTTTACCATGTCGAGTCTTACCATACATCTAGCGCAACATCCTCATTTCCAATACATTTTTTTATTCTCATGTTGATTCTTAATCGTCCAATATTTTGTTTTGTAAAAAAATCGTAGGTCTTGTCGCAGACCGATAAAACTTTTCCTTCTACTTGAGCGATACATTTGCATCACATAAAACATTTGACGTCTTTCTCCATTTCAATCGTACAACTTGAATTCGATGATTTACATCCCTTTCTATTTCTCCATTATTTTGTATTACGGACCCAAGATATTTAAACCATGTGACTTGAGGGATAATATGGTCTATAGGTTTCCCCTATAGAGTAGAAATGCTTATTCTTTTGATGAACTTACATTCCATATACTCCGTCTCCAAGTTTCCCACCTCTCAATTAAATCCCCCTTCGAATCTACAAGAAGGACTATATCATTAACAAAAATCATACATCTTAGTGCTAACTTTTGGATGTGTTCCGTGAGTACATCCAAAATTAAGGAAAAATGGTAGGGGCTTAAGGTTAAACCTTAATGAAAGCCAATTGTAATGGGAAAATGGTCTCTCTCTCTCCATGATGTGTCCAAACACTAGTCGATACCTCTTCATACATATTGTCAATGACTTCTTAGGGCTACAGACTAAACTTAGTCCTTTAAAAAATACAATCAGATTTACAATACAAAGTTTGTGTGTTTACAATAATGCTTCTTAACAAGCAAATACACAATGTGATAGTCAGACTTTACACTTAAAAGGAATATACAATGAAAATCTCTAAGTGTAGTGAGTGTTGTATGATATCTCTCTTTTCTTTTTCTCCTTCTTTCTTATCATTTCACACAGATTGAAATTTTGGTATGACAGAACCCGGATGTCGTATATGATATTGAGACATCTGGTATGTTATAAAAGCTGTAATGGTAGGATAAGATGATCTTCAATTTTGGTTCAACACTAGTATGCTAAAAGATCATAAGAATACTGGAACCATTTTGTAGCAATCTGCCCTAAAAAATTAGACTTTTAGAGTCACCACCTATTCAACCAGGGCGAATAGGAAACCCTATGCAGTTATGAGATTCGAGGTAAGATTATTATAATCAGGTCAAGGGAAGGTGTTAGGCACCCTTAACCCTTTCCTAAGGTTGGCATCTAAGGTTTGTAGCTTAAGAGCGTTGTGAGGTTTATGGCTAAAATATTTAAGGCTAATAGCTAAAGAAATGAAAAGGGCGAAAAGTGAGGTTTGAATGAATTGAGGTTTAGGGGAAAGGGACTCGCCTTGTTACCAAGTGCCTACGTATCTCCTTAGGGAGAATCAGAGTCAACGTAGTTCGGGGCAGGGTTGTACGCCTTAGAATTGATTATGAAGTTGTTTTGGGTATTTTGAGTTACCTTATCGTAGTTTTGAAATGCGAAGTTCGCAAGGTATTTTGAATTACCTTATCGTAGTTTTGAAAATCGCAGTATTGAAGAGATGAATCTTGAGTGTTTTAAATGGCGTACAACCCTGGTTTAACCGTTAGTTGCGATGATCAATAGATTTGATCATTATAGTTAACGGATTAGATAAAGTATTGCTAACCATTCTGACCGATAGATTCGATCGTCACGAATAGCAAATGGGTGTGTTTTAAATAATTATTAATTTATCGTTATCCCTCATAATCAATAGGTTTGATTATTACACGATAACGAATTGAGTATGCTAATCATCGTAACCAATAAATTTGGTTAAAACCATTTAGCAAAATAAATGTATTTTATTATTTTATTTCTCACCAATGCGACTATTAGATATAATCGGATCGAAGAGAAAATTGATAAATTAATCAAGAATTAATATTTTTGCCAAATGGCCAGTGGGATTGGGCAAACCCTAGTGCATTGATAAATTTCCAGGGTTTTGTGATCTTTTAATGGTTTAAACCTGATTAAATAAATTAGATCGAATAATCGAAATTGGGAAATATTATAATCCTAAACCCTAATCATTAGCCTAATCCTAATCCTAATTATATTATTAAATGTAATTTTTAAAATTAAATCATATAAAAATATTAAGTTTTAATTATTAACTATATAAATAATATATAAAAGAAAATAAAAGAATAATAAAACCTGGGTACTGATCATGTGTGGTGCACTTTTGAAGATCCATGGTGCGTCCCCAGTCCTGTATGCGTTGGATTCAATATTGGCTTGATCTGATGGCAGTAAATGCGAAGATTCACCATGGGCACGCGTACGCGCGTAACACTGGATCTGCAAATGGAAATTTGGAAAAAATAGTGTAGAAAGCGAGGATCGAACCCCTCCCCTCATACTCATACGATGCGCTGCCTTTCCACTAAGGCGTTTCGTTTTCGCTGTCAATAGAAGTCGCAATATATATAATATACAAAACATTATTAATAATAATAAAAAAATTTCAAACTGGACGCGCGCTCCCCCTCTTTCTTCTTCTTCGCGAATTTTCTTTGGAAACAACACAGGCTTTAGGCCACGGTTTCTGCGTGTTGCTATAGCATGGCCATGGTCCAAACTGCAAATTAGCATCAATAAATACACAAAAATAACCCAGATCAATTATAGCAAACCTTACGAATCCATTGGGCTCTTTTATTTGGCTTAATTTTTCCTTAAACTGAAAACCCCAATTTGAAGCCTTCAAATCCTAGCAATGGTGAATTCTTTAACCTGTAACCAAAATACAATTGAACGACACCAGTAGCTTGTAAACCAGATTCTAAACATAAACACATATTCAAATACGATTCACGATGTATGTATGAGCGAATTCGAATCAAAACAGAATGGATACAAAACGTGGGTTGAGGACACGCTTCAGCACGTTCTGATTGATGAAGACAACATAATGACGCCCAGAAAACTCCAAAGGATCGAATGGTATGCTGCGTTTGGCTCGAATCAAGCTCTGATTCAATCTGCTACCTTGCTTAATCACATGGTTTTTCAACGCAAGGATACACTCTCTGCAGCCACAAAAAACCTCCCTCTTGCGTATGAATGGTCTGAATATATATATGGAGAGAACTCTAGGTCAACAAAATTGGATCAAATCTTGTTGATTTTGGATATTGATACTTGATTGAAAATCAAATGCAAACTTTCCAATTTTGTTTTGTTTTTTTTTTAATCAAGCCAATCTTCTTTCTTTCAATTTCTCACGCCTCATTGCCACTTCAAAACTGAATCTTTTTGGTCTCTAGTGAAAAATATTGTTTGTGATTTAATCCATTTATATTATATTATTTTTATTATTATTTTTTTAAAAAATAATTTATTCAATATTTAAATGAATGAAAATTCAAATAAACTCAAATAAATATATTAAAAATAATGGACTCAAAGGCCTTCTTCTAATATCATGGGCATGTTTTAGAAACCAAGTGATGGACCCATTTAGTCAAAAAACCTCCAAATTACTCGAATTAACCCTTGCATTTTTTCATAAATTTTGCCAACTTTAGCGAGTCATAACTCTCTCAATTTTTATTATATGGGAGAGTTCTAGGACTTTTTGGAAAGCTCAAAGAGTCCTCTAAATACTCCTTTTGGCTTCATCTCCATTGAAGTTTCCATGTTCATGTATGCTTCATTTGAAAAAGACGATTTTTGATTGACTTATAAAAGGACCTGTAATGTATTGGACCATATCTCTTGAATGAAGCATTTCTGGCCTTGGTATGTGAGAGGAAAAGTTGTAGAGAATCCAATTTCCTTTAGAATAGGCTTTGGTTGGGAAATTTTTGATGCTCCATGTGGAAGTTATGACCAGTCAAAGTTGAGTTGACTTTCTCCTATAAAAAACCCTAATTTGAACCTTTTGAATTTGTTCATTTCTGAGTTTTTGTTAATGGATCATGATCAACCTTTGATCAAATGATGGATATACCCCCAAATACTTGATGTTGACAAATTTTTTTTGAAGTTTGACTGTATTTTGACTATAGTTGACTTTTAGGTCAACATAGTCGATTATTGATCATCTGAGCCATTGAGTGAGCAATCCTTGGAATTGAAGCTTGACTTTTGACATAGAGATGCTTTGAGACATATGAGACACCTTGAGATCCATTTGAGACCTCAGAGATTCAAATTCCTTTGATAAAATGCAAACCCTAGTTTTGGAGATCTTGGATTAGGAGGAGCTTTATCTGATAGAACCATGAGTGCTCTTGGGAAATTGAGGAACCTTTGATCGAATATAAGAGGGCAAATTTTGGGGTATGACACATTTATGCATAATGATAGCTCAGTTATCACAAACAAGTTTTGATATGGGGTGGTTTTGTAAAAGCACAAGCTATGGAAGTATTCCCTGATGTCGTACTAGATGTTACGACATCTTATACCAGATTAATAAACCAGTGCAGAAAATAAATAACACACAGAATTGTTTACCCAGTTCAGCATACAACAACGCCTACTCTGGGGGCTTCCAAGCCAGGAATGAGACTCACTATCAGTAGTCTTAATTTGAAGTTGAACTTCTCCATTCACAACTTCTCACTTAAACCCTACCCAATGCAATCTCTACCTAGGTTCGTCCTAGATATGGAATATCTCCATTCCACTCCCTATCACCTCAATGATGTTGTACAGTCTTCCTACCCAAGGATCTGTACCCACAAACTTAGCACCTAGATTATAATCACAATTCAAGCACAATTTTAAATACCTATAATGGAGTTGCTTACAAGCTTTCTACAAGAACAAAACTGCACTCATTGCTTCAAAGCTTTTGAGTAAGTAAAATTCTCTTGCCTACAGGCTTCGAGGCACAAATCAATGACCATCCCACATTCCGGGTGGTTCACTTACATGGCTAACCCTAAAGACTACATCTTTCTAAAACCGGCTAGCTCACTAAACTAGGTTACAAAGCTTCCTATTTATAACCTATTCCCAACTGGACTTGGGCCTTCAATCACAGACTTATTTGCTGTTACAAATCAACAAAAAACTTCTGCTAAAAGAAAGGTCTTCAATCATAAGTTTCCTAAATTATCTCCATAATTAGAAACTGCATAATCTTCAATATAATGACTTGATTCTCTTGACCTTTAAACCTGCGCCACATATGATTTGCATAATATTCCATAGAATATTTTGCATCTGTTGAGTACATACTGAATCTTCATATTCCAGCTCAGCAGGTGCGATATCATGAGTTTCTGCATATGATATCTCATAAGACATGTTGTCACAGAACATGTCTCAACATTCCATAGAACATCTTGTTATTGTACATGTTTTTTACCTGTTTATATTTGCAAGTTCTATATATCCTATTACATATTGCTGCTACTACGTTTTAGCCAAACATAAATGCCAATCACATAATTCAGAGAATAAACAATCTCTCGTTTTGGCTTATTTTGGCTAAAACTGCACATATAATTATAATTACATTCAAACTTAATTTGCAGCAAAACATAAACTAAAAACTTAAGAAACACATGCCTTTCACATCTTTGACAGTCTTCACATATTCTTTAATCTTCTCTGTCTTCACATATTCTTTTGACAGGAATGCCTAAAAAATACCTCTCCCCCCCTTTTTAGCCATAATATGGCAAACGGAACATCCATGTCATAACATCCTTTTCGACATCTGCAGTATCTGCATCGGCATCTGTGGAGTACACACAATGTGAGGTACACACATTATGCCGTACACGAGGAAGAAGAAAGGAGAGACTTTCCCATAGCACAAAAACCCGTTCTTGTCACTGAAGACCAATGGTGGAATAAGAGAAATCTTAATTACTCGTTGAGGAGCATAAGAGGAAACTAAAGATCAAAGCCTCCACCACTTCTCGTAACTCAGAACATAAATCACAATTGTGTTCATAACCCAAATCATAAATCACAACAACAACAGTTCCAACTGTATGCATGACAGTACATATGATTGGACACGTTTTGACGACCTCAAATAAGAGCTCATGACTGAAAAATTTAGCATCACCAGCCCTGTTTCTCTTTTTCTGGCCAAAACTTGGCATAGCAACCCATCACAATACCTGACCCAGACACAGCTTATCCATACACAAACAAATGACATATTGGCTGTTATAGGTGATACATAATTATGTTGTGACTGAAGAGGAGAGATGACACCATTATATAGTCATTTGGAATCATAGAAATTAACGATGGTCTTGGTCTTGGTCAAAGGCGTTATTTAGGAAACATAGCCTAAAGCAATTACACTTTTCAAAGCGGTTTTTGACTGTTTCTTTTGGAAGGATTTATTTCAAAAACCAACGCATGCACAATTATCAATTACAATTTACACATTCTACTGATGTGTATAGATTGTATCAAAAAATATTTCCTTGTTTGGCTCAATGGATAATTATGTCCTCAAACATGTCCTGACATCCTGTCAGACATTGCCTTAAACCACCTTTTCAAAACTCTGCACACAGACCAAGCCACATCAAATAGACTTGAGGAAAAATCCTATCAACTAAATTAATAACCGCCCAATAAGTCTACTAACTCCCCATGTCATAGACACAGTACTCCTGCTGCTCGTAACCACTTAAACAAAAAATAAAATCCACATGTAAACTCAACCCCATAGTCCCAAACCTCTTCATAGGCTGATATCAGTAATGATGTTTACGAAATTAATTAAGACATCTCCAGCATTTACCTCAGAACCTATCAAATTTGGTTCTGGTATCATCATCCAAGGGACTTATATTCATAGAAGTCCAAACACAACTCCCGAATTATAGAACAGGATCTCAAGAGATCTTATCTTCACCAGCTACCAGACATCAGTACATACTTTAAGAAAAATAAACTCTCAAAACATTTTCTGAAGACAAATGTTTAAAAAAATTGCATCCAATCAACTTACACCCACTAAGTCTACCGTCAGAGTTTTTGTAACTAATACACATGCATAATTTCTAATAAATACTTAGCTTGAATCACGGTGTTTATCACATCATTGGATAAGAACTGCCTTCTCACACT
Organism: Vicia villosa; assembly: GCF_029867415.1. Classification (NCBI taxonomy): domain Eukaryota; kingdom Viridiplantae; phylum Streptophyta; class Magnoliopsida; order Fabales; family Fabaceae; genus Vicia; species Vicia villosa. The sequence goes on from NW_026705255.1 coordinate 719,043, forward strand.
AGGTAGGACATTGATCTCATGTCTTTCTTCTTCACACATGTGGTGCTTGCTGAAACAGCCAATACGTTCTAAATTAGGTTAGTGGCTTGACCTTAAACTCAGCTCTAGAGAACACACACTTCCTTAGCTGAACAAGCTGAGTTGATGTTTTGACATCTGATACAACATCATCCACTCTTACTATGGTTCTGGGGGAATATCCATAGTAGCACATATATACCTTCTTGTGCGTAATCAGGGCATTAAGCCAAGTAGAAGTCTTTTTGAACAGGGTTACCAACACTCTTTTTATTAACGACAACGACACCTCATGAAAAATTCTAAAGATGTTAATTACGTGTAGTTGGAGCACCAATCTCCCTTAATATTGTCCTCAGACAATTTAGCTCAAGTAGGGATCAACTTCTTCTCTTCTAGTTTCAAGATTACTGCACTTTCATTAAATAGATCCAATTTAAGTGTTAAGACGTTATGAATGATACTTTTTGCACAAATACAACCATGAGTAGTTTTAAATGCATTAGCAACACAACCATTAGTTGTGGCATAAATAGGATACACAACCATCAGTAGTTGTGATCGGAGTAGGATAACAATCAGTAGTTATCCGGTATCATTATTATTCCAACCATCAGTAGTTGTAGTCATTGACATAATCATTAAAAGTTGATTTATTGGTGAAAACAACACAAATGAAGTAGACTTGCATAAATTTGAAACAATCAATAGTTATTGTTAGATTCCAAAAGTACCATCAAGATAGTATCTTTCGATTACATCATGGTTGAATATTTCAACTGTGAAATCCAAGAGTGAGTAGCAACTCTCATCCCATGATCTTCAAACACAACCTCCTAGACCGAGGAAGTTCACCCTTTGAGATGATGTCCTGACATCAGATAAGACATCAATCTCACTCCTATGGAGTTTGCCACTAGCTATGATTCTCAAACTTCAGCAGTTGATTAAATATGCAGATAGACCATCAACAGCTGAGACCACATCCTAAAGGGGCTTCTTTAAAAACACAAAATGAGAAGATTCCTTCAACCAATTAGCCCACACAAAAACTAAGATTCTATTCCCAGAAAACATCTTAGAAACGTAGCTTAGATGCCTCCTCTTCCAGACCAGAAGTAGGTTCCAAACATATGTGCTCACACCTTTGTTTGACACCCAAAGCATCTGTGAAACAGCACGAATCACCTCATCTGCTGTTATGATCTCTACACATTCACCTGGAACACAAAACTCAGCTTGGTTCTAAAACCATCTTTGCTTCCAGAAATAAGACAACAGACCCTTGATCATCAAAGGATCAAGACCACATATACCAAGCTCTAGTTTCCACAAAAACAAAGAGTTACAACGAATGCATATGCTCCATACACCAGTTGAGGAGACCATACTCAAATACTAACATATGAACTATGGTTAACAGAGATACCATGCCGCAGAATACAACTAAAATTCATCCTCAATAAACCACAGGCCTAACACAATACCCTTTACACAAACATATCATTTCAGGTGCAATAGGTTGGGTTTGAAAATAAATCAAACTCCAAACAATATTAGCTCACCAACATAGCTACTTCCTTGGCATACACCAACAGGCAGGTTTCATTCTTACCCTGTCATGAATGGTCTATCCTCCCACTTCTAGGGACCATTCAACCAATCATATGAGCCCTCCTTGTTCATATGGCTTGACCAATTTTCACCTTAAGCAGATTTTTCAACTAAGTCTGCTCCATCCATTACACAAGGATCTCCTTTAATCCTTATGAAATACAATGGGATAACTGACTTTTTGAAATGTGCAGATAGCAAGACTCGTCACCAAATTTTATTTTATCCAATTAGAAAAGGCAAAAAGAACAGGAAAGACCTTTTTAAAGATTTTGAGTTCGGGGGGTAGGTTATACAAAGGGAAGGTATGAACACCCTTTATATCCATGGTTATCCATGGGCTCTTAATTTCTTAGCTGACTTTGTTTGTTTGAAATGTTTGAAAAAGTGTCATGTGTGTTTAGAAAAACCATTTGTTTCAAAAATGTCTGAAAATACAATATTTTAAAAAACGGGGTGCAAAAAGTATTTGAAGTTGAATTGTTGTGAGCAAGCGTTTAAGAACTACCTACCCTAAGTTTGTAAGGTCTATCTTGTTCTTTTCCTTTCGTTAAGGGAAAGAGACTATCCGCACCATTAGTTAGTGGGAAGTCCTTTCTTTGGATGTAAAGGGCATCGGAAAGTCATCGAATAGTCATAGGGGCTATCCATACCATAAAGAGGGTAGGAAGTCCTATGCATTGAATGTGAATAGTCATAAAAGGCAACAAGTAAGGATACCTTAGCATTCGAAGGGGCTGTCATCATTTAATCGAGGGACGAGATCATTTATATCGCAGGCAGCATCGAAGGGATCATGATCTTTAAATCAGAGGGACTATGATGATTTAAATCGGAGGCAACATTTGCTAAGGTATCCTTACGCTCGAGGGACTTGACTATTATTCGTCGAAAGGTAACATAAGAGAGGATTACCCTAAAGGTGAGTGTGTGAATTGTGTTAGATTCGGATATAATTCTTGAATTCAGGTTAGTTAGTGTTAGATTTTAGTCTTTCCATGCAATCCTATTACTAGCAGTTAATATATTTACAGAAAGTAAATTACGGAAAAGTAAAGGTTCCTACGTTATTACATGGCTTCGGGGATTAGGGATACATAACCAAGGAAATCGGGGGAGTACGAAAAGTTAAAAGTGCGGAAAGTAAAAACTACGCTATTACAAAATGCCATTTGCGACCTATACATCAATTTCTAGAATTTAAATGTGAACAAAACAAGTTTAAACGATAAATAAAAAAACATGCGACAATCATTGAGAAGAAGGCGGGGAGAAGAATCTAAGAATCGAGCGTTAAAAGGGATTAGGGTTAAAAGGTAGAAACCTAACTAATCATTAATTAATCAAACTTAAAAGTATAAATTAATTATTTAGTTAAACCCTAAATCTAAATTAATTAATTATTGATTAAAAACCTAATGAAGCAAATTAATTAAATTAATTATCTTGGCTAAAGAAAAAAACTTAATTAACCTAATAAATTAGATCGGCTGAAAAACCTAATTAATCTAATTAATTAAAAATGGCTAAAAAACCTAATTAATCTAAATAATTAAATTGCTAAAAATCTAATTAATCTAATTAATTATTTTGGTAAAAAATTAATTGGCTTAAAATCCTAAACCTAAGTGTTAATTATTAATGGGTAATTAAAGAAAAGCTGGTGTTAAGGTATATAAATCATAAAGAAATCATGAAGAAAAAATTAAAGTGGTCTTGGTCAGGTTTGAATTGGCGTTTTGTTGGTTACCAATGCACACTACTTCCATCTGAACTGCACGCCTTTGGTGTTATTAGACTCACAAACAATCCCTAAATGAAAAACAAGAAGAAAAAAACGTTAATTAAAAGAATAAATCAATGCGTGGGTCCCGCTTTCTTTTGACCAGCCAATCGGAAGTGGTCTGGAAAGTCTGACTCTTTGACCAACCACTCAAACTTTTCCACACATTGCTGGCATAATTGTCTTCATTGCCCAAACCTGCACACAAATTAGCTACTAAACGACTTTTATTTTGCTACGATTTAGCCACAAAGAAATCGTAGCTAATACTGCAAAAATCCAAAACCTGCAAATACGAGTCAAACGCAAAATTCAACCGTCCAGATCTACTAATTGGAGGGTTACGAGTTTAATGGTGCCCTCTTTTTGGTCTGTAGTGGCCTAGATCATGCAAACCGAAGCACCACAACTCCATGCCTTAGCCATGGCGTTTCAAGATGTAGACTCCAAAGCTTCAACCTAATTACTCAAATCCCTTCTAAACACCATCAGGAACATGTTAGTAGCATTAGTTTGCATTGAAAGACATTAAATAATAAATAAAGCATTCATTTTGTGCATTATGGGACGTGGTTGAGGGCTCAGTCTTACTCTTTGTCGTCCCAGGAGGAGATTAAAAGGATTTGTTTGGCTTGATAACAGCTGCAACTAGGAAAACAAAATTTTCTTCATTAGAGATTTTTTGTAAATTTAGAGGCGCTTGAGAGGTTAGGGTTCATGGCTGCCAGTATTTTTTCGTCCCCTTGTGATCTGAGTTTGTAGAATATATATATAGAGAGGATGGGATTAGGTCAAGAAGTTTGGAAGGAATCAATTATTTTGATTGAAAAATATTTGATTTTTCTTTTGCACAAAGACTTTCTATTTTTGAATCCAATTCTATTTCCTAAATATTCTTCACGTGTTATTGGCCTTAGGATGTTGATTTGGATCTGAATAAGTGAATGAGAATGATTCATAGAATATTCTTTCATTTAATTATGATTTTATTTGGATTAAATTGATTTTAAATGAATAAAATAAAAAATAATTGAAATAAAACCATAAAATAAATAAAGATTGACTCATGGGCCTCTTACAAACTTGGTATCACATGGGAAAACCCAAAAGTCAAAGCCCAATACTCAAAAGTATGAATTACTCATTTAGGGTTTCACGCATTTTCCAAATTTCACCCAACTTCTGTCAAGCATAACTCATTTAATTTTTATCATATGACAATGATCTTGTACTTTTTGGAAAGTCCAAGATGCCCCCTACAACCCACTTTAGGACATTTTTTTTTGCATTTGGAGATTTTATCTTGATGATATTGGTCCTGACAAAAAATAGCTTTTTGTTGACTTTTAAAAGGACCTGTAATGTTTTGGCTCATATCTCTCAAATGATGCATTTGTTGGTCTTGGGTCCAACATCAAAGTTGTAGAGAATTGAATTTCCTTGAGAATGAGCTTTGGTTGGGGAATTTCTAATAAAGTATGTGAGAGTTATGACTAGTCAAAGTTCAGTTGACTTTTCATTCAAAACGGTAATTTTAGCAACTATGAGTTTTGTTGATTTCTGAGTTTTTCTTGATGAATCATGATCAACCCTTGATCAAATGATGATTTTGACCAAAAATCATGAGTTTTGACTGTAAGTTGACCATAGTTGACTTTTAACCTAGCATAGTCGACTGTTGCCCATTTGGGCATTTGACTGAGCAATCTTGAGCCATGAGGCTTGAAACTTGACATGGTGAGGCTTTGAAGCATATGAGAAAGTATGAAGACCATTTGAGGCATTAGAACTTGATTTTCCCTTGAGCAATTTTTTTTAATATTTAATTACATAATTCCTTTTTTAACTATTTCTTTTATTAGCTATTGATTAATTATTTTTCTAAAAATCATATTTACTAATAATAAGGTTTTATTGTGGTAATTATTTTTTTAATCGAACGCCCAATTTTTTTAATAATTGCATCAATAATTGTTTTAATCAATTAGTTAATTAGGATTTAAACCAATAATTAATTAAAGTTCTGATAAATAGTTGATTCCCACACTAATCCTATTTTCCGTTCCTGTTTTTTTCAGGTTTATCAAAACTTCGACGTTGGTCCTGGTTGTTATTTATTTAAATATTTTTTTCGGAATGTAATAGTTAAATAGGATTTTAGTTTCCGTCTTTACTTTCCGCATATCCCCCTACAGGTGTTTATTGTAAATCCCCCATCCCTAAACTTGTAACAGCGTAGGTCTTTACTTTCCGCACTTTAATTCCTGCACAATATTTATTGCGTGGTTAGTAAAATAGGGAGTGGCAAGAATAATAACTGGACGTAGCTCACTAACGCAAGATAAATATAGTAGAATACAATCACATGATTGATGCACACACCCACCTCTAGGGTAACTCCTCTCACCGTTGCCTTTCGATCAGAATAGTCAAGTCCCTTCGAGCGTAGGGACTCCTTAGCCTGTTGCCTTCGATAAAATCATCATAGTCCCTCAATATAAAGATCATAGTCCCTTCGAGTTGCCTACGATAAATATGATCTCGTCCCTCGATGTTGCCTCGATAAATGATGATCGTCCCTTCGAATGCTAAGGAGTCTTTACATGTTGCCTAAATGACTATTATATCCTTCCCTTAGACTACCAGCCCTCTTTATGGTAGGGACAGTATTGTGGAGAACGATTATTCTCGATGACCCTTCGATGACCCACACATCCAATTGAAAGACTTCCTGCCCTCTCATGGTATGGATAGACCCTTTCGCCCGAAAGACTTAAAGAACAAGAAAGACAAACTTAGGGTAGGTAGTTCTCAATTGCTTGCTTACATTCAAATCAAACTTTCAAACGCTTTTCACACCTCCTTTTCAAAACAATTTCCAAAAGGCTACACTTATTTACAAGCTAAAGTCCTTATTCAAATCTTTCCAATTCACACACGACACTCTTTCAAACAATTCAAACAAACAAGTGAGCTAAGCAATTAAGAGCCCATGGATAACCATGGATACAAAGGGTGCTTACACTTTCCCTTTGTATAACTTACCCCCCAAACTCAAAATCTTTTTAAAAGGTCTTTTCCTGTTCTTTTAGCCTTTCTATATATTGGATAAAATAAAAGTCGGTGGCGACTCTTGCTATCCGCACATTTCAAAAAGTCAGTTCTCCCACCGTATTACAGAAGGAATCAATTATTTTGATTGAAAAATATTTGATTTTTCTTTTGCACGAAGACTTTCTATTTTCGAATCCAATTCTATTTCCTACATATTCTTCACGTGTTATTGGCCTTAGGATGAGATTTGGATATGAATAAGTGAATGAGAATGATTCATAGAATATTCTTTCATTTAATTATGATTTTATTTGGATTAAATTTATTTTAAATGAATAAAATCAAAAATAATTGAAATAAAACCATAAAATAAATAAAGATTGACTCATGGGCCTCTTACAAACTTGGTATCACGTAGGAAAACCCAAAAGTCAAAGCCCAATACTCAAAAGTATGAATTACTCATTTAGGGTTTCATGCATTTTCCAAATTTCACCCAACTTATGTCAATCATAACTCATTTAATTTTTATCACATGACAATGATCTTATAGTTTTTGGAAAACCCAAGATGCCCCCTACAAACCACTTTAGGACATTTTTTTTTTGCATTTGGAGATTTTATCTTGATGATATTGGTCCTGACAAAAAATAGCTTTTTGTTGACTTTTAAAAGGACCTGTAATGTTTTGGCTCATATCTCTCAAATGATGCATTTGTTGGTCTTGGGCCCAACATCAAAGTTGTAGATAATTAAATTTTCTTGAGAAAGAGCTTTGGTTGGGGAATTTCTGATAAAGTATATGAGAGTTATGACTGGTCAAAGTTCAATTGACTTTTCATTCAAAACCCTAATTTTAGCAACCATGAGTTTTGTTGATTTCCGAGCTTTTCTTGATGAATCATGATCAAATGATGATGTTGACAAAAAATCAGGAGTTTTGACTGTATGTTGACCATAGTTGACTTTTAACCTAGCATAGTCGTTCACACGGTAAGTGCTTGGTAGCTTCGTCGGTTGCTTTGTCATCGTGTTGATGGCGCTCTACTGCTGGCTGTTTGTGAATTTGTTGTACGAAAATAAAGATGATGCTGATAGTTGAAGCGTTGAATGACCGTTGATGCGTGGCTGAATTTTGATGTGTTGATGATGATCACGGATCATTGATGAACACGATTGTTGAGGATGCATCGAACAAGAACCCAGGTCGTGACGCATTGAAGGATGATGACTCGGTTGCGAAGCTGTGTTGAATCAGTTTTACTCTGCTTCTGAGTTACAACATTGTTTTCGTTGCGTGACGTCGACTCGGAATCGTTGTTGAAGGCTTGATGGTAGCTCGAAGGATTCAATTTCGTGTCGGCAAATCCAATCTCCCTCAGTGAATTTCCAGTTCAAGAATTTTCTGTGATTTTACGTTCCAGAATTTTCTCCCTCCCTTTCTGTGCGATGTTGGTCTACTTTTGTAATGCCGAATTAGGTCTTGAAAATTAATTCCGGATTGAATATTATTAAATGCTGATTGAGTGAGATTGAGGATGGTTGAGATTTGTTATGGTTTTTGTTTTGATTTTGTTTTTGGGAAGGTAAATGATGAATATTTGATAGCGTATTAAGAGGAATTTGATTTGCTTTTTCTGCTGCAGTTTTGGGACTCCGTATGTTACGATTCCATCATGAAGGAGAGATTTGGAAAGTTTTGATGAAGATCCAATTTTTTTATTTGATGTACCTCTGATGATAATTTTACAGATGAAATATTTGGACACACCTTCTCAGTCTACCACTTTGGACCGAAAAAATGTGTCGATCTCTTTTTTTTATTTGATTTTTGATTTTGTTAATAACAATATCATGACAATCTATAATAATACCTATAACAATCTACTAAAATAAAAATTAGTTCCTAATATAATGAAAACTAACAAAAATTCTACTTTCTAACATAAATTTTTTTATTTTTAAATAATATGATAAAGATGATTATAATAAAAACCATAGAAATCCACCTAATATGAAAAAATAGCAAAACTAATTTCAAAAATTAAAATAATCTAAACTATAGAAATTTAATATAAAAAATATAATAATAACAATACATAATTTAAAAAACTAATTAGTAAAAGAAAAAATGACAAAGTAATAATAAGAGAAAAAGTCAAAATAATGAAGATTGTGGGATTCAAACTCAAGTCCTCCCATATCTACATTCCTTATCCTTATCTTGTTATCCATTGGGCCGGTGCATTTATTTGAAATAAAATGACATTTACAAATATATGAGGGCAAATTTTGGGGTACAACAGTAGAGGATAAGGCTGATTGTCCATCCCTCGAGTTGGGCCTAGGTCGGGCATTCCCTTTTGTAGTAGTGTTGTTCTGAAGCAGTTTGGCGAGGTTGAAGGGGTCATCATTTTGATGAATGTTGTTGTTGTTGCTGACCATGATGATCAAATATTGAACTGAGTTGCTTTGATCTTATTGCTCGGAAAAGATAGGGAAGCAAAAGGTTCCCGCAGTCGACACCACTAATATCACCTGATCAGAAGGATCGTCAAGGTCTGCAACGTGTTGGACTTCTGTGAACTGGGGGTGTACCTGCAAGGTACTCCGATGCTAAAGTGAGAAGAGAGAGCAATCAGAGTGCAAGTACAAGGTAAGAGTGGGAATGAATGAAGTTACCTGACCCTCTAGTGAAAGAAGTTATTTATAGCCCCCAACGTTGGGCCAAAATCTCCATCTTGAACTGGATGCCCAGGCCCAAAATGGAGACTTCTAGGATTCTACGTGTGTAGTGGAGACCAGCACGTGGTCTCTATTCTAGGTCAACCATTCCGAAGTTTCATGGGAGACACAGTCTTCTCGGAAGCGCGTGGACTCCGTCTTATTTGGAGGATTGAGGGCGAATGAACCCTATGAGGAGGAGGGTCCTCGAAGAGAAGGGGTAGATAGAGGTGCTTGCTGGGGGCGCCCGTTCAAAGCTCTCTTTCTCTGTAATCTTGATCGGTCCACATCCTTGCCCGAGGAGCTTGTGGGTTTGCTAGGTTTACCCAGAGTGAGTTGTGCCCGGTGTACGGGCAGGTATAGACCATGGTGACGAAGAGCTCGGTTGGGCCTTCTCTTGGGTCAGGAAGGATTTGGGCCTCATGCTGTGTTTGGGCCACGCGTCCGGCCAGTCCAGAACAATAATTACAAGAATATTCTAACAAATATTCTATTATTACTAACCTAACAAAAATGTTGTTTGTTTAAGTTAGAGAAACTTTCATATACAAAGTATTTCATTCTAACTTTTTTTTTTAATAAAGAGGGCCGAAGTCCAAAAGAAGAAAAAACTACTTGGAATCAACCTAGGGAAAGAAACCCCTAAAAAATCGTCCTCTAAAAAAGTACTAAGAAAGTTAGGAGCAACAGAAAAATTAATATAATTGTCGTGTATCTTGCAGCCTTCGTTAGCTCTGTCTAATTTAGATATGGGTCTTCTCTAATAGAAATTTTTTTGTTTAAAAAAATATAAAAAAAATATTAATTTTGCTCGAATTTTTTCTAAATAAATTTTTTTCATTATTTTCTATTTTTGATTCACCCAATAATTAAAAAAAAAGTAGTATTATTTATTATGAAATAAATTTGAAAAAAAAGAAAAGTCATTATTATAGATTTAATTTAATTTTCATTTTAGTAAAAATCATGAAATTGTGAGATAATAATAAATGGTTGAAATTTATTCTTATTTTTTTTATTTTTATGTTTTCTTAGACATAATTTTCATTAAAGGAAACTGTCGAGCAGTACACATTTGTCTTTAGCTGCTTAGCACAGTTTTCTTAAAACTTTTGTAATCAAAAAAAAGTTTTCTTAAAACTTCAGATTTAAAAATATAAATCATGATTATTAAAATAAAAATTTTGAAAAATTTATGTATCATAAATTTTATTATATGAAATGCTATGCTTACACTAATTTATAATGTTGTTGCCTATTTACACCGTACATTATTTTGAAAATGACTCATAGTCCAAATTTCAATGCACAGATAATAATAAATAAAAAAAATGCATGTTGGGTATTTATACATGGTGTATATGTCAAAATTGAGTGTAAGTTTAGCGTATCTCTTTTATTATTCTAAAACATGAGCATAAAATAAAAACAAATATTACACAACAAAATATAATAAAATATATACATACGAAACACAATAAAAATATCAGATAGAATCACCATAAACACACGATATATTCTTTTTCTCAGAAATAATATATATCTTCACACGTGTGGTAGAAACTTTCAATCTTCAAGCTCTATCTTGATGTTCTTGATTTTGACAAGTCCTTTCCCACATCTTGGAACCAAAGTAACCACAACACTATCATCTCCATCAACATCCAAATCTTCTAACAAATCAGTTAATCCAAGTCTCAAACAACTATTAATCTTCTTCTTCTTGTGTCCATGTGAAGAATGAGGCACATTCACAAAGCTTCCAGCAAACTCAGTATTCCCTGGCCCAATCACCTTATCATCTTCATCATTGATGAAAACATCAAACTTGATTGCTATATTCTTCTCAAACTCTATCCCTTCAATCAACAAAACCTCTTCCTCTTCTTCCTTCTCTTTCTTACTCCTTGATTTCTTTGGCCTCTTCACAATAGCACTCACAACATCATCCAAAACCAATGGAAACTTAACATAGTTTCTTGAATTAACCTCAGCTGCATGTGCTTCACCAATAGTACTAAATAGTTTTCCTTGTGCAACTTGCACCTTTTTTTGTGCTCTTTTTGGAGTAGGTTTAGCATTTAGCCATGGAATTTCAACATCTTGATAAACATAACCTAGGTTTTTTGAGTCAAGACAATCCTTAACCTTAACCCTAACAAGATTCTTGTTCTCATCATAGAAAAGAAACCCTGATTCTAACCAATCTTTGTCATTGAAGTCTTTTCTTTTCCCACCAAGTGTTTTCCATATAGACCAAAACCTATCAATATTTGAATGGTGAGAGAAAAAAATTGGATCTCTTGCAGCTGCATAGAAAGTTCCCATGTTCTCAAAGTTAGGTTGAGTATTGTCACCACTCCATCTATGAACTGGTCCATGTGGAACATTCTCTAATGATCCCGCGCCGGGATCGGATTCATCGCCGGCACGATAAGTGTTTCCAAGGAAGAGTTTTGAGGTTTTTCCATTGGAAACAACTTGTCTATACACTATAGTAAGGTTGTTGGAGATTTGTTCACTTGCATCAACATCACCATCGACATCGTTAAAGTCTAAGTCTATGAGTGTTGGAGGTTGATGACTCGCGTTTCGGAGTTTGTCATAAAGAGGTGATGTACTGTCAGTGTAAATAGAGGGAAACTGCATGCCATCTGGAGCATCGTAGTTCCAGAATGGTAATGCAAAGGTTGGATCATTGATCAAACTACCCAAGATTCTTTCATAGAAATAAAGATACCATCTATGAAAAGGAAAAAAGAGCCAAGAGTTATGAACTTGAAGATCAAGGTTAGGGAAACCAACTTGGGAATAAGCACCATCACAATAAGCACAATGGATATTAGCTTGTTGTGTGAAGCTACGTGGATCATTGGAAGGCAAGGCTTTCATGAGTTGAATGGCTTTTTTGTATTTTGCTAGATATTCATCATTGACTAAGTGAGCTGCTTGTCTTACTCTCAAGGCTTGATTTGAAGAAGGGATTTTGAAATCAATGATTTTTGTAGAATTTGGTGGACAACAATTGATATTATTGGGTGTAGCACCTAAGGGTAGGTCAGGTGGACCACATGTGGAAAGGTCAGGTGGAGATATGGGAGAAGCTAGGGCAAAAGGGTTAGTGGCAAAAGTACCATAAAGTCCTCCAAGGCCAATAAGGACATCTCTCCTATGTCCTACAATGTTTGGTAGTTCTTGTTCTTCTTTAGGGTTCTTTCGGTTACTATTTTTGCCATTGCATGTGATCACTTGGCGTTTGGATAATTTACTATGTTTAGAATATTTGTGCAATGGAAACAATGAAGAAGGAGAAATGTTTGAGTTGGAAGAGATAACATTGAAGGAAAAAGGTGTGATAGATGCCATGGTTTTTTGGTTATGATATGATTTAATTTAAGACAAGTTTATAGTCCTTTTATAGAGAACTAATGAAGACATTTCTTACATATTTTACGTGTATATATTGTTGATGGACCATAAAATAAATTAATATAATGTGGACATAAACGTCGTTTTGTTGACATTTAGTAAATTTTTATTGGAATTTTTTTTGTTTTACATTTTGAATAGTAGGGTAATAGCGTATGCATTTTGAGTTCTACAATGTTTGGCACCTAAGAGATACTTATTGAGAGAATTCATAAAAAAAATTTACGTAAAGTCAAAAAATGTGGTTAGTAGGCTATGAATATTGAAAATTTATAATTAAGGAAATGAGAAAAATCTTTTGTATGCCTATATGATTTTTTTCTCAAAATAGTTTTTTCTTTCTTTTCTTAAAGTCTTTCTTTTCGTTGGCCTCTTTTTGTTGTTATGTTACTGGCTTTTGTTTGTGTTATTAGACTCATATATCAAGCCCATGATCTATCTGAAGAAAAGGATTATCCCAAGAAGAGTCTTACTAAGTTAATGGAAGATTATGGCTATGTGGACAATGGAGATCTCTTAGATACCAATCCTCCAAAGCAAAAGAAATGTCACATCCAAACCCGCCTATTTTTTGAGATGACCACCATGGAAAATAAGTGAGACTTTTATAATGATGATGTATTCTTTTATGAAATTTTGAATACTTGACATTTACTCATAAAGTTGTTCTGTCTGTACTTAACATGATTTGTGGAGGATTCCACAATGGATGACAGCTCGTGGTACCAAAGGGGTGTAATAGTAAGTGTGCTATTTTACACCACAGGCAAAGGTTTGTAGTGAAAAAATCAGATAGCGCGCTATATTTTACCACGGTTGGAAATTCTAACCTTGGTAAAATCCTTATCTTCCCGACAGTTGGGTCTTTCAACCACGGTGAAACGTTAGTTACTTAGCTTTTCACATTGATTGGAAGTTCCAACTGTGATGAAAAGTCAGGCAGCCCAATTTTTTGTTTTTGCCACATGATTTGACTGATTACATTGAGAACTTCCATTACAATATAGAATATTAAATATTTCTAACACAATATAAATAGAAAGAACAATAACAACAACACCAACAACAAAAACAAAAGCAACAACAAAAGTAATAATAAAACAACAGTAACACCAACACCAACAACAACATTAGGAGCACCAACAGCAACAACAACAATAATAATAGTAGTAGTAATAACAACAACAACATCAGCAGCAGCAACAACAACAACAATAGCATCAACGACAACAATAAAAACAACAATAACAGTGTGAAACTATGTGCTTGAAGGTAGTAAAGATCAGTGATCGGTCACCATTTTTATTAAGTTTATGTCTGTCATCCGGCACAAATTCATCATTTCGGTAACACATTCGGTTGTTTTTATTGCTTTTAAGTTACGTTTATCATGTTTATTAATTAATAGCATTGCATTGCATTTTGTTTAAATTTATGTCAAAAGATCTTTTTTATGCCTACGTTTGGTAGTGTTAGTCTTTCAGATTGATGCATGTGATCAGCGGAAATGATAGTCAGACCGTGGGGACTCTGGAAGGCTGAAAGATGGAAGTTTTTGAAGAATCAGGAGGTCAACACGGGCGCCCGTGTACATCAACACGGCCCGTGTCAATAGCTTCAGGAAGGAGTTGAAGAAGCCCAAGTCAGTGAATTAACACGGGCACCCGTGTACATCAACACGGCCCGTGTTGACGGGTATGGAGCAGGAAGCCAATGCCACGTGAGTCAGGAGATCTACACGGGCACCCGTGTGACTCAACACGGCCCGTGTAGGTGGATGCGTATAAAAATGTCACTTTTTGATCTGTTATAAGTTGTCCGGTCATTAAGGGCACTTTGGAATTTTTACTGAGACTGATACTTAAACTACTTAAATGAAGTTTGTGAAAGGAGAAGAGACCTTTTGACCGTACAAGAAAAAAGACCACTAGAGAGAAGATAGCTATCACGGAGTATTCGAAGACGGAGAGATTCAAGGGGGCCACCATTGAAGATCAACGTCATCGTTATCCTTTGTAATTTTTAACTTTTCTACTATGTTTTCTTCGAATACTATGAGAGGCTAAACCCCTTAATGCTAGGGGGTGATCCTGATTTGACAATTATAATGAATTCGAATCTATGATTTTCTTACTGCATCGTTCACCTATTTCAATTCAATTGTGTGATGTTATTATGTGTTTGTATCGGACAAATACAGATTGATCTACGACTAACATTTAACACGATTGTAATTGTTAGGGTTTTCACATAATTAGGTTAAAAGGAATACAACCTAGGACTAGGAATTCTTTTTAATCACCGTAAACCTTGACGATAATAACGGTTAAAATCAATAATTATTTGAATGTTCTTTCAAATAAGGATTGGCAGTTTAATAGTTTCGTTCATTAAGGACTTAAGGACGAACACTCAAAGGTTAGGTAATTGAATGTTTCTGTGCATTGAGGAAACTTGAATTTGGATCATTACTTATTAAATCAACCACAATCCCTATTATGCTTTTTCTTCATAGAACTTTTGCAATTTTCGTTTTACTTTTATCGTTTAAAGTCTGATAAAACAAACCAACTTGTGTTTTTGTTCACTAGAATCAAGAGTAAAATTGATACTTACTACGCAGTCCTCGAGATCGATATTTGGGGAAACAAGTTATATACAAAGTTATCCAAGTGTGAGTTATTGCTGACAGAAGTGAGTTTCCTTGGTCATGTGATTTTT
This sequence comes from Vicia villosa, assembly GCF_029867415.1. Lineage (NCBI taxonomy): Eukaryota > Viridiplantae > Streptophyta > Magnoliopsida > Fabales > Fabaceae > Vicia > Vicia villosa. Next base: position 734,386 of record NW_026705255.1, read on the forward strand.
AGTGGTGATATTGTTGTTGATCCGACCAAGGTTGATGATGTATTGTAGTGGGAGACTTTGTAGTCTCTTATTGAGATCAGAAGTTTTCTGGGCTTAGTTGGTTATTAATGAAGTTTATCGAAGACTTTTCGAAGTTGTCATTGCCTTTGACTTAGTTGACTCTAAAGGGTCAAGCTTTTGTGTGGAATGTGCAGTGTGAAGAGAACTTTTAAGAACTCAAGCGGAATTTGACATCAGTGCAAGTTTTGGTTTTGCCGAGTTCAAGTGAATATTTTGTTGTGTATTGTGATGCTTTGAAGATGGGTTTAGGGTATGTGCTAATGCAGAATGGCCAGGTTGTGGCTTATACTTCTAGACAGTTGAAATTTCATGAAAGAAACTATCATACACATGATCTGCAGTTGGCAGGTGTAGTTTTTGTTCTTAAGGTGTGGAGGCATTGTTTGTTTCGTTCCAGATTTGAAGTGTTCAACTGTTACAAGAGTTTGAAGTATCTATTTGATCAGGAGGAATTGAATGAGATAGAGGAGATGGTGTGAATTTTGAAGGATTGTGAGTTTAGTTTGAGTTACCATCCGGGTAAAGCAAATGTTGTAGCTGATTCTTTGAGCAGAAAGTTCTTGCATATGTCGACATTAATGGTTCGAGAATTGGAGTTGATTGAACAATTTAAAGATCTCAGTTTGGTGTGTGAAATGACTCTTGACGGTGTGAAGTTGGTTATGTTGAAGCTGACTAGTGGTATTCTTGAAGAACATTAGAGAAGGTCAGAAGTCATATATGAAGTTGATTGATCGTCTTATGTTAACCAAGCAAGGTAGCGGAAATGATTTCAGAATCGATGAGAATGGTGTTATGAAATTACACAATAGGGTTTGTGTTACAAATGTACCAGAACTTAAGAAAAATATTCTTGGGGAAGGTCACAAAAATGGTTTGAGTATTCATCCCAGTGCTACTAAAAATGTATCAAGATCTGAAGAAGGTATTTTGGTGGCCAGGAATGAAGAAATATATTACTATCTTTGTGTATTTGTGTTTGACTTGACAGAAGTCATAGATTGAACATCAGAACCCATCAGGATTAATGCAACCGTTGAATATTACATAGTGGAAGTGGGACAATATTTCTATAATTTCATGACGAATAGATTGACTAAATCGACTCATTTTATTCCGATAAAGAACAGTTATTCATTGCAGAAGTTACTTGATCCGAAGCTCGGAAGGGGGGATCATGGGTTCAGAAGGGGGCGACCCGGTTCCTGAGAGAACCAAATGTCGAGTTGGTACCACATGCATAAAGTCATTTTGTGTTGTGATTCTCATTGCATAAACTATTATTAAATGGTTGTGAGATGGTGACAATGTTAATTGTATGTATTGAATGTATGATGTGTTGTGTGTTTATCTATCCTTGCATTCTTTACACTGGTTTATATCAAAGTTTATTTATCACCCTTTTGCTTAATGTTGTCCACCATGTACATCTTGCAGATAATAGGAGTAGAGTTTTGTTGTTATGAGTGGAAGATAGCTTGTTGGAGCTTACCTTCATTTAGTTATCGCTTATCACATTTTTAGTGGTTTTAATGCTTTTATCTTGCAACAACAGGAACGAGATATTTTTATTGTGTTTGTGTTAATATTGAACTATGTTGTTTAGAGTTTGATACTTTAATTGAGAATTTTCTAAAGTGAAGATGTTATGAAGTCATTTTCCCTTGCATGATGATAAATGTGTTGAATAATCATTGATGGTAGTCGATGTGACACCTTAAATTATCGATTAGATCTTTTTTATATAAGTTTAGGGGTTTATGGTGTTACGCGCAACAATGCAAATATTTAAGAAATAATAAAGTGAATAGCCTCATTAAAAACCGTCCTTCTCTAGAAAAACAATTTGTCCTTACAAGCGGCAGAGATGCAATACTCGCCTGATAAAAAAACAAACAAACAAACAATGACAAAGTAAAAAATGCATCAAGGGGCCTTCCCGCTGAGGCTTCAGTCTCCTGACAGATGGTGTATGTTTCATAAAGTTAAAGAACACAAACAAAAGACTGGTACCAGCATAAGAATCAGATCGAGCGTCTTATCTATGAGGGACACCTTAAGAAGTATGTCAAAAGAGATTTCTCTCAAGGGTCATGCGGGTCCAAATCCTGTGGGCGTGAAGATACGGGAAGCCTCAGATCCAGAAAGAGAAAGAAATCATACAAAGAAGAGGGAGACAAGGTCGTACCATACGCTCAATACAAAGACGACCAATATTGTGTTTAGGTTGGAAGAGAAATGAACAATATAGATATATTTTAAAAGGGGAGTGATGATGATAGAGCATGGTTGAAAGATAGAACTTAGGAGTAGGTTTGATTGTAGAAGAAACAAGAATTTCTCATTTGTGAAAGGGGGGATTGTTTAGTTTTGATCTTGAAAGACTAATTTTTTTAAATTATAAAATATTAAATAAAAATTTGACCAATTATATGCATTTCCTTAGACTGGCGCCAGCTTTTAAAAAAACCCTACTCTGATTTTTTTTGCTAAACAATTATAAATTTGTTTAATCTTATTTTTCCAATTTTATCTTGATTTTGACTCACTCAAAATTACGTAAGACGAGATCACATTTAACCTCGATTTTCAATCCAACGAATTAAACCGACCTGTCCAATTCAATTTTTAAAACATTGATATCATGTTTTAACATCTCCTAAATAAAATCTAAAAACTCAGATGAAAGTGTTTGGAGTATTTTAATAAAAAAGTTAACAAAAATGATATTCACTATTGTTGACAAATAAAATATAGTGTCTACTTTAATCTCTAAATAATTAAATGTTAAAAGTTTTAATTTTATGTAGTAACAGGTTCTAATTAAGCTTCTATTTACAGAGAATTAGAGTAATTTTTTCAACACATTTTTTGTGTGAAAGATTATTCTCATAAGTAAGCACTTAAGCTATATACATGAATGAATTACAAAGAGTTGGAAATTAAGGAGAAATATAATAAAATGTTTATATATAATGGAGAGTTTGATCTTATTGGTTTAGATTTTTGCAATAGGACAAAGTGAACATTACAACTGTTTTTTTGTCCATGACCAATTACGTAATACGTATGGTATGGAATTAGGTTAGCTCTAATGTCAATCTCAACCTATATAGATAGCTCAGGGATGCACTATCTTAGCAATTTTAATTAATTAGGCATAAGTGAGGCTGTTTAATTTGATTACGCATATCATAATGTTAGTTAATGAATTAATGCAAAACTAGACTACGATGCCCGGGTTTAGACCAATTTTATTTTTAAACTACTAACAAATTTGTTCGTATGCACGGGTTCTGGTTTGATACGCACATTTGTTTACATAATATATTTATTTTAAATCAAAATTTTTCAATCATAAATATCATTTTTTGTATATAAAATTATTTAGATGAATAATAAATTTTTTTCCGTATACAAGTATTATTTATGTTTAGATATCATTTAAAAAAATATCTAGATCAATAGTAAATTTTCATATATAAAAATATTTAAATTAATAATAGATTTATTTCTCGTATACCATTTTTTGAATCAAAATTTTTTGGATCACAGATACCATTTTTCATATTTAAAAATATTTAGATCATTAATAGATTTTTGCCATATACAAATATTATTTATGTTTAGGTATCCTTTACAAAAATATCTGAATCGATTGTAAATTTTCGTATATAAAAATATTTAGATCAATAATAGTTTTTTTCCCGTATACCTTTTTTTGAATAAAATTTTTTTGGATCATAAATATCATTTTTCATATATAAAAATATTTAGATCATTAATAGATTTTTCTCATATACAAATATTATTTATATTTAGGAATCATTTACATAAAAAAAATTAACTCAATAATAGTTTTTTCCCGTACACCTTTTTTGAATAATTATTTTTTTGGGATCATATATACCATTTTTCGTATATAATTTTTTTTAGGAAGAATAAGAAAATATATATATTTCCAAAAAATAGTTATGTACAATGCGACCCAGAGGGTCCAACACACGGCACCTAGCTAAAACAAAATGAAACCAAATCATAAAAGGAAAGGAGGAATCCTCCCTATAAGCTTAGGTTTCCTCCACATCCTCTGCATTATACTATCTATAATATCACTATAAACTTTCCTGTGCCTATCCGGAATACTAACATCCATTCTATACGCTTTCTTGTTTCTATACATCCAGGAACTATAAACCGTTTCAGCAAAAGTTGTCTTCAACAACCTAGTACTCCAGCTCCTGTTCTAATTTATGTGTATCATCCACTCCACTTCCTGATCCCAGCCTTGTGGTGATTGATCCACCTTTAACCACTTCAAAATTTCCTGCCATATGGTATGCGTTTCTTTGCAAACAAACAGTAAATGGTGCAGGCTCTCAGTACCTGCACAGAACACGCAATTAGCATTATCAAGAATACCATAACGCATCAGCCTATCTTTGGTTGTCAATCTTCCATGGCAAGCCATCCAAGTGATGAAAATAGCTCTAGACCGAGCTTCATTATCATACATGAGATTCCTTCATAGAACAGTTTGAGTATTACTAAGGAGACTTTTGTAAAATTTCCTCCTACAGAATTTTCCCGCACTCATAGCATCATCCCAAATCTGTAAAGCCTCAACCACATGCCTATAATTGAGAATTGCCTTCAGAATCCATGAGCAAGTTGTGTCAATCTTCACATTCATGACTTGATCTCTTTTGATGTAGTAGCTATGAATCTATCTCACCCAAAGATTATCAATCTTCCTACAGAGGTTCCACATTAACTTTATGAGGCAAGCCTTATTCCACCTATCCAAGTCATATACATCCAGACCCCCTTGGTTCTTAGGCTCACAAATCTTGCTTCACGCAATAGGCGCTCTTCTGGATTTAGCATCCTTACTTGTCCATAGAAAGGTCCTACACATAGTCTCTAATCTTTTGTTAACCCCTCTAGGAAGAGAAATACACTGCAACCAATAGTTAGCAGTGCTAAAAATAACACTATTAATCAATTGCAGCCTTCTAGAGTAACTGAGCATCTGGGCAGACCACTGATTAATTTTATGACCAATCTTCTCAACCAGTGAAATACATTGATTGTTAGACAGCTTCTTACTCTCCAGGGGGGTCCCTAAGTAGTGAAAAGGCAAGCTCCCAACAGAAAAAATCAGTAATATCAGCAAGGTTCTTCTCCTGAGCCATGTCCATACCACCACAGAAAATCATGCACTTGGCAGGATTTACTACCAAACTAGTGGACCTAGAGAACTCCTCAAACTTATCCATCATTAGATGCATAGAGATGTTATCCCCTCTTGAAAACAGAAGGAGATCATCAGCAAAGCTAACATCAATGATCCCCACTTTCTCACATTCGCTATGGAAATTGAAGTTGGGAATTAAGTGTAGCTCATCAAGTTTTCTATGCAAGTATTCCATAACCACCAAAAAAAGTAGATGTGAGATTGGATCACCTTGCCTCAGGCCTTTTTCAGCACGCATACTCTTAGAGATTCTACCATTGACATCGAACTGATAGCCAACAGTTGTAACAGCTCGTATGGTTCAATCAATGAACTTCCTGGGGAACTCTACTTCAGCCATAATTTTCCTCAAAGCTGCCAATCGTCTAAGTCATACACCTTTTGGATATCCATTTGCACCATACATCTAGACATCCCTCCTTTCCTATTATAGCCTTTGACCAATTCATACGCCAAAAGAATATGATCATGAATGACTTGCCCGGGGGCAAAAGCTGCCTGATTCCTGCTAATGATAATAGGGAGGATTCTCTTCATTCTCTTGGCCATCACTTTTGCTATAATTTTATACACTGTAGTGTAGCAAGAGATTTGTCTACACTCTTTAATATTCTTAGCAGCAGCATGTTTAGGAGTCAAGGTGACTAAAGTTTTCTTCCACTTCTTCTCCATAATCCCCTTCTCAAAGAAGTCCATCACCACTTGAATAACACCATACTTCACAATGCTCTAAGAAGCTTTAAAAAACTTAGAGTTGTACCCATCCACCCTTGGAGCTTTTAGGTCACCAATGCTTTTCAAATATCCTCAATCTCTGCCACAGTAACATGCTCAATAAGCATAATCCTTTGGTTGTTAGAGAGCATCTTCCCTATCCTAAGAGCAATGATATCCACAACCTCTAGTCTTCTCTGAGCATTCCCCATAAGCTTGCCATAAAACTACAAGACCTTATTTGTGATATCCTCATGGCTAGTGACAACAGTCCCATCATCCCTACATAACTTGTGAAAGTGAATTTTACTCTGTTTACTCTTGATAAAGGCATGGAAATAGGCATTGTTGCCATCTCCAAGCCTAATCCAAGTCACTTTTGCTTTTTTCCTCATAATATGCTCCTCAGTTTTAAACAACTCAAGGAGCTTCTCAGTCTGGTGCTTTTCCTTCCTAGTCAAACTCTCATTCAGTTTATCAGTCACAATGTGTTGTTGCACTTCATGCAGCTCTTTCCTAGCCTGTTCAATATGCCCCTTTATCCCACTAAAGGATTGGCTCAACTTTCTTATAATAGGTTACAGTATCATAATCTTATTCTACAGAGCACACATAGGATTGCCTCTAACTTCTCTGTTCCAGCTGCCAACAACCTGAGTACTATACTCATCCATCTCAGTCACCTTATTAATAAACTTGAACATAACCGTCCTCTTTCTTTGTTGCACCTCAGTCTTAATACAAAGCATGGCATGGTCAGAAATTCTAGGTTCTAGCACATGAAGCTCACCATTTAAATTCTATTGTCACCACTCTCTACTAGCCATTTCCCTGTCAATACATGAGTATATTGTTCCAGTTATATGCTTGTTAAACCAAGTGTACCTATCTTCTTTCCTATCAATCTCAAACAGCCCACACTTAGTCATCATGTTACTCAAATCAATTTATTCACCTTCCTGAACAGGTTTGCCACCAATCCTGTCATTTATACTCAAAACATTATTGAAATCACCCATGAGACACCAAGGCCCCTATTGAGCAGAATCTATTATCTCCTAGTCATGCCACAACTTCATTCTCCTATCAAGTTTATTAGAGGCATACGTTGCAGTTAGCCATTGTTTGAACTTGCCCTTTGTATCATAGATCCCACAGTGAAGCATTTGGTCAGTGTTTGTACATCTTCTAATGTCCACTTTATTTATGTCCCATAAAATCCAGACTCTCTCATTATCATGGTCACTGTAATTATCTAGAAAAGTCCATTTATTCCCCGTCAATTTTCTAACTTTATCAGTATGATTCTTTTTTACTCTAGTTTCCACAAGAATTGCGATATCAGGTTTAAGCCTAGAGAGACGGGAGATAATCTCTCTATTCCTGGCCACCTTATTTAGCCCCCCTCACATTCCATGATATAATCATGTAACACACAAAGGGGTGACTTTAGGGTCATTCAAAACAACTAAAGTCTCAAAGCCATTCGAGCAAAACATATTTATACCTGGACATTCATTTACTTTCTTCTTGCCTTCATCTTTTTTTCCCCTAACCTCAGTCCATTTCCCCTTATCAAGATGATTTGGCCTCTCATTTTCAATAGTAATCACCTATGTGTCCTTCTTTTCTTCTACAACTTCTGTGTGGCTAGGTTCAGCAACCCCATCAGTCCTTGTGGGCTTAGGCTGCCAGGATTTAACAACAAGCTTTCTCTCATTTGAGCATACATGCCCCACTCTCTGACATCTTTCACAGTATTGAGGTCGCCACTCATATTCCACTTTCTACTGCCTCACATTTCCTTCACGGTCTTTAATGGTTATCTCTTCACGCAGCTTTTGTGTAACATCAACCTCAATCTGTATTCGGGCATAACTCACCATATGCTTTCCTGTAGTGCATTCATCTGTGAACAAAGGATTTCCCACAACGCTTCCAATCTTCCCTAGGCTATTCATTCCCCAAAGAGGAAGGGGAACTTGGCAGCTTAATCCATATTGGTATCGTTTGCAGCATATCTTTTGCCATAAAAAAGTCATGTCTCCACTCCATTATAACCATAGGCATGTTATGGATTGTGTAAGGACTTTTCATCAGGACTTCATCTCTATCATCACCATTCCTCAATTTGAGGATGAAAAAACCTTCATCATTATATTACATCTCTGGTAGTGTAACGAAATTCCATGTCCTACTCATGTAATTCTTCACCGCATTCATACTCAGATTGGCACCAATCACATACATTATCAGCGAATTTTCCCAAAACCTAATCTCAGATTCCATATCCTTTTCCTAAACTTCAACTTCAATTTTTTCATCAACAACATTAGGAGCTACAAATTGGAGTTGCATACCATTGGTGGAGTGTCGATTCCCACTGATTACATCCACCCATAGTATGCTCTTACCTTCGTTCATCTTTGTCACATCCTTCTGTTCTTCCGTCTTAGGGTTTTCAGGGATCCCAATTTTCGCATCGTTGCCTTCGATTTCACCTTCTGTTTGCTTTTCCGTCTCATTATTCTCCTCCACACCAATCACTGGCGTTGTTTCCACCGACGATGATGTACCTTTCCCACGGTTCGTCTCCGGCGTTTGGGTCACCTTTTTCGGCGGTCTTCCCCTACCTCGAGAGCTTCCCCTGAGATTTTTTGATATTCAATTGTTTTTATAAATAAAAATATTTAGAATAATAATAGATTTTTCTAGTATACAAATAGAATTTGATACTAATAGAATTTGACTATAAATAATAGTAATATGTTACAATTGAATAATTAATACACTTTTTTCCCTTATATATATATATATATATATATATATATATATATATATATATATATATATATATATATATATATATATATATACACTTCTCCTATTTACATTGATAACATATATCTGTGAAATGACATCAATAACAAATAATTTTTTCTAATATTTAATTGAGCAAACATTATTTTAATTGTATAAACTTCATTAATGAAATATATTAATATAATAAAATTTTGAATCATATAAATTAAAGTTAATGATAAGTGACACACATTTTTGTATTTTATCCAATATAACACATTTTCAAGTATATTTTTAAATTCATTTTGATTGAAATATTTTTTTTTAACTAAAATTATTATTATTTTCTTAAAAAATATTGTATTTTAAAATAAAAATTATTTCAAATTATATTTCTTCGTTATTAATATTCAATTACTAAAGTTAATTTTTAAAAATTAAATACTATTTTAAATATAAATTAACAATCATTTTCATAATAATATTTTTATTAAAATATAATTTATTAGAATATTTTGATTAATTATTTATTTATAATCTATAATTATCTATAATCTATAATTATGTATAATCTATAATTATCTATAATCTATAATTTATATAATTATATATAAAGAAAGTAGAAGAATTTGGGCTGACCTATTTTCTTTCCTAAATTACCCTTCACATATTACAATTATTCCCAAAATAATAAGTAAATTTAATTCACAATATAATAGTTTTCCCAATTGCTATTTTTCCCAACTGCTATTAGTCGGTCAGTTTATATTAACAAAAACTGCTTCATTTTTCCATTTTGTAAACATTCAACCCATCACACATTTATTACGTTTTCCTTTCTAAAGTTTATAGGGCCTACTATGGTTATCAAAATAAATAAATAATAGTTGCTTTGTACAAGGGGTACTTTGTATAGAATCAAAGAAAATGGAGGAAGCCTATGGTGGTAAGGTGGTTAATGGTGACACGCATAAGCAACAACAATAAAGAATTTGTAAATATCTTTTCTTATTTTTAAGTTTAGATTTTAAAATTTGGTTCTTTGTTTGTAATTATTCCTTGAATGTGGGGAATACTTCAAATTGATAGGATTGATAGGAATATCACAACACACATTGAAGTAGGGTTGGAAAAGCGGGCGGACCGCCCCGTTTAGGTCCGTCCAAAAACGGGGCGAAGCAGACCTACTTAGGCATCCGAGCTTAAAAGTCAAGCACGTCCTGTTTACTAACGAGTTGGCGGGTTTGTAGGTCAGTCCGCCAACTTTTATTTATTTATTTATTTAACAATTGATTTAACACATAATTTACAAAAAATTTAATTACTACTAAAAAGGTCAAAAAAATATTTTTTTTTTTTAACAACGCACAATAGAACTTCAACATGTCTTAAGTCCAAACAGTTCAAAAAATAAAATAAAAAATCAATTACAACAAAAAAATAACAAAATAAACTGAACCACAATAAAAAGCGTATCAAAATAAATAAATAAATAATACATATCACTCTAATCCTATTTAAAAAGTAACTACTAAGAAATCCAATTGTTGGTTATGTGTTGGCAGCAATTTTGGTAAAACATTCTGGGATGTCAAAGCAGATGTCTTAACATTATATGCTAAAACTGAACTGTATGTTAGTTTATGTTTTAGGGTTGTTTTGTATCAGGTGTCTATATGCTGCTTTTTCTACGAAAACTCGGGAGGAGTTTTTACACGAGCTGTTCCAATAATATTGGATTATGGGAAACCTAAAAACTGAATTGTTCTTGGCCAAAGCCCAAGTCCGTTGCTGCTGCTACTGCTTTATAAAGTCTGCACAATCCTAATTGTACTGGTACTCAAGTTTTGAAGATTGTATGGTTATTGTGTTTAGTCTTGAGTCTGTGTTATTAGAGTCCATATTGTTTTGATATTAGAGTTAGAGTATTTTTAGTTGAGTTGTATTTTGTTAATCGTCTATAAGCTTGTAAGAAAGAGATGGTTGTGTGTCTTTGAAGAGTGTCTTCTACGTTTGTTTAAGTGTGTTGTTTACCACAGGTTGTGATTGAAAGGGATTTGAGGGGGGCCTCAAACCTAGGTGAGTCTTAGGTAGAAGTATAGCACGGGTAGTGATTAAGTGAGAAGTTGTAAACCAAAGGTTGTTTAATCTTTGAATTGATACTATTTAGTTGACTTATCCATGGCTTGGTATGCCCCCAGAGTAGGTGTATTTGTCACCGAACTGGGTTAACAATTGCTTGTGTTCCTGTTTGTTAAGTCTTATGTACTACTGTTGTCATCTTGCTCCATAGTGTTGCAGCTCAGACTTCTCTCAAAGCATCAACCAAAGACGACTGGTACTTTGACAACGAATGTTCAAGGCATATGACACATGCCAAATATCTGTTAGTAGATGTTAAACCTTACTCCTCCAGTCATGTGACTTTTGGGGATGGTGCTAAAGGTGAAATCAAAGGGATTATAAATCTGGAGTACTCATGAGTTCCAAATCTTAATGATGTGTAATTCTGGAGTGCTTAGGAGTTCTAAATCTTAATGATGTGTTCCAAATCTGGAGTGCTCATGTGTCATATATATATATATATATATATATATATATATATATATATATATATATATATATATATATATATATATATATATATATATATATATATATATATATATATATATATATATATATATATATATATATATATATATATATATATATATATATATATAGGACATATCATATGAGAATGTTATAATGAATCTGAACCATTGGATTTTAAAATAAATGGTGCAGATTATGGGTGAATCTTTTTATTCTCTCTCCTACATTTTGAAATATATATATATATATATATCAATTAATTTAGAATATTTTTCTATCGATTAATCAATGTCAAAAAATTATAATATCAATAATTTTGTTTCGATAAAAATTATAAGAAAAAATTTATATTTGAATTTTAATATTATGATTTTTAAAGTTCTCTAACTTTTCATAAAGAAAAATAAAAATGTACCCCGACCCATGACTATGATTCTTGTTCATAATTTTAATACGGAAATCTTTGTTGCTATTATTTGAAATACTATAAGATTGTTAAAAAAATTATATTTAAATCAAATAGATTATTGGTAAAATCGTGAACGAATCACTTTCTTTATAGTATTTCAATCATTCTCAAATTGTTTTAGAATTTGTATGTAAGAATATCCAGAATAATTCATTCTATATTCGAGTTTGCATAAGACCAATGAAAACTCGATGAAATTCGAAATTTTGTGCGAAGAGGATAAGCTTTTTCTTTAATGTATTTTCCTAAATCCATAATGCTCAATTTACAGACCAAAGTGGAGTTGTTTCACAAGGATGTGATTCTTGATGAAACACATAATTTTAGCAACATTTTTACAAAATGTAGCATTGTTCCGCCTACAACAACATTTTTATCAAATATTTCACTATTTTGCTTATATCAACCATTTAGAGGCGTGTCTTCTTCTGACTGCATTCTGCAACACTTCACGAAACATTATCAATTTTTGAATTCAAAATACAAATTATCTACTACAACACTTCACAAGCGTTAGCAATTTCATAATTCACAAAACATTTTTTATTTAATTTGTAACATCCCTATTTCTCAAAGCATGAGTAAATTAGTGAAACCTAATGACTAATAAGTGTCAATATACCTTTAAACATCATTAAGAATTGTTAAGAGAAGGTTTTATTTGGAATGGTTAGAATCAAAGGGTATAGTTAGAATGTGACTACATGGCACATTGGTAAATATGACTTGGTTGGAGGGTATATTGGACTTTAGTCTTCATTGCATGAATTTAAGACATTGTTTGGTGTTAGACTATGGCAAATCAGATTTTATAGTTGAAGTAGAGTAAGGGAAGCTTCTGTTCATCCTCATCACCTACATTTTCGCAACAATAGTGCAGCCTTCACAAATCATGTCATAACTTTCTCTTCACAACTCCGATTCAGGTAATTCTCGAAGTTTCGGATTCTACATAAAATTCTCTTCAGTTTGCATATAAATTTCGTACTCATAGCTTGTTTATTGATGGAGATAAACAAGTTTGAAGTTGGGTGATCCATGCATAAACTAATTCAAAGTGTGGCTACGGGTTTGATGAAGATGAAGGTGAAGGTGAAGCCTTAGCTATGGTGGGAGTTCAATGGCAGAAAGAACATTATACTAACCACCATTAATTCCAAGGTGAGTCCTAGTTAGAAACTTGGGTAGAATTTGTGTGGAAAATGCATGATGGGATTTAGGGTTGAGATAAACTCCTTGTGATTGTCTGATTATGTGCTTGGATTGTTCATATTGTGATTCTTCTTGATGATTGTTATATGGACTGATATTGCATGTTAAAGGTGATTATGAACCCTAATTGCCTTGCTTGTATTACTATGTTGCATATAGTTGTGAATCACAAAAACCTTCCTCTTGGTTGCATGATCATAACTGTTGTTATGTTCATAATTTAATTTGACACCAAATCTCATCCGTTAAAAAAATGATCAAAGGGTCATATAAATAGCCTATTTTTTTAGGCGAAAAAATAGGCTATATATATATATATATATATATATATATATATATATATATATATATATATATATATATATGTGTGTGTGTGTGTATATATATATATATATATATATATATATATATATATATATATATATATAAATATATATATATATATATATATTATAATTTTATTTAATTTAATATAACTGTTGGATCAATTCTTTTAACAGTTGAGATTTGGTGTCAAATTAAATTTTGACACCTAGGTGTCATTTGATCATATCCATATATATATATATATATATATATATATATATATATATATATATATATATATATATATATATATATATATATATATATATATATATACTTCATGCTTAATTTGAAGAAATTAAAATAAAAATTTGAAGAATTAAATCAAGAGGTGGTCTCAAAGAAGATTTGCAAGAAAAGCAAACACTTGAATTTAAGCAACTTCCAAAATACTCAAAATACATATTTTTAGGGAAAGAGTCCACAAAACCTAGTAGTAATGACTGACACATTAACGGAGGAGGGAGAAGAACAACTTTAAATATTTTTGAAGAAGAATCGATACGTTCTTGGGTGAAACATTTCTGGTCTAAAAAGAATAAGTCTAAACTGCTGCATGCACAAAATCAAACAGGGAGAAGAATAGAAAACAATCATACAACCTCATAGACGATTAAACTTAACACAAAGAAGAAGGTAGTAAAGAAATAAGTTATAAAATTAAAATTCTATAGCCTTTTCTTAATGATAGTTTAAAAATTGCCAAACCTTTATAAAATCTATGGATAAAAGAAAATGAGTTTCCCTTTGATAAGGGAAGACCTAAATTATTTCCTGCTTCTAAAGAATAAATTAGTGACAACTCTTATACTCATAACCTTCGATCGTAAATTATCTTTTAAGATAATGTGTGACGCTAATGACTATGTTGTAGAGTAGTGTTTGGTCAGAGACAGTTTAGACTCTTTCTTATTATATATTATGTTTAGCAAAGTTAATAATAAGAATCAAATTATTTATACAAGAATGGAAAAAGAATTTCTTAGAATAACATTTTATCTAAAAAAATTCATTTATATTTAATCAAATAAAAAATTGTTGTGATCACATGTTAGCTTTGAAACATTTGTTGAACAAAGAGAATCAATACCTCGACTATTACAATTAGGGGAGACAAAACGAGCGGTGGCCCGCCGGGCCGGCCCATGCACCCGCCAAAAAATAGCGGGTTGAGTAGAGATTTTGGGCCCGCAGCCCACCAAAGCCTGCCCCCCAAAACCCACCACCCGCCTAAGCTCGCCCCCCCAAAACCCGCTGCCCGCTAAAGCCCGCCTCACCTATTCGTTACACTTGTCTTGCCTTAAGTCCGCCCTTTTTTAGTTAATTCTAGTAATTCAAATTCTTGTTGGTTTTATTTTATACATTTATTTGTAAATATATGCAATATTTTTTTAGGTAAAATTTGTTTAAAAGATGCTTTATAAAAAATTGTTCTAAAAAATAAGTGAAAATTCTAATTGAAAGGTAAAAAAAAATATTATTAATCTATTAAAGAAATAAAAGAAAAATAAATTAAATAATAGGCGGGCACGCCCGCCGCCCGCCAACCCGCCACCTTGGAGGGGCGGGCATGAATTTTATGCCCATTTTACTTGACGGACTTGCTCGTCCCGCTCGCTTTTTGGCGGGCGGCCCATTTTGCCAACCCTAATTACGATGCGTCCTAATGCTACAACAGTTTGATCAAGAAATTTGAGATAACAAAGGGGTTGAATATATTCTGGTTGATCATTTTTTGAGATTGCAAATATTTCTAAGCTACAAGAAAAGAAACAACCAAAACTGCAAATTTTCCATATAACTTGTTTGTTATTTTAAAAAGATCTTGATTTTCTTCCACTTCAAAGCAGGGTTCTTAGTTAGACAAAGATTAGGATCGGCGAGTGACAGGTCGAGTGGCGGCGATGGTGAAACATTAATCAATTTGGCACCTCGATCTAACGACCCTAGAGGCCAAAATGAAGAACAGATGTCTATGACTATAAACATTGCTTCTTCTGATAATTGAATTTAACATAAAAAAATATCTTGATTTTCTATAACTCTAATATGGTATCATTCGTCTAGATCCATTATCATCTTCTTCCACTTTCAAATCTCTTCCGAGTTTCTGAGAAACTCGCATCTCTCTCATCTTCCTAGAAGTATCTTCCATGGCAGAACACGATCAAGTGTCTTCGCAGTTCGCAAACGCCATGACTCAAAACGCGTTCGGACCAAAGCTCTCCATCAAGCTTAAAGAAACCAACTTCCTTCTTTGGAATCAACAGGTTGAAGGAGTGATTCTTTCACACAAGTTTCACAAATTTGTGGTAAATCCGCAGATTCCTCCGATGTACAAGACTGATGAAGATCGCATCGGCAACACCATCTCTGCAGAATATGAGGCTTGGATTGTGCAAGATCAGGCTCTATTCACATGGCTCCTATCTACGATCTCTGAAGCAGTTCTACCTAGGGTTCTTTCTTGCAAACACTCTTATCAGATTTGGGACCAGATTCACAAAAACTTCAATGCGCTAATGCGAGCTAGAGTTCATCAGTTACGCGCTGAGCTAAAGATCACCAAGAAAGCGAATCGATCCATCTCTGAATATGTCTTACGAATTCGAGCTATCGCAGATTCACTCCTAGCCATTGGAGATCCCATCTCTGAATGTGACCAAATTGGTGCTATATTGCAGGGTTTGCCAGAAGAATACAATCCCTTCGTAATGATGGTGTATGGCAAAATTGAACCTCCAATACTATATGATGTTGAAGCATTGCTCTATGTGCAAGAAGCACAACTTGAAAAGTACCGTCAAGAATTAGCTCTTACAACTGCTACAGCCAATGTAGCACACACAGTTGAAAATCAAAGTACCAAGAACACCAGAGGAAATCCCCAATCTGCAAGAGGTCGTGGGAACACCATCAGAGGCAGAGGACGCAGCAGAGGCAGAGGACGCAGCAGAGCCAGAGGCTCATACACTTCAGGAAACCGTCCAACTTGCCAACTATGTGGAAAGTATGGGCATGCTGTTGTTGATTGCTGGCACAGGTATGATGAAAACTTTGAACCTGCTCAAGCCAGAACTCAAGGAAATGGTCAGGTAAATCAGGGAAATGAAGAGCAGAAACCTCAACCTACAACATCAGCTCAAGCCTCAGCATTCTTGGCTCATCAAGATAACCTCACCATACCTGCAAACCTTGAATCCCAGGCCTGGTTTGCAGACTCAAGTGCATCTCACCACATTACCTATCATAACTCTTATTTTCATAGTCATAGTCCTTATGCTGGATCTAATGAAGTTCTAATAGGAAATGGCCAAGGTTTATCCATTAAGTCTATAGGCTCAGCAAAAATTAAGTCCAATACATTGCCTAATACTGTGCTATCCTTAAATCATATGCTTCATGTACCTAGCATTTCCCGTAATCTTATCTCTGTGTCAAAATTTGCCAAGGACAAAAATGTGCTTTTTGAATTTCATGCTGACAAGTGTTATGTCAAATCTCAGGGATCTAAATAAGTACTTCTAAAGGGCTCACTTAATTCCAGTGGACTGTATTGCTTTCACAATCCACTGATGGAGTCCTCCTTACAACCTACAGCCAACTCTGCTAGTGTCCAAGTCAATACCTCAAATAACAAGTCTCAAGACTCAGGTTTCAATAAATTTTCTTTGTGGCACTCTAGATTAGGGCATGCTAATTCTGTTGCTGTTAAAAATGTACTCAAACTTTGTAACATTTCCTTGAGCAATAAAGATTCTATTGAATTCTGTAATTCATGTTGCATAGGGAAGTCTCATAGAATTTATGCCCCTCTAACACAAACTGTTTATTCCAAACCCTTTGAGCTCATACATACAGACCTATGGGGACCCTCCCCTAATCCTTCTAGTGAAGTCTATTCCTATTATATAGCCTTTGTAGATACATACACCAAATACACATGGATATATTTCTTAAAACAAAAATCTGAGGCTCTCTTTGTGTTCAAACAGTTTGTTGCATATGTTCAAACACAATTCAACACTAAAATCAAAGCTGTTCAATCAGATTTTGGGGGAGAATTTCGCCCCTTCACCAAATATCTCAATGAGTTAGGCATGATTCATAGACTAACTTATCCCTATACTTCCCACCAAAATGGGACAGTTGAGAGAAAGCATAGAACTATTGTTGAAATGGGACTAACACTTCTAGCTCATGCCAATCTACCAATCAAGTATTGGGATCACAGTTTCTCTACCTCTGTGTATCTAATCAATAGACTTCCTGAAGGATAGAAAAACACTTAGAAAGGGGAGGGTTTGAATAAGTGTAGTTTTAAAATCTTGAACGATAAAAATAAATTGCACAGTTATTTTTATCCTGGTTCGTTGTTAACTAAACTACTCCAGTCCACCCCCACGGAGTGATTTACCTCACCTGAGGACTTAATCCACTAATCGCAACAGATTACAATGGTTTTCCACTTAGTCCGCGACTAAGTCTTCCAGAGTATCCTGATCACAACCTGATCACTCCAGGAACAAATGCTTAGACACAAGCTAAGACTTTCTTAGAGTATCCTGACCACCACGTGATCACTCTAATTACAACTGCTTAGACACAAGCTAAGACTTCCTAGAGTATCCTGATCAACACTTGACCACTCTAGTTACTTACAACTTAATGTAATCAAATAAGAGTTTTACAATGCTTCTTAAAAGCTATAATCACAACAGTGATATTTCTCTTAACGTTTAAGCTTAATCTCACTAATATATTACAACAGCAATGTAGTGAGCTTTGATGAAGATGAAATTTCTGAGCTTTGAATTGAGCAGCGTTTCAGCAAGTTAATATTCACAGAATTTGGTTCAGAGTTGTTAACCTTGCTTCTCATCAGAACTTCATATTTATAGGCGTTTGAGAAGATGACCGTTGAGCGCATTTAATGCTTTGCGTGTTTCGTACAGCTTTGCATTTAATGTTTCACGCTTTTGTCAACTACCTCGAGCCTTGTTCACGCTGTGTCTACTGACGTTGCCTTTAATAGCTTCCAACGTTCCTTTTGTCAGTCAACGTAGCCTGCCACCTGTACTTTCTTCTGATCTGATGTTTGTGAATATAATATTTGAATATCATCAGAGTCAATCAGCTTGGTGCATAGCATCTTCTTGTCTTCTGACCTTGAAGTGCTTCTGAGCGTGATACCATGAGAACTTTAGTGCTTCTGCTTCTGATCTCAAGTTCTTCTGATGCTTCCATAGACCCATGTTCTGATTCTGCCTTGACCATCTTCTGATGTCTTGCCAGACCATGTTCTGATGTTGCATGCTGAACCTTCTGAGACAAAGCTTCTGAGCGTTGATTTGTGCATACTCTTTATATATATTTCCTGAAAGGGAAATTGCAATGTATTAGAGTACCACATTATCTCACACAAAATTCATATCCTTGTTATCATCAAAACTAAGAATATTGATTAGAACAAATCTTGTTCTAACAATCTCCCCCTTTTTGATGATGACAAAAACATATATAAATGATATGAATTTACGATCAGAAAGAGCAGACGGCTAAAGACAAATTACACAGCTATAGCATAAGCATGTGAATATGTCTCCCCCTGAGATTAACAATCTCCCCCTGAGATGAATAATCTCCCCCTGAAATAAATACTCGAAGAACTTTAATAATAAAAGACTTCCCTGATTATTTCGGTAGAGACGATCACATAAGCTTCTTGCTTCTGATAATTCATAGCTTCTGACTTCTGCTTCCATTGGACAGCTTCAGAACTTGAATTTCTTTAGATCCGTAGAACACTCACAGCTTCTGATTCCTGCTTCCATTTAGGACAGCTTTAGAACTTGAATTTCTTTGATCTTCAGAACATTCACAGCTTCTGATTCATGCTTCCATTTAGGACAGCTTCAGAACTTGAATTTCTTTGATCTTCAGAACATTCACAGCTTCTGATTCATGCTTCCATTTAGGACAGCTTCAGAACTTGAGTTTTCTGGATCTTTAGAACATTCACAGCTTCTGATTTCTGCTTCCCTCGGATAGCTTCAGAGCTTTGAATTTCTTCTTACATCACTTCATGCTAGATTGTATCAGAACATTGTTGAATGTACCAGAGCATCATCAGAGCATCTCTACATCCTGAAATGTTACAGAACAAAACTAAACGACAAAAGTCAGCATGAATGAGTTAGAACATAAAATGTGTATCAGAACACAAAATATGTATCAGAGCCATATAGGCCATATAGAATATATCAGATCCAATAGACAATGTGTCAGAGCAAATAGACAATGATTTGGATCATATTCTATTATCAGAATTTTTTGATCATTCTTGCTTCTTGCTTCTGATTCTGAAGCTTCCTAGCACTCAGCTTGCTTCAAGAATCCAAGAGCTATTTCTGATCATTCTTCTTTTCCTGCTTCTGATTCTGAAGCTTCATAGCACTCAGCTTGCTTCAAGAATCCAAGAACTTGATTCATCTTGTTGCTTCCTTATATTGATCTTGAATCTTCAATTTCTGCAACAACACAACTTAAAAACATATGAAGCTTGCAGCTTCTGTTAGTAAATGTGGAGCCTTTTTACTCAGTAACTGATAATATTAATCAGATCATTTATCATATATTTTCTCCCCCTTTTTGTCATAACATCAAAAAGCATAAAAGATTCAGATGAAAAGCAAGAGACAAAAGGAAAGAAACATAAATAACTTTTCATTGATTTCAACAAGAAGGATTACAAAATAGGAATGCAGGAAAACAGATGCAACAAGGAAAGAAAACTACAAAGACTTAAGAGCTACAACTCTAACTTAGACATAATCCTAGCTAACATATCATGAATCCCTGCGGTCTTCTCAGTTTGTTCAGCCATGAAGGCTTGAAACTCTGCATGCCTGAGCAGCTCCCAGAGAAAGAAGTAAATGAATACAAAAGAGGGACTGAGAACAGTTCACCAGGAGAGAGCGTATTCTCAGATGGGCTTTCCCTTAACATAGAAGTTAAGTCCTTAGGGAACCTTACTTCATCCAATATCTTAAGAGAGTCTTCTTCCTTTGGACAAAGGTTAAAAACAGCATCAAGGAAGAGATCTGTCTTGAGAAAAAACTTGGAATGCCATCCTGAGAGATGTTTCTCATCCTGTAACCGATTAACCCTTCCATCCGTTCTATTCAAATAGATCATCCACTTTTGAGACTTAGTTTCTTCAACAGGTTTAAAGTTTTGATGAAGAGAACTGGGCGAAGGATTCATGATGAATGCTAGAACGATGGAGAGAGAACTAGGGTTATCACAAAAGATATTCATAGAAAAAAAGAGAAAGAAAGCGAGAGCACAAAGATTGATTGAAGAATGCAAGGAAATGGAGAAATAAATAGAGGGAATGTGGGGAAGGAAAACGTTCTAGGGAAGGGAAACGTTTGACGGATATAAAAACGTAAAGAACCATAAAAGAAATGATGAATGGCATTTAATGTTATTTGACGTGAGGAGAGATAATAATGACAAAAGACGAGATTTGCACAGTTACCTAAGTAGACGTCCCCTCAACTGCACGCACGCTTGTCCAGAAATAGTGAACACGTGTTTACCATCTGGATAGCCAGTTACAGCTGTTTTGCTTTTAAAGAGATTCTGAATCAACTTAGACAATGAAGCGTTAGTAATAACTGAATCACAATTTCTAATTGATTTCAATCAGAACTTCTTATAACAAAAAATAATCCAATTTCATTTCAGAAGATACTCATACATAAGATCTTCTCATCTTCTCATTCTGGGCATAAATCCATACTGATATTCTTCAGAATGAACTTAAACCTATCTTCAGCAAGGGGTTTTGTAAAGATATCAGCCCATTGATGGTCTGTATCCACAAAGTTTAAAGATATAACACCCTTCTGAACATAGTCCCTTATGAAATGATGTTTAATCTCAATATGTTTAGCTTTTGAATGTAAAATAGGATTCTTAGATAAACATATAGCAGAAGTATTATCACATAAAATAGGAATGTTACTCTCATATATCTGATAATCTTCCAGCTGACTTCTCATCCAGAGCATTTGTGTGCAACAACCAGCAGCAGCAGCAACATATTCTGCTTCTGTTGTTGAGAGGGCAATAGTAGCTTGCTTCTTGCTGTACCATGAGATCAGATGACTTCCAAGAAATTGACAACTTCCAGAAGTGCTCTTTCTTTCTATTCTATCTCCAGCATAGTCAGCATCACAGAATCCTACTAAGTTGTAATCTTTAGATCTTCTGTAAACTAAACCAACATTAGTAGTACCTTTCAGATACCTTAGAATTCTCTTAACCGCTGTTAAATGAGATTCTCTTGGATCTGATTGGAATCGAGCACACAAACAAACACTAAAGAGAATGTCAGGTCTAGAAGCAGTTAGATATAGAAGAGATCCAATCATACCTCTGTACAACTTCTGATCTACCTTCTTACTTACCTCATCCTTACCCAGTACACATGTTGGATGCTTAGGAGTTTTGGCTTCTTTGCTTTCAGAAAGATTAAACTTCTTCAGAAGTTCTTTCACATACTTCGTTTGATGAACATAGGTTCCATCGAAAGTTTGGTTGATTTGAATCCCAAGGAAGTACTTGAGTTCTCCCATCATGCTCATTTCAAATTCAGCCTGCATAGACTCAGCAAACTCCTTTCCAAGTGTAGCATTAGATGTTCCAAAGATAATATCATCAACATATATTTGACAAATTAAAATATCCTTTTTAAATGTTCTACAAAAGAGAGTAGTGTCCACTTTTCCTCTAGTGAAACCATTTTCCAGAAGGAAAGAACTCAAACGTTCATACCAAGCTCTAGGAGCTTGTTTCAATCCGTATAATGATTTCTTTAATTTAAAAACATGATTTGGAGACATGGAGTCTTCAAAACCAGGAGGTTGGTGAACATAAACTTCTTCATCTATATAACCATTTAAGAAGGCACTCTTGACATCCATCTGATAAAGAGTGATGTTTTGTTGAGTGGCAAAAGAAATTAATAGACGAATAGATTCTAACCTGGCCACTGGTGCAAAGGTTTCTGTGTAGTCAATTCCTTCTTGCTGACTATAACCTTGAGCAACCAGTCTGGCTTTGTTTCTTACCACTTCTCCTTTCTCACTTAGCTTGTTTCTGAAAATCCACTTAGTACCGATGATGTTAAATCCTATTGGTCTAGGAACCAAGTCCCATACATCATTCCTTGTAAACTGATTTAGTTCTTCTTGCATGGCAATTATCCAGTCTGGATCTTCTAGAGCTTGATCAACAGAAGTTGGCTCGATCAAAGAAACAAGACCTAATTGACATTCTGCATTTTTCTTAAGGAATGCCCTTGTTCTGATGGGATCATCTTTCTTTCCAAGGATCACATCTTCTGAATGAGCTGAGGCAAGTCTAGGTGATCTTCTGATAGTTGGTTCTTCAGAAATCCTCAGATTCTCTAAAGATGCAGCAACTTGATCTTCTGATCCATTGCTTCTGAGACTGCCAGCTTCTGCAGCATTGCTTCTTGGTTCTACTGCTTCTGATATATCAATATCAAAATCTGCAAAATTCTCAAACTGCTTTGGTTTTTCAAGACCAAGCTTATCATCAAACCTGATATTGATTGATTCTTCAACAATCAATGTTTCAGTATTGTATACTCTGTAGCCTTTAGAGCGTTCAGAATATCCAAGAAGGAAACACTTTTGTGCTTTAGAATCAAACTTACCAAGATGATCTTTAGTATTCAGAATAAAACATACACATCCAAAAGGATGGAAATATGAAATGTTGGGCTTTCTGTTCTTCCACAATTCATAAGGAGTCTTATTTAGAATAGGTCTGATAGAGATTCTATTCTGAATATAACATGCAGTGTTAATTGCTTCTGCCCAGAAATGCTTAGCCATATTGGTTTCATTGATCATGGTTCTGGCCATTTCTTGTAGAGTCCTATTCTTTCGCTCTACAACTCCATTTTGCTGTGGAGTTCTAGGACAAGAGAAATCATGGGCAATACCATTTTCTTTGAAGAACTCCTCAAAGAATCTGTTCTCAAATTCGCCACCATGATCACTTCTGACCTTTATGATTTTACACTCTTTCTCAGATTGAATCTGAGTGCAGAATTCAAAGAACACTGAATGAGACTCATCCTTGTGGTTCAAGAACTTTACCCATGTCCAGCGGCTATAATCATCAACGATGACTAATCCATATTTCTTCCCTCTGACAGATGCTGTTTTGACTGGGCCAAACAGATCAATGTGCAAGAGTTCTAACGGCCTTGAGGTAGAAACAACATTTTTAGACTTGAATGCAGGTCTGGAGAACTTGCCCTTCTGACATGCTTCACAAAGAGCATCTGATTTGTATTTCAGATTTGGGAGTCCTCTGACTAGATTTAGTTTGTTAATCTGAGAAATCTTTCTCAAACTAGCATGACCTAATCTTCTGTGCCAGACCCATTGCTCTTCAGAAACAGACATAAGACAAGTCACCTTCTGCTTCTCAAGATCAGAAAGATCAATCTTTTAAATGTTGTTCTTCCTCTTGCCTGTAAATAGGATTGAGCCATCCTTCTGACTTACAGCCTTGCAAGACTTTTGATTGAAGATTATGTCATAACCATTGTCACTTAATTGACTTATGGACAATAAGTTATGAGCTAATCCTTCTACAAGAAGTACATTAGTTATGGAAGGAGAGTTACCAAGACTTATGGTTCCAGAGCCAATGATTTTGCCCTTCTGATCTCCTCCAAACTTGACTTCTCCACCTGGTTTAAGCACCAGGTCTTGGAATGTAGACCTTCTTCCCGTCATGTGTCGCGAGCACCCAGAGTCCAGGTACCATGACATTTTGCTTTCTGTCCTCTTTGCCGCCAAGGATATCTGCAATAGGAATAATCTTTTCCTTAGGTACCCACAATTTCTTGGGTCCTTTCTTGTTAGTTCTCCTCAAGTTCTGATTGAACTTGGGTTTAGCAAAATATTTAACAGGAGGAACAGTATGATACTTCTTATTCTGAGTTCCATGATATTTCTTAGGTTGTGTCACATGCTTCTTGGTGTGTGTTATGTGAAAACTTTGTGCATGTGATGTGTGCTTAATATCATGGGAGTGGCCAAATTTAAATTGGTTATACAGAGGCTTGTATGATATTTTCATATCATCCACAAATTCAAGCTTGTGTGGGATTTCACCCTCATAACCAATGCCAACTCTCTTGTTTCCAGACACAGCATATATCATAGAAGCTAGCTGACTTCTGCCAATACTTCTAGATAAGAACTTCCTGAAACTTAAATCATATTCTTTCAGAATATGATTCAGACTGGGAGTGGATTTTTCTGAATCAGAAGGAGATCCAACATTATTGGATAATTTTAAAACTTTTTCTTTTAATTCAGAATTTTCCAACTCAAGCTTCTTAGTTTCAAATTCAAATTGCTTTTTCAGCTTTTTGTATTTGATACTAAGATGAGCTTTTGATTCAAGAAGCTCTGTTAGACTGGAAACTAACTCTTCTCTAGATAGTTCAGAAAATACCTCTTCAGAATCTGATTCTGATGTAGATTCTGATCCATCATCTTCTGTCGCCATCAGCGCAAAGTTTGCCTGCTCTCCTTCAGAGTCTGATCCTGATTCCGATTCAGAATCATCCCATGTTGCCATAAGACCTTTCTTCTTATGAAACTTCTTCTTGGGATTCTCCTTCTGAAGTTTTGGAAGCTCGTTCTTGTAATGTCCAGGCTCATTGCACTCATAGCAGACAGCCTTCTTCTTGTCAGATCTTCTGTCACCAGAAGATTCTCCTCGTTCAAATTTCTTTGAACTTCTGAAGCTTCTGAACTTCCTTTGCTTGCTCTTCCAGAGTTGGTTTACCCTTCTGGAGATCATGGACAGTTCATCTTCTTCTTCAGATTCTGATTCTTCAGGATCTTCTTCTCTGGCCTGAAAAGCGTTAGTGCATTTTTTAATATTAGATTTTAATGCAACAGACTTACCTTTCTTCTAAGGCTCGTTTGCGTCCAGCTCAATTTCATGGCTTCTCAAGGCACTGATAAGCTCTTCCAAAGAAACTTCATTCAGATTCTTCGCAATCTTGAATGCAGTCACCATTGGGCCCCATCTTCTAGATAAGCTTCTGATGATCTTCTTTACATGATCAGCCTTGGTGTAGCCTTTGTCCAGAACTCTTAATCCAACAGTCAGAGTTTGAAGTCTTGAAAACATCTTCTCAATGTCTTCGTCATCCTCCATCTTGAAGGCTTCATACTTCTGGATTAGTGCAGGAGCTTTGGTCTCCTTGACTTGAGCATTTCCTTCATGAGTCATCTTCAAGGATTCATATATGTCATGGGCCGTTTCCCTATTAGATATCTTCTCATACTCAGCATGAGAGATAGCATTCAGCAAAACAGTCCTGCATTTGTTATGATTCTTGAAATCTTTCTTTTGATCATCATTCATTTCGCTTCTCGTGAGCCTTACACCAGTAGTTTTAACAGGATGTTTGTAACCATCCAACAGAAGATCCCATAGATCAGCATCTAGACCAAGAAAGTAACTTTCCAGTTTATCTTTCCAATATTCAAAGTTTTCACCATCGAATATTGGTGGTCTAGTATAACCATTGTTACCATTGTATTGCTCAGCAGAGCCAGATGTAGATGGAGTTGGATTTGCTTGAGATTCACCAGCCATCTTTTACTGAAGCGTTTTTCTCTTCCTGAATCTTTTCTAAACACGGTTAAGTGCTTGCACCTTAGAACCGGCGCTCTGATGCCAATTGAAGGATAGAAAAACACTTAGAAAGGGGGGGGGGGTTTGAATAAGTGTAGTTTTAAAATCTTGAACGATAAAAATAAATTGCACAGTTATTTTTATCCTGGTTCGTTGTTAACTAAACTACTCCAGTCCACCCCCACGGAGTGATTTACCTCACCTGAGGATTTAATCCACTAATCGCAACAGATTACAATGGTTTTCCACTTAGTCCGCGACTAAGTCTTCCAGAGTATCCTGATCACAACCTGATCACTCCAGGAACAAATGCTTAGACACAAGCTAGGACTTTCTTAGAGTATCCTGACCACCACGTGATCACTCTAATTACAACTGCTTAGACACAAGCTAAGACTTCCTAGAGTATCCTGATCAACACTTGATCACTCTAGTTACTTACAACTTAATGTAATCAAATAAGAGTTTTACAATGCTTCTTAAAAGCTATAATCACAACAGTGATATTTCTCTTAACGTTTAAGCTTAATCTCACTAATATATTACAACAGCAATGTAGTGAGCTTTGATGAAGATGAAGTTTCTGAGCTTTGAATTGAGCAGCGTTTCAGCAAGTTAATATTCACAGAATTTGGTTCAGAGTTGTTAACCTTGCTTCTCATCAGAACTTCATATTTATAGGCGTTTGAGAAGATGACCGTTGAGCGCATTTAATGCTTTGCGTGTTCCGTACAGCTTTGCATTTAATGTTTCACGCTTTTGTCAACTACCTCGAGCCTTGTTCACGCTGTGTCTACTGACGTTGCCTTTAATAGCTTCCAACGTTCCTTTTGTCAGTCAGCGTAGCCTGCCACCTGTACTTTCTTCTGATCTAATGTTTGTGAATATAATATTTGAATATCATCAGAGTCAATCAGCTTGGTGCATAGCATCTTCTTGTCTTCTGACCTTGAAGTGCTTCTGAGCGTGATACCATGAGAACTTCAGTGCTTCTGCTTCTGATCTCAAGTTCTTCTGATGCTTCCATAGACCCATGTTCTGATTCTGCCTTGACCATCTTCTGATGTCTTGCCAGACCATGTTCTGATGTTGCATGCTGAACCTTCTGAGACAAAGCTTCTGAGCGCTGATTTGTGCATACTCTTTATATATATTTCCTGAAAGGGAAATTGCAATGTATTAGAGTACCACATTATCTCACACAAAATTCATATCCTTGTTATCATCAAAACTAAGAATATTGATCAGAACAAATCTTGTTCTAACACTTCCCACATCCACATACCCTGAGTTTACATCCCCTTTTCACTCACTATATAATAAACTCCCTGACTATGCTAATCTTAAAACCTTTGGCTGCTCATGTTTTCCACATATCATACCCTATAACAAAAATAAGTTACAACTTAGGAGTGATGAATGTGTTTATCTTGGAATCTCTCCTCATCATAAAGGTTTTAAATGTCTAAGCAGAGAAGGCAAAATCTATGTGTCCAAAGATGTGGTTTTCAATGAATCCCACTTCCCTTTCACTGGCTTTAAAAACTCTTGCTCAGTAACAGGTACAACTTGGCCCCCCAAGTCTATTTCTCTCTCTATTACTGTTGGACCTAGTACAAGACAGCCTGTAAACTCTCAATCTCTTGAGGTACCTAATACCCCTACTGCTGTAACAGAACAAAGTGCTGCTATACCAGCTCTTGAAAGTCAGTCTATACCTCAGGCCCAAATTCCTCCTAGTGCCCAACATATCACTCCTTTATCCACATGATCCTTTAATAACTCTGTTCAAAATGAGTCTGAAGTTGCCCTTTTCTCTTCACAAAATACTAATGCTCAGTCAAATACAAACATATCTCCACCAGTCTCTCCTAATGCTCAGCCAAATACAAATGTCATTAACTCTGCATCTATTTCTCTTCCTCATTCTCAAACAAATACTTCTTTATCTGCTTTCTTTCATGAGTAACAACCTCCCTCTAATCTTGTTGTTAACCAACATGCCATGCTTACCAGAGGTAAGACAGGCAATTCCAAACCAAAGGCCTATCTTGCCTGTACTGAACCCTCCACAGTAAAGCAAGCTCTAGCTCAACCAAAGTGGCTTGAAGCCATGAAGCAAGAGTATGAAGCTCTCCTTGCCAACAATACATGGACACTCACAACCTTACCACCTCATAGAAAGTCAATAGGTTGTAGATGGGTATTCAGAGTCAAAGAAAATTCTGATGGTACTCTGAATAAGCTTATGGATCTCTCATTCTGACTCAAACAAAATACATCAAAGATCTCCTTTCAAGAGTGCATATGGAAGATGCCAATGGTGTTCACTCCCCTATGCTAAGTCACAGCAAACCCAGCAAGTATGGTACTGATGTTATGCAAGATTCCACTCTGTACAGGTCTTGTGGGAGCTCTTCAGTATGTAACCTTAACCAGACCTGAAATTGCCTTTTGTGTTAACAAAGTCTGCCAATTCATGGCTAGTCCTCTTGATAGCCACTGGTGCCTTGTGAAGAGAATACTGAGATATCTTAGTGGCACTTCTACACATGGGCTGCTACTGTCTCCGACTAACCCAAATCATGCCTTGTCTTTGAGAGCTTACAGTGATTCTGACTGGGCAAATGATCCGGATGATAGGAGATCGACCTCTGGTACATGTATCTTCATAGGGCCCAACCTAATATCTTGGAGCTCCAAGAAACAGTCTCTAGTAGCCAGATCCAGTGCTGAGGCTGAATATAGGGCTCTTGCTCACACTACTTCTGAGCTCTTATGGTTAGAATCGCTCCTTACTGAATTAAAGGTTACATATATGTCTCCTACATTGTTGTGTGATAATCTAAGTGTTGTGCTTCTTTCTCATAATCCCATTCTTCATGCAGGAACAAAACATGTTGAGTTAGATATCCATTTTGTAAGAGAAAGAGTCATGTCCAACAAGCTGAAAATCCAACATGTACCAGCCTCTGCACAAATAGCTGACATCATGACTAAACCTCTTTCTACTGCAACTTTTCAAGATCTCAGAAACAAGCTCAAAGTTGTGCAAGCTTCACCACTTTGATCTTGTGGGGGAGTATTAGATATGCTATAATTTTATAACTGTTTGACTTAGTCAACACTAGCTTTTATATGTATTAGAAATGATATAGTTTAGTTTGTTAAGCTTTACACAATAGACTGTAACAAACTATAGCCACATATATATTGTGTGCTACACTCTTGTAATATCATAGTTTTACAATTCAATATACAGAACAAGTGTAGAGCACTTTCAGTTTCAATAAAGCAGGGTTCTTAGTTAGACAAAGATTAGGATCGGCGAGTGACAGGTCGAGTGGCGGCGATGGTGAAACATTAATCAATTTGGCACCTCGATCTAACGACCCTAGAGGCCAAAATGAAGAACAAATGTCTATGACTATAAACATTGCTTCTTCTGATAATTGAATTTAACATAAAAAGTTCAAAGTCCTCAGCATCAAGTAGAACTCAGCTAGGCAACCAATTAAAGGAGTTGCTTCTATAACTTAAAGCACAAATCGTAGTAAAATTTAACCTGATAGCGTGATTTCCAGCAAAGTACTTTAAACTTTTACAACCACAACTACTTTTACATTTTCCTCGTGGAACGAGGTATCTGCACATGACACGATACCATTCTGATTACTAAGGCAAACAAACATGTACAAACATGATACATACATACATACATACATACATACATATCCTCAGCTTCCAAATGGATACGGCAAAAAACAACGTTCAACGGGTACCGGATATTATACTATACATTCAATTATTATTTTTTCACGGGTACTAGACATTTTTATATACATTCAATTATTATTTTTTCACGGGTACCAGACATTTTTTATAATACCCTACTAATATGCATCTAGAATTATATCAGTAAAATACTAAATATTGGTACTGAGTGCATACAAAAAGACAGGAATAATGACATAATCTATATACATTTCAAAAAAATCTTGAAGATAGATACAATAAGTATGTCTACATAATAAAACTACACAGCGGAAGAAAGATCATATACGCTCTTCGCGTCAACAGACCTTGACGTTCTCGAACCAAGCAGCTAGCGAAACCTCAAAACTTGCAGAGTACCTGAAAAAATAATAATATGAATGGAATGAGATTACTAAATCCCAATGATTTCCCCTATCTTATGGGTCCACCCGTCTCTATAATGTCTTATGCTAACATTGCTAATGAGAATCCTAATTCTTCCCGGTTCCGAAGCATCTCACTTCAACCTATGAGGGATTCTTATCTCAATCTATAAATTTCCAATTAGCATGGAATATAGTGAATCTTGGAATTGACATTGAATCGCATCTCACGATTCAACTCCTCAAAACCATGTAGTTCAACTCCGAACCGCATCACACGTTTTAACTCATCACTAGTATGGATAAAGGGAAAACATGGATTCTCATTGAATTGCATCGCATCGCACAATTCAACTCATCAAAACCATGGAATTCCAACTCTGGATCTCATCACACGATTCGACTCATCAATAGCATGATCCATAGGGAAACATGGATCTACATCAAATCGCATCTCACAATTCGACTTCACTAAACCCATGGAATCAACATCAAATCGCATCACATAATTAGACTCCTCCATAATGAGATCGATAAAGGGAAGGTATTGGACCGCATATTTGGGAGTTCATCCCCGAAGAATAACTCTTGAACTACAGAGTGTTATTCAATCCCGAGCATCACACCCGAGAAGGACCTTCATATATGGCCTGGGAGCATGCTTGGGCATCGCACCTCAAGGACAACCATATATAAGTAACAAGCATCGCATCGGTTACTACCCTTATGTCCATTATGAAACCCTTGTCCATGACCCTACTTTGTTAGTTAACCTCCGTTAGATAGTGAAATTCCAGAAGTAGCTGCTTAGGAAAAAGGGGAATGGCAGCCAACTTCCATCTTCGACTCTTGGTTAAGCTTCCTAAGGTTCATCTTACCAAGTTTTGATTTTTATTAATCAATTCACAAGATATACTCTTGTATTTTATTAATAATTAAGAGTATTTTAAAGTTATGGAAGCTTAGGCATCTCATAGCCCTCTCCGTTAGCTTTCCAATGCCTTTGACGGCGCCTAATTCTGAGATACGGAACTCCATTTATGATCAAAATAGTAAAAGGATGATTTTCTGTCAGGTGCAATCGATTTACACGATGGTGCAATCGATTTCTCACTGAACCAGAAGCAAAAATCACATATTTTGAGTAATGCAATCGATTTACACTGTGGTGCAATCGATTGCTTACTCAACCAAAAGCAAAAATACAATTTTTCCTGCATTGTATCAGTTCCAAAGCCAATGATTCTCAATCCAAACATACTCAAACATAACATAATCATTCTTAACATGATTTTACAGGTAATTGACATAGATAATAGGCAAGCATGTTCATATAATCAAGAATCATGCATCTTCATGATTCACCACAACATGCAACACAATCAAGCATCATATTTCTCAAATTAAACACAAGATCAACATATTTAGCATAAGGACATAGAATCACTTACTTCTAATGAATCTCAATATCACTTATTATGTAACCCTAACATTTACCAAAGGTTTCTACCTAGGAACTCACCTGAAGAACAAATATTGAATTGATGGTGAAGATGGAACAAGGATGATGATGATTTCTTCAAGAGTTCTCACATGCAAGCTTTGATGACGGTGGACTTGGACTTTTTCTTCCTTTCTCTCTTCATCCACCTTTTCCCTTATTTCTTTCTATCCCTCTAGTCTCTTTCTTCAAGAGTTATGACTGACACATTGACGGAGGAGGAAGAAGAAAAACTTTAAATATTTTTGAAGAAGAATCGAGACGTTCTTGGGTGAAACATTTCTGATCTAAAAAGAATAAGTCTGACCTACTGCATGCAAAAAATCAAAAAGGAAGAAGAATATAAAACGATCATACAACCTCATAGACAATTAAACTTAACACAATGAAGAAGGTAGTAAAGAAATAAGTTATAAAATTACTAGAAGTTGGAATAATTTATCTAATATCTGATAGTGAATGAGCAAATTTAGTTCACAAAGTCCCAAAGAAAAGAGGGATGATCGTCATCAAGAACGATGAGAATTAGCTAGTTACAGGAAGAAGGATGTGCGTTGATTATAGAAGTTTGAATTTATCCATGAAAAAAAGACATTTTCCATTGTCCTTCATGGACCATATGCTAGAAAGATTATTAAGTAAGTCTTTTTTATTGTTTTCTTGATGGCTACTCCAATTATAACCAAAGTGATATAGATCTTGATGATTAGAAAAGTCACAGTCTTAACATGTCCATTTGGAGTCAATGTTTACTGATTTGTGCAATGCACAGTCACATTTCAAATGTGTGTTCTACTTTTGCGATATGATTGAAAATTTTATGGTGGTATATTTAGCCGATTTTTTATTTTATTTTTGGGGAGACATTTTACTGTTGTTTAAAAAACCTATAATCTATTTTAAAAAGATGTATTGAAATTAATTTAGTTTTAAACTTAAAAAAAATATATTATTTTATGGAAACAGAAGGAATAATTTTGGGACACAAAATTTCTTAGTGAGTGTTGAGGTAGACCATGCTAAGGTTCAGGTCATAGAAAAATTACCTCCGGGGTTAGAAATATTTTGGGGCATGCAAAATTCTATAGCCGTTTTTTAATGATATTTTAAAAATTGTCAAACCTTTGTAAAATCTATGGATAAAAGAGAATGAGTTTACCTATGATAAGGAAGACCTAAATTCTTTCGTGCTTCTAAAGAATAAATTAATGCAGAAGATATCATCCAAAACAAAAAATTAACCAGATAACAAGGAATGAACTAACAAAGAAATGAAAAATTATTTGAAGAACATAGTTCCGAATAAAGTAGAACTCAACTAGACAACCAACTGAAAGAGTTGCTTGTTTAATTTAAAGCACAAACCGTAGCAAAATTTAACCCGATAGCGTGATTTCAAGCAAAGTACATTAAACTTTTACGACTACTACTACTATTACATTTTCCTCGTGGAACATGGAACGAGGTATCTGTATCTGCACATGACATGATACCGTTCTTATTACTAAGGCGCACACACATATACATAAATACATACATAAATATCCTCGGCGTCCAAACGGATACAGCGAGAAAACAATGTTCAAAAGTCTAGCTCAACTGCCGATGCCAACAGCTACATCCACTTACTTATGTCACAAGACAAATAGCATCTAATGAAAAACCAACCGAAACATGGATCAGAATCAAGACCATGATAAGCATGGTAAAGTAAAAGAAACTGAGATGAGATCAGGAATTTTGGGGGATTACCATTTTTAACCAATTCATTTGGCTAGAATTTGAACACCACAGGCTGCAGGAGCATGCTTACCATCCTTAAAGACAAGGTTTCCTCTAACAAAAGTGTCCAAAACTTTTCCTGATAACCTTCTTCCCATATATGCAGACAGGCTCTGAATACCAAATGGTCAATTTTTTGAAGATGGGATTCATAAAAGAAGTCAAGTTACTACTTACTCGCCAAATAAAAAAATTTCGGCAACGCCGAAATGCTGGACCGTTTGAAATTGTGGAAATTTTAAATTTTGTATAAAATAATCGAAGGACTTTTAGAGTGAATATCCAATTTGGACATCAAAATCGCAATACCCTATAAATAAATAATCAATACTTACAGGATGTTTAAGGAAAACAGGATAATCGTCATCAAGGTCAAACTCCACCTCTGGCTGCCACACTACAATATCTGCATGGTTTCCGATTGCAATGGCCCCCTAAAGCAAAATGAAATTTCATGAGATTTGAACTGCAATTATTTACTAATAAGCGTATTGGATATTACTCGACAATTTCCTGAAAGAAAGCTAAAAACAATACAGAAACACGAAGGAAACTATATAATCATGTCACCTTTGATTCTAACCCGGCAAAGGTTGCAGGTTTCTGGCTCCACAATAAGGATAATTGTTCTAGAGTTAACCCGTGTTTCTTCCCAGCTGACCATGTCACCGGAAGATCAAACTACAAGTATCCAATAGAATTCTATTAGTCTTTAGATCCATAATAGTAGTCAAACATGCAATATAAGAAACTAAAATCATTATAATCAATTTGTCGAAAACTAATAGGTTTATAGTATTTCAGTAAGTATAGATTTTAAATGTTCAAACGCTCACTAAACGCTAATTTACTAACCTGCAAAGACGATATGCCACCCCAAGCCTTTAAGAAGTCACCTTCCTTAAGAAGCTTGAGTTCAGGAACAGTTGGTGAATGATCGGAACTTAATAGGTCAATGTGTCCATCCTAAAACGAGGAATAAACAAGTAAAACTAATGAGATCTTACATGATATAAGTAAGACTAACTCTTAAATGTGGAGCAGAAGCATACCAGTACAGCCTCCCATAACTTTTCTCTGTTCGATGCATCACGAATGGGCGGGGAACACTTGTACCGAGTATCTCTGTCCGGTATCTCTTCAGATGAAAATGTTAGGTAATGAGGGGCAGTTTCAACGCTTATGCTGTCTCCACGACGTTTTGCTTCCTATATCGAATATAAAACGTACAATAATAGCATTCGCATATCACGGAAGAAGTTTGATTAAGTTAATGTTTGTATCAGAGTTACAAATTTGATTGATTATATAGTAACAATACCTTAATAAGGTCTAAGGAAGCGCTTGAATCAGACAAGTGAACAATGTGAACATGTGCTCCTTCTAAAGTACCGCCAATTCTAGTATCTTTCGTAACATCTACAAGTTCTTTAATGGCTGCCTCCTCCCTGGTTATCTAAAAAAAGCATTAGTAGTTTTTCATAATACTCAACCGACTATGCGAAAACATGATAAATAGAACATAACAAATCATTTTTATATTTTTCCAAAAAGTGAAGCCAAGTGTCTTACCAAGAAGGTGGTCTAGTGTCGAGATATGTATTGTACACGTGCGGGTCACCGTTACCTTTAAGTTCCAAATTACTTTTAGAATCTTGTTGAATCTCGGAGTGCACAACTAAAGGTCTTTTATATTTTGCCAACACAGACAATCCCTCCTATAACAAGTACATTTGCCAAGCAATTATGTTAATATGAAAATAAATAAATAAATGCAACTAGGCATGCAAACAAATGTAAAAATGATTGTACCTTGATTTGTTCAATAGTAGTCATCGGAAAATCATCAATTCCTGAAGGACACATAAAAGACTGCAACAAGTAAAACACACGAAAAGAGTCAGAATGGCTTGAGAAACAGAAACGCAATTTGGTTTAAATTTGTTCGAGAATAAGACACTAGAAATTCTAGAATCCATAGATTTTCAAAATTAAAATGATTACCTTTACACCAAGAACACCAGCATCTAAGAGACCTTCAAGAATACTGGTATTTTGTGCATTTTCAGGGATCAAGCCTCCCCAAAAACCTATAAATATTAAATAAAAAAATCAGAAACTAATTGAGTGTATGCTAAGGTGGAGCTTGAGGATCATACCAACATCAACATGGATTTTATTCTCTGCAGCTTCAAGCTGGAAAAAAGTAGAAACTCGTGTCAATAAGATTATAAATTTTGTATTTCTCAAGGAACTCTTCCTTCTCCCTCTTTAAAATGATTGGTTTTGTCAAATGAGATAGATTTTGAACACTTCTTCAAAGCAGTGTTGACAATCGTAAATCATGAAAATAGCAGTTTGTTCAAATTTTCCTATGCTACAATGTGATAACGTTGCTATAGCCACTATTTGACAACACTTTATAGTAAATAGTGTATAGTGTATTACAGAACAATGGGGAATTGGCGATTTGTTCAAATTTTTAGCCACTATTTGACTGCTTAAAAGAAACTATAAACGCACTCAAGTAATTGACAACTGATACCTTTAGTTCCAGTGTTTCCTTAGATACGGTTGTAGGGTGATTGTTCAGAGGCATGTCAACCACTGTAGTTACACCTCCTGTTGAAGCAGTATTGGAATGGGTTTATGTTAAAGTTGTTATATTCGCTCAATGTTAAAGCATAGGAAAAAAGAAAAAAAAACATTAACATATCTCCTGAAATATCCAAACAAGTTCCAAGGTACACCGAACGTGAATATCAACCTACCAGCAGCAGCAGCTTTGGTACCAGTGACAAATCCCTCCCACTCGGTTCTGCCGGGCTCATCAAGATGTACATGCCTTCGAAAGTAATTCACAAAATAAGCCAGGGTAGTAGAACATGTTAAAATCACACATTGACTTAAATTCACTTAGACTAAGACCTAAGCTGACTTAGTTAATTTTTTTCATATAATATACATCAACTAATTAGTGTAAGACCTAAGTTCACATAATTTAAGTTTGTATTCATATAATATACTTCAAATAGCAAGTCTAAGAGGACCTAAGTGCGCACAATTTGTTTTTCATATCTAATCTAGATTTAATGTGACATAAACAAGGGTGTTGTTACTTCTATGTTGGGTGCATTGGACAAAGATATATCCATCAAATTACTCAAATGTCTATGAGAAAACCCTAGATGTGTAACATTTTACTGTCTTGATCGGTAGTCCTCCAAATCCAACGGAGCATTGTCTGCTCTAACTAATGAATCTCAAACTCATCCCTCGCCTTCACAAGAATTCTCTAGATGATATATCGTTTACACGAGTCACAACATGAAGCACGCCTAAGGGAGTATTTGTGTATATAATTAAACCATGAAAAGAGCATCACGAAATCTTACACATCAATCAAGCCAGGCATGATAACAGCGTCTCCATAATCAATCACTTGTTGAACAGAACTCCCCTTCTTGCCATATCCTTCCACAATAGACGCTATTCTCCCTTCATTTATCTCCACTGTCAATAGTAACACAATTCAAACAACAGCTCGTCAATATAAAAATACTTAAACTTCCAAGTCAAATGTATCCATCCATCTTTCTTTCTACCTTTTTATCATTGTTATAGTAACAATCAAGTCTTATCGAATCATCTAAGCTATGAATGAACTATGAATGAACTTACCCGTGCGGAGGTACACATCTTCTACTAGTTACTAATTATTAACCTTAACATTTTTCTATAAAAATAAAAATAAAAAAACCTGATCCAGAAATGATTCCTTGTGAAGTCAAAATTCGCTTGCTAGATATCCAGTAATGATCATACGGAAAAAGACTGCACTCATCCCCTTCCCCTACTAACTGTTTCACAAAAAAAAACCGCATCATTCAACTTCCATGATATTATATTACTACTGTAAATAACAAAATCATGAACAAAAAAAGGTAAAATAAATAATCACTTACCTTTATGAGAGGATCTAATTGCGCGTTGTTGGAATTGTATACATAGAAGAAAAGTGCGACGGAAATTAGGAGCGCAGATATAGGCAACACCTTCCATAGTAACTTATCCATTTTTCAGTATTCAACTGTTTTTAGAAGGAGGAAATTTTAGCTACCAACACTGATAAGCATTGAAAATTGGTTATAAAAACAAAACTGGATGATCTGTATCAACACGTACTGAACACGGACCCACCCACCTACTGCTCACTCTATTAGTATTATTACTCTGAATCAATTTATTGATGTCGTTTTTTGTTTTTATAGAATTATTATTATTATATGGTACAAGAATGAGATGAATTCTATATTCACTAGTCAGATTCTTACATTTTTTTAAATCAATATCAATATCTTATCTTATATGTATAAAATATAAAAAATTTAATAACTTCCATAGTGTCATCTAATAAAAAATCAACAATTTAAATATTATTAAAAAAATAACTTTAAATTTAACCGTGATTCGAAAGAATAGGTTGATGATGGATTATTCGTGTAAAATTATTTTAGACCAATGGTATATATTCTATTTTCTCATATATAATATAAATAAATATTATCAATTTAAATTTAAATTTAATTTTAAATTTTTTAATTTTGTTCATAATTTTATTTATGTTTAATGTAATTTAAGAACAAGTTTAAATTTTAAAATAAAAAAACATATATGTTTAAATTAAAATTTTAATAGTAAAAAAAATAAATTTTAATATCAATGATATCTTATTTAAAACTTAGAATTAAAAAAAATTTACGTGGTATTTTTGACATTCTTTATTACTGGAAAATGTTACAAAGAAGAAAAAAACAAATGAGAGAATAATCAAACTTTCTCATTTTGAGACGTCGCGCTCTAGTCATGTACCAGAGCCTCGTTAAAAGCATCTTTGAAAGGGTCCAACATGTGGATCCATGTCATTACAGGTAATAGCTAAATTTTGATGACAACAACGTATCAACAAACATGAAGTACTCAAAGTCAACTGTCAACAAACATGAAGTATTCAGAGTCAACTGTCAACAAACATAAAATATTCAAGTCAACGATCAACAAACATAAAATATTCAAACTCAATTGTCAACAAACATAAAATATTCAAACTCAACTGTCAACAAATATGAAGAACCCACAGTCAATTAACAACACAACAGAAGTCCTAAAAGTCTCTTCAAAAAGAAAAATGTGGAATCTCATCAGGTCTTGTCAGTCAATCGGAGTGACCAAGTATTGTAAAAATAAAATAGTAGCTTAAAAATACTAAGGCAACTCACACACACACTAAAAACTTTTTCCAAAAAGTAAAACATTTAAAAATAACTTGGAAACTGAGTCAAATAACTTAGGTACTTTAGAAATTATCAGAGGGGGAATTTTATCTAATTTAATCGATTAAAACTTTGGTCTAATCGATTAGAAAAGATCAAACTTACGTCCCAAGACATTTCTACAACTCCTAAATGATTGGCAACATATCTGTGAGAATTGGATCGAACTCTAGTGTGTCGAAGGGTAGCTTCTGGTTCGACAAAGATTGTGTCGAAGATTTACATGTTGTAGTCGAAGCGTGTTCTAGTATGTGGGTGTTAAAATTCTAGGGTAGTTACTATTTCGAATTGGGCATGTTTCTTATGTCCAATTGTTTAAGTTAACTTGTGCCCTAAGTTGGCTTGTAATGGATATTTGTGAAAAAAGCCCATTAGTTTAGTATGTTAGGTTTTATTATAAATAGCATACTAGTCTCTCGTCATTGTATACTACAAATCCTAAGTTAGGGTGAGAGGGTTATTTGTTATTTTTGTAACATGTAATCTTGGTTTAAAGAGAAAGGAATAAAATAGCAGTTATAACCCATCCTTCTTGTTTTTCTTGTTTATCATCTTTTCTACCCTTGTGTGTTTCTTGATCACAAGGAAACAAGTTTATCCTTTATTCATAAAGGTATCATTTTTATAACAAATTGGTGCGGTGAGCGTGGAGAAGATGTCTTTAACAAAGTATGAGATAGAAAATTTCACCAGAGTGAATGATTTCAGTCTGTGGCACTTGAAGATGAAAGCCCTACTAGTTCAGCAGGGTTGTTTGGAAGCGTTGAAGGGAGCGGCAACTATGGATGATGTGTTAATTGAAAAAGAAAAGATGGTCGTGATAGAGAAATCCCACAGTGCAATTTTGTTGACCCTTGGTGATATGGTTCTTCGACAGGTATCAAGGGAGACGACGACATCAGGGTTATAGGTGAAACTTGAAAGTTTGTACATGACCAAATCGTTGGTGAATCGACTCTACCTAAAGCAAGCTTTGTATTTATTCAAGATGATTGACAACAAAGTGCTTGTTGAGCAGTTGAATATGTTCAACAAGCTGATTCTTGACCTTGAAATATGGATGTGAAGATCGATGATGAAGATCAAGCGTTGTTACTATTATGTGCTTTGCCTCGATCACATGCTCACTTCAAAGAAAATCTCATGTATGGAAGGGAGTCCCTGACCTTTGAAGAAGTTCAGTCCCTGTATTCTAAGGACTTGAACAAAAAAAGGAGCATAAACCTTCGACTGTTGGTGAAGGTTTGGCCGTTAAGGGAAAAGTATTGCAAAAGGATGGTAAGTTCGACGAGAAGAAGGGAAAAAGTCAGTTGAAGTATTACAATGGCGAAGCATCTGGTATTCGATGTTATCATTGTAAAAAGGAGGTTCAAACAAGAAAGGTGTGCCCCGAACGCGTGAAAGATCATGGAGGTAAGGATAATGGTAATGCAGCCATTGTTCAAGGTGATTTTGAATCATTTGATGTTCTTGCGGTCTCGAGCAGTGACTCGAGAAGAGAGTGGATTATGGATTCAGGTTGCACTTGACACATGACTCAAAACAAAGACATTTTGAGGAATTATGTGATCAAGATGGTGGATCTCTATTACTGGGAAACAACAAAGCTTGCAAGATTGCAGGTGTTGGATTTGTGAGATTCAAGCTCCATGATGAGTCAATAAGATTGTTGACTGAAGTCAGGTATGTTCCTGATTTAAAGGGAAATCTGATTTCTCTTGGTGAATTCGACAAGAAAGGATATGTTTTTCAAAGAGAGAAAAGTATCCTAAGAATCATGAAGGGGTCGAAGGAATTATTTAGAGGCGTGAAGAAACAAGGCTTGTACACCCTTGAGACTGAAGTTGTAAGTGGTTCGACAAATGTTGCATCCACGAAACCTTTTTCGAAGACAAAAATCTGGCACATGAGATTGGGCCAGGTCAGTGAAAGGGGTATGGTTGAATTAGGCAAACAAAATCTGTTTGGTGGAGACAAAGTCGAAAAGCTGAAGTTTTGTTAACCCTGTGTACTTGGAAAATATTGCAAAGTGAAGTTCAACAAAGGCAAACAAAGAACACATGGATCCCTTGATTATATCCATGGTGATCTTGGGGGGCCTGTAAGGTGTTCATCACATTCAGGAGCGAGGTATTTTCTATCCATAGTAGATGATTATTCTAGAAAATTATGGGTATTCATCCAGAAGACTAAGGATGAAACTTTTGATAATTTTAAAAGTTGGAAGACTCCGTTCGAAAATCAGACTGGGAGAAAGGTCAAGAGGTTGAGAACCGATAATGGCCTTGAATTTTACAATGAGGCGTTCGACAACTTTGTACTGCCTCTGGTATTGCAAGGTATAGAACTACTGCAGGTACTCCACAGCAAAATGGTTTGGCTAAAATGTTTAATCGAACTATTTTGGAGAGATTCAAATGCATGTTGACTAGAGCTGGGTTAAAGAAGGTGTTTTGGGATGAGGCGGTTTCGACAACAACATATCCGATAAACAGATGTCCTTCGACAGCGTTAGATTTGAAGACACCTAAAGAAGTTTGGTCGAGACATCCATCAGATCTCGACAGACTTAGAGTATTTGGCTGCGTAGCCTATGCTCACATTAGGCAAGACAAGGTCGAACCTAAAGCTCTGAAATGCATGTTCATGGGATATCCTGAAGGAGTCAAAGCTTATAGGCTATGGTGCCTAGAGCCAGGTCACGGAAGGAGTATCACCAGTCAAGATGTAGTTTTCAATGAAGCTGAAATGGCTTTTAAGAAAATTAATGATGTTGATCGAAGTACACAAAAATATGACAAAGAGCTGGAACAGGTAGAGATTCCTGTTGAGGTGGAGCAAGTTGATGCTGAATTGCATATTCCAAATGAAGTCGAAAAAGAAGCAAAAGATGCTGAGAAAGTTGAGGAAATTGTCGATGACTACCTGTTGGCTAGAGATAGGTCGAGAAGAGTCATCAAGCCACCTCAGAGACTTGGGTATGCAGATATTATAGCTTATGCCTTAATCTCTGCAAGTGAGGTTCTAGACGAAGAACCTAGAGACTATAATGAAGTAATGAGGAGTCGAAATAAGACTGAATGGCTGAAGGCCATGAATGATGAGATGAAATCTCTTCATGATAATCACACCTGAGAACTGATCAAGAAACCTGCTAGAGCAAGTTTAGTCAGCTGTAAATGGATTTTCAAAATTAAGGAAGCAATCAAAGGAGTGGCATCCAAAAGATACAAGGAAAGATTAATCGCAAGGGGTTTCACTCAAAAAGAATGTGTCGACTTCAATGATGTATTTTCTCTTGTTGTGAAGCATAGGTCCATTCGAATGTTGCTTGTCACGGTGGTACAGTTCGATCTTGAATTGGAACAGATGGATGTGAAGACTGTGTTCTGGTATGGTGATCTAGATGAAACGATCCTGATGAGGCAACCTGAAGTGTATGTCGAAAAGGGGAAGGAGGATTATGTGTGCAAGCTAAAGGGATTTTTATATGGACTGAAACAATCTCCTCAACAGTGGAATAGGAGATTCGACAAGTTCATGACACACATAAGTTTCATTAAAAGTCAGTTCGACCATTGCATTTTACTTCAAATTTCTACCTGGTAATTCACTTGTTATTTTGTTGCTTTATGTGGATGATATTTTCATAGCAAGCAACAATGTAGAAGATTTAATGAGGGTGAAGATTGAACTCAATAAGGAGTTCGATATGAAGGATATGGGAGCTGCTTCCAGGATTCTTGTGATTGAAATTCGAAGAGATAGAAAACAGTCGAAATTATGCTTATCTCAAGAGGCATACCTACGGAAGATTCTCAACAAGTTTGGTATGTCGAATTCAAAGCCTGTTGTGACTCTAACAAACCCTCAATTCAAGCTGAGTATTGATCAGTGACTCAATACTGATGTCGAAAGAGCTTATATGAATAGCATCTCATATGCTAATATAATAGGTTCTTTGATGTATGTTATGGTCTGTACTAGACCCGACATAATATATGCAGTAAGTCTTGTAAGTAGGTACATGGCGAATCCTGGAAAGGCTCACTAACAAGCATTGAATTGGATTTTAAGGTACATAAATGGGTCTCT
The DNA here is from genome assembly GCF_029867415.1 of Vicia villosa. Taxonomy (NCBI): domain Eukaryota; kingdom Viridiplantae; phylum Streptophyta; class Magnoliopsida; order Fabales; family Fabaceae; genus Vicia; species Vicia villosa. The sequence goes on from NW_026705255.1 coordinate 777,485, forward strand.
GAATAGGGTCCTAATTTATGTTGGAGCCTTGGATGAAGATAGTAAAGCTGTAATCGAAGGATATGTCGACTCTGATTATATAGGTTGTATGGATTCTAGAAAATTTATTTCTGGATATGTTTGGTGTAGCAACCTGCCCTAAAAATTTAGCTTTTAGAGAGTCGCCACCTATTCTACCAAGGCGAATAGGAAACCTTTTAATAGTTAAGAGATTTAGGGTAAGATACTATATTCGGGTTAAGGGAAGGTGTTAGGCACCCAAAACCCTTTCCTAAAGGTTAACATTGCAAAGATAAGGGTTATGGCAAAAACATAAAGAAAGGTAACAGATAGTTAATAGGGTTAAAGGCTTAATTATTGACATGATTAAGATTTTGAGGGAGAGGACTCGCCTTGTTGCCAAGTGCCTACGTACCTCCTTAGGGAGGATCAGAGTCTACGTAGTTCGGGCACAGGGTTGTATGCCTTAGAATTTGAATTGATATGGTTTGAAGGCTTTTTAAATGGCCTATCGTAGTTTGAATTTGATTTGAAAGGCATTTTGAGTTGCCTGATTGAAAAGGATGAAAATCCGTAGTGTCGTGGTTTAGTGTGTTTTGAATGTTTTAAGTTTTGGGCGTACAACCCTGATTTTAGTATGTACTATTAACCGCAATGATCAATAGATTCGATCACCATAGTTAAAAGATTAGTAGTTGTATCGTTAGCAATTTTAATTGATGGGTTCAATTATCACTGATAACGAATAAAGGTATTTTTAGGAATTTTAGTAATTTAATTTGTATCATTATCCCTCATAATCGATTGATTCGATTAAAAATGATAATGAATTAGAATAAGGGAAATAGGCTAATCATCGCAACCAATAAGATGGTTGAAACCCTTTAGCCAAATGAATGTTATTTTTATTATATTATTTAAATGATCGATTATTACCCATCGCGACCGATTAATATGGTCGAAACGAATAATAAATTAAATTCTAAGATTTCGGCTAAAAAACTCATGGGATCGGACAAACCCTAATATCTTATATCACCGCTCTAGGGTTTTTTTGTGATTTTTATAGTTGAAATTAATTAAATTAATTAACTCGAATAATCGAGTAACCAAAATAATCGGGAAAATATAATTCTAAATCCTAATTTATTACCCCAACCCTATTTGAATGAACTAATTAAACTAAATTAATTGAATTATATACAAATAATTATTATTTAAAATAGACAAAACCAATAAATAAATAATTAAAATTGTAAAGAAACCTGGCTTAGATCTTGTGTTGTACACCTTTGTGACCCCATGATGCACCTTCAGCCTGTCTTACATTAGATCTGAATTGATAGGAGATCTCATGGTGGAGAACCGAGGGTGTATCGTGGGTATGCGTGTGGTTGCGAGCACTGGATCTTGCGTCAAGATATATCCTGCAATATAATAAAATAAATTGTCTTTGGTGGGAGTCGAACCCCCATCCCAAGACTTACAGGCCCTATCATGTTACCACCCCTGCTGTAGTAATTAGTTGTTATAAAGACAAATCAAAGTAATTAAATGTAAAAACATAAACTAGATGAAAGAATTCAAACACAGTCAGCAATGGGGCCCAAGAGCGCTGACGAGCCTATCAAAGAAGGAGAGAGAGAAGTCTGAGTTTGACCGGCCAATGGAGAGACTTGAAGATGCCACGCAGTCAAGTCCCAACTCCCATGCAACTGTTCATCATCTCCTTCGTGGGGGCTGCAGAAATACCTGCGGATTCACTTGCCCCATTACCTGCGGATAATCCTTCGTTTTTTTCTACAATCTTGGAACCTACAAAAACGATCAAGCAGAGGAAACTAATAGCCCAGAACCCCTTAAAACCACTCCCTGATCATGAATATTATATTAGTTTGGTTCGACAATGGCCATAACCATGAAAACGCAAAGCTTGGAGCTTAAGACCTCATCCATGGCCGATGGAAAATATCACGTTCATAGCCCCCTGTGACGGTCCAGACACACTCTAAATGACTAAGTAAACATGTTAGTCCATTCAAACCAGATTACAAAGCAAAACTATAGGCAGTTCGAGACTTTGAAAATATGAATATGAGTTGATAATTAGAAAACGTACCTCCTTTGTATGGTCAGCCTTTAAAAGCACTTGCACTCCCCTTAGGATCTCTCAGAAAGTGTAGTAGAATGCTTGTTAGTCTTTGAGTCGTCCTGAAAGTATGAATCCAAGTTTGCCCTAGTTTTATTGATTTTTTGGAAACTTAGAATAGGGTTTCTCCCCCAGATTTTCGTCCCCCTGGGCAGCTGCATATCTTTACTATATATATGGGAGAGAATTAGGGTTCCCATGGGCTTGGACTTTTGGTTTTTGGAGAGTGAAATTTGATTGAAAGATTCATATTATTTTCTTCTAAATTTGGAAAGTCTCCCTCCTTAGACCATGCAAACGAATTTTTCTATTTTATGATGTCATATGGGCCTTTATAGTATTAGTAACCAAGCCATGAGAATTAATTCAAATATTTTTATAATTTTAACTAATTTATTTAGCTTTTATTTGCATAAAATCCAAAATAAATATGAATAAAATTTACAAAAATAAATGAATGGATTTATAGGTTCTCATTTATGCTATGAGTGTGTTTGGAATCAAAATTCTAGGCCCATTAGCCCAAAAACCAAGTTTTGATCAATTAGGGTTTCGTGCGTCTCTTGAAAATTTCTCAACTTCAACCACGCGTATCTCTCTCAATTTTAACCCTATGGAGGTGTTCTTGATCAATTTAGAAAGCTTAGTGTGTCCTCTAAATGATCCTTTTGGTTTCATCTCAATTGAAGCTTCTATGCTCAAGTTATGAGCTTTGACTCAAAAGGTGTTTTTATTGACTTTTTGGAGGACCTATAATCTTTTGCACCATATCTTCCAAATGAAGCATTTCTGGCCTTGGCTTGTGAGAGTTAAAGTTGTAGAGGATCCAATTTCCTTCAAAATAGGCTTTGAGTGGGAAATTTCTGATACTCCATGTGAAAGTTATGACTAGTCAAAGTTGAGTTGACTTTTTCCTATAAAAAACCCTAATTTGAACCTTTTGAATTTGTTCATCTCTGAGTTTTTATTAATCTATCATGATCAATCTTTGATCAAATGATGGATATAACCTCACATACTTGATATTGACCAAAAATCTCGAAGTTTGACTGTATTTTGACTATAGTTGACTTTTAGATCAACATAGTCGATTATTGATCATCTGAGCCATTGAGTTCGCAATCCTTGGAATAGAAGCTTGACTTTTGACATGGAGGTGCTTTGAGACATATGAGATACCTTGAGATCCATTTGAGACCTTAGAGATTCAAATTCCTTGGATAAGATGCAAACCCTAATTTTGACTAGGAGAGAGTGACTTGAGAAAACCTTTGAACCTTGAATTATTGAAGATGCATAGAGGAGGGCAAATTTTGGGGTATGACATTTGGCACAACAATTAGTTGGAAAGTAACACTTCAAAAGGTTGTTTCTCTATCAACCACTGAAGCGGAGTATATTGCCCTAACTGAAGCGGAGTATATTGCCCTAACCGAGTTAGTTCAACAGACTACAAATAAGATTAAGATGATTCAAGAGAAGATGAAGGTTTCTCAGAGTCGACAGAAGAGTTACCATGACAAGAGGAGGAAAGCACTTGAGTTCAATAAGGATGAACATGTGTTTCTTCGAGTTACGCCGGTAACGGGTGTTGGTAGGGCTTTGAAACCGCGTAAGTTGACGCCACATTTTATTGGTCCTTACCAGATTTTCGAGAGGGTAGGTGAAGTGGCATATCGAATTGCATTACTGTCGTCACTTACTAATATTCATGATGTGTTCCATGTGTCTCAACTGAGGAGATACATTGTGGATCCATCGCATGTTGTTTAATTAGATGATGTTCAAGTAAGGGATAACTTGACGGTTGATACATCACCTATGCGAACTGAAGATCGAGAAGTGAAGAAACTTCGTGGCAAGGAAATCGCTTTGGTGAAAGTGATTTGGGGAGGAGTGGCCGATAGAAACATTACTTGGGAACTCGAGGATAAGATGAAGGAATCGTATTCGGAGTTGTTCGTTTGATGTAATTTTCGAGGACGAAAATCTTTTAAGTGGGAGAGAGTTGTAACATCCCAATTTTATTAGTTATTTATTTAATTAATGTTATTTGGTGTTTTTATTAATTATTTACTTATTTAATTATTATGAGGTATAATAATTATTTAATGAATTGATTATGTGTATTGTTGTGTTAATTTGGCTAATTGAGTTATTAGTATAATTGGTGAGCTAATGAAACAATATATGTTGGGCCTATTTTGTTGAGATAGAATGGGTGGCTAAGCCATATTAGAAAGAAAAGAGATAGTAAGGAAGAGTTAGGTCATTTCATATCATAACTTTTGTAAGAAGAATAGAGGAGAATATAAGAGAGAAGAGAAGAGAAGAGAAGAGGATTTTTGAGATTCTTGAAGATAGAGGTTGATTAACTTGAGGTTCCGACGAGTAGTGAGCTTGTCCGAGGAATTAGCCGACGAGCTTTTGGTTTATTCGTGATTAGGTAGAGAATCAAATGCTCTGGTCATATAACACTGGGAGTTTTATTTGAATTCATGTTTTACTATTTGGATATTGTTGTCTTGTTCGTATTTAGTATGATAATTTGGATATGTTTGTTGAAGGCTATGTTGCCTAATTGTTGGATTTCATCAACATAGTTTGATTATGTTATTTTGAATTGGTAGATGAATATATTATGGGATATATTCATTGAAATTGTTTGATTGTAATTATTCTTCCGCGTGCGATATGCATATTAATGAAACATGAAGTTCTTGAATTTTTTTATGAGATGATTAGATGCATGTTTGTGTGTTATATTTTGTTTTGGATTTTCACTGCGGTGAAAACAACATGTGACGCCCTTTTTAGTATAAGCATGCTATTACTCTGTGTATATTTATATTGTATATTTGGGGTTAGAAAAGGGGTTTTACATAACCGGTTACATCATTTTTGGTAACCGGTTACACTCTTAAAACTTCTTTTTTTTACCTATTGGAATCTTGTTTTTAATGGAATAACCGGCTACCGTAACCAATTACAGGTGCGATATTTCAAATTTTTATGGAAACTTTATAGTGTATCCGGTTACACCATTTCCTGTAATCGATTACACTGAAGCAGTGACATTGTTTCAGATCAAAAGAGAACAAAACCTACATATCTTTTCATCATTTGACCATGACATTATTTCATGTTTTTACACACTTTCAGAAGAATGTTAAGAGGTTATAAATACCCTCACTTTCATATTTCATATCCACCTTTTCAATAGCAATTTAACATCATTGTTATCATTTAAATTTCAAAACAAGTGTTTGTGTTCTTGAACTTTCACAAAGATTTTTCTGCATGCAATTCCATATTAGTCCCGAAATATTGATATAATATTTAAAAACACTTGAGCACTATATTCTATCATTGTAAGTTACTTGTTTGAGGGGAAGATCAATTATATTGATACATAACTAAAAGTGATAATTATTCTACAAATTTCATATTCTTAAAAATCTTGTCGTATTCATATCTTATTTTCTAGGATTGCTGGAATTAAGATTATTTGGTTGTACGTTGCTATCCAGGAATGTTGGAAGCAAGAGGTTGAAAGTGATAGGATTGTTCTCATTTCAACTTGGTTGATCCAAGAGGATTGTTCTTGGTGGTTTTGTTGTTAGAATATTGTAGGAGAAGTCTTGGATTTAGGCTTGTACAAATATCTAACAATAGTGAAATCTCTTTCGTGTTGAAAGGGGACTGGAGTACTCTCGGATTGTAAGGGGAACCAAGATATATCCTTGTGTCATTTATTCTTCTGCACTTTATTGCTTTCTCAACCTTATCATTAACCAGAAAAATATCATACCTTTATTACTTAAAACCAGAAAATTTTAAAGAACCTAATTCACCCCCTCTTGGCGCAATCTGAACTTACAAGTGGATTGCTCAAAAAATAGTATGTTTATATCTCAACAAAATTATATCATAGATCTGCTCATGGAAATAGGTAAGTTTGCTTGCAAACCTACGGGCAATCCTACTGATCCAAGCAATAAGTTGGATAATGTGGAAGAAGGTGCGGTAGTGGATAAAGAAATGTAACAAAGATTGGTTTAAAGATTAGTTTATCTTTCCCACACTAGGCCATATATTTCATTTTTTGTAAGTGTGGTTAGTCAATTTGTGCACAATCCAAAGAAAGTTCATTTACTTGTAGCTCATTGAATTTTACAATATCTCAAGGGAACTCCGGGAAAATGGATTTTGTTTAAAAGAAATGAAAGTGCTACTCTTGAGGTATATACGGATGTTGATTACACAGGTTCAGCTACTGATTGGAGGTCAGCTACAGGGTATTATATATTTCTTGGAGGAAATCTTGTTACTTGGAGAAGTAAGAAGCATAATGTTATGGCTTGATCCAATGTTGAAGCTGAGTTTCAAGCTATGACACAAGGTATTTGTGAATTAATTTGGTTGAAGATTATCAAGGAGGATTTGAAGATTAAATGGGATGGACCTATGAAGGTCTTTTGTGATTATAAGTCAGCAATTAGTATAACTCACAATCCAGTTCATCATGACGAACAAAACACATTGAAGTAGATAGACATTCTATCAAGAGAAGCTTAACTGCAGTTTGATTTGTACTCCTTATGTTCCTTCACAAGGTCAACTTGCAAATATCTTCACAAAAGGATTGAGTTGCCCGCATTTTGAAAATATTGTGTCCAAGTTGAAAATGGAAAATAGATATTCACCAGTTAGAGGGGAGTGTTAGAAATTAAAATAATTAATTCTGCATTTTCCATTAATTATGCAATTTCTAAGTAAATTCATTGCATACTAAGTTCTATGTATCTTAGTAAATTGTATTAGTTTAATTCCTTTCTTTTAAATTCCACAGAATTATTTATTACCCTGGGAAGTTATAACAAAATGATTATAAATTAAGCCTTATGTTGAGAGCAATGCATCTCAAGCACATTCATAACATTTTCTCTTTGTTTTTTCACAGTAGCATAATGCATAATGACAACTGAAATATTCCTACCGTGCTGCAAGATTATGCACCTCAAATTGCAAAGGATATCTTCGAAGTGCACCTGGCTTATATTGACATGGAGGAAGACAAACTAATATGGTCTAGCATAAAAAAAAATAAAGTTCTATCATTTAAATATTGCCTATGATTGCTTCAGCTTTCGTCTCCCAAATATTCAGTGGCCAAAAAAAATCTGGCAGAAGTATGTTCCACCAATTAAGTCCCTTTTCAATTGGAGATTTTTTCATAATGTAATTCCAATAGATGACCATTTGCCCAAGAGATACACGCGGTTAGTTTCTCGATGCTCATTATGTTAAAATCATATAGAAGATGTGAATAATCTTTTCCTTCAATGCCCATTCACTCAACAACTTTCGAATTGAATGGAATGAATAATCTCCATGAGACTAATGACATGCATAAACAACATTTTTAACATTGAGTATATAGGTTGGAGTACGCAGGTTAATCATCTTCTTTTAGCACTAATTATTCTTATTATTTGAAAAACTTGTCATCTAAGAAACAACATTGCATTCAAGACAGGTACAACAATGATTAACAGAGAGATTAACCACATTCAAAAGTTGTTACTTATTTACTCACCATCTTTCGAATGAATTAGGTACTCTTCAATGTTGGAGTTTACAATTATTTAAAGCATTTAAAATAAAAGGCAAGCATCCACTTACACCAAAAATTCTTCAAATAAATTGAATTGTACATGGTCGTGATTGAATCAAGTGCAATATAGAATGACCTTTTAAAGGAAATCGAAAACCTCAACATGTGGTACCATATTCAGAAATTATTTGGGAACTTTCCTTGAAGGTTTTTTCGACTAAGGTAGGAATAACCACCTCTTTCCAAGTGGAATTATGTGACGTTATGTTAGTCATCCACCATGCAAACACAAAAGGATGGAACCACCTATCATTAGAGAATGATTCGACCCTTGTAAATCAAGCCTTTACATGAAAAGTTAGTTTATTTTGGGAATTATTGACTGGCTGAATTAAAAATCTTTCATATATTTCGCGAAGGAAATACCTGTACAAATAGATTTGCTCATGATATTTTGTATATCATGACATGTGGTTGATTACTTTTTTTTTCTTTATGCACTGTGGTGGTTCTTAGGGGAATGAGACCCTAGTAATTCAGAGCTTGTGCCGAGAGATCGTGACACTGACCAAATATTGTTTCCACCAGAAATCGAATTCGGTATTCCCCGAACCTTTAATGTGTTTGATAGTTATTTTTTGCAAACATTTTGGTCTAACTAGTTTTTTTTTTTTATATATAGTTTTGATAGGTTAGGTACATAATTCCATAATTTTTTTTTTTAGGGTTTAGGGTTTAGGGTTTAGGGTTTAGGGTTTAGAGAAAGACACTTCTTTCCTCTCCCTTCTCTCTTAAATTTCTTCGTGTGCTTCATCGGAACTTTTCTCGGAGCCGGCAGTATGGAATGGAGGAATGCTCAGAGGAAAGTTTTTCGTGGTCTTCAAAAGAGGTGGGACTGCTTCCCTTTTAACGGAGGAAGGACGGTGGGGGTTAAGGAGAGTCTGGTGTCCATCTTCTTTTCTGATATTCCAAACAGAATCAATGCTAAAGGGATTTTTGAACTTTTCGGGTGTCATGGGGAGGTGATTGAAGTGGTGATCCCTCCAAGGAAGAACAACATCGGGAAGAGATTCGGTTTTGCTCGCTTTGTGGGCGTGGAGGACGCAAGGCTTTTGGCGGTGCGGCTAGACAACATCCTTATTGACGGAAGGAAGATTCATGCGAATGTTCCTAGGTTCGAGAGGAGGTTCGAGGGGAATAGGAAGCTAGAAGTCAAGGGAAAGGAACTTTTGAGGAAGCTAGAGAGACCGGAAATCCACAGTTTTGTCCGGAAAGAACGCTCTTACGCGGAGGTGGTAACAAAGGAAATAGTAGCTTCAGAGGTGGATGCAACCCCTGCAACACCTTTGCTGAATTTCAACTCTAAGGAGGAAGACAAACATAGACTAAGTAGGGCTTTTGTGGGAGTGGTCCAGGTTCCAGGTTCAGCTTACAACATTCAGACACACTTCGAAGTTGAAGGAGTCTTTTCTGTGAAGGTCACCCCTTTGGGGGCTAACCTTTGCTTGTTGGAGGATTTGGAGGAAGGTTTTATCAGGGAATTGATCGGCGATGGGCAGACGTGGTGGAAGCAGTGGTTTAAAGAAATCAGGCCATGGACAGCAAAGGATGTTGACAAGGAACGAGTGGTTTGGCTTCGTCTTTACGGGGTTCCATGTCACGCGTGGAATGCGGATTTTTTCATCTCTTTGGCTAACTCTCTTGGCAACTTCATTTGCTTAGATGATAATACTGCAAGCAAACATTTTTTGGACACCGCGCGAGTTATGGTGAGGATTCGCGAGCCATTCCGTTTTCCTGAGTGCGTAAAGGTGGATATTGATGGAGAGACATTCTGTCTGGAGGTAAGAGAGGACTCAGGGGGTCTTGTCCGTCCGGCGAAACCGAAGCTTGTCTCGGTGGAAACATCGGAAGATTCCAGTTCGGAGGGTGTGATGGCGAGCGTTGGGGGAGTTTTTGAGGATTGCGAAGACTTTCGATTCTCAGATGATGGCGCTTCCGATTGTCCTTCATCTAAAAACCGCTGTGTAAGGGAACATAGGGCTGACGGGCTAAGAGACAGCAAAAAGAAGGAGATCAGTCTTATCACGGCAACTCAGGAAAAGGAGGCAGACATCGAGACCCTAAATTCTTTTGACAATGCTGTTAAAAAGGCTAAGGAAAGGGGTTCTGCAAACACACAGGAACCACAACAGGTCTTTTGTGAAAAGGACGTTAGCGTTTTTAAGGTTGGAGTGGATGATACGGCAATTAAATGTACCCAGGTCCATAAAGAAGTAGTTCCTGGTGGGACCAGCATTTTGAGGAGGTTGGGAGGACGCGTGGCAGGAAAGAAGCGGTGCAAGAAAAGGACACGTTTTAAAAGCATTAACTCTCTTGTTGGGCTGAAAAAGAAGATTTCTCTCAGGCCCACTTTTACTGAGGTTTGTTTGGAGGATAAAACAGTTGGCAGTTTTGGCCCATTTTTTTCGGCTCTCCCAGCTGGGTCGGATCCGATTACTCAGTTCTCTCTGGAGAGTATTTCCACTTCAATCCCTAAAGCCATGTTTGTTAGGGAACCTTCTGCAGAATCAGATATTAGCAGATGTAACCGGAGGATCTCCGATTTTCTTTGTCATGGAGGAGGCAGCGAAAAATTAAAAATTTGTATCAACAAGCTGGGCGTGACTGTTCCGCGGAAAGTGGAGGAGGAAATCCCGGAAAGTTTATGTTCGAATCCAAAGATGGGGACGCAGGCGAAAGAGAATGTTCAACCATGATCATAGGGTCCTTTAACATTAGAGGGGGATGCAGCTTGGTTAAGCGAAGAAGAATCAATCAAATTATTAATAAAGGAAAGGCAGATGTGTTTCTGATGCAGGAAACTAAGTTGAAATCGTGCTCTGACTCCACTGCGAAGAGCTTCTGGCGGAAAGCTGATGTCAGTTATTCGGTGTCCGACTCAGAAGGTATGTCTGGAGGCTTGATTATTCTTTGGAATTCTGCTAAAATGGAGGTTATTTGTAGTTTTAGGGGAACAGGTTACCTGGGAATTAAGGTGCGGTGGCAGGATAGTTATTTATACATTTGTAATGTTTACTCTTCGTGTGAGCTTTCTTGTAAGAGAGAGCTATGGAGGAATCTCCTTGATCTAAAGGACAAAAACAGAGATGGAGATTGGATCATTGGCGGTGATTTCAACGCCGTGAAAAACAGAGGGGAAAGAAAGGGTTTGTCTGAAGGAGGAGGCAGGGTAGAATGGGAGGAATTTTCCAGCTTTATAAATGATTTAGGTTTGGAGGATGTTCCATGTATAGGCAAAAAATTCAGCTGGTTCAGCGGTGACGGCAAGTTGAGGAGTCGGTTAGATCGTTTCTTAATGTCTAGTAATATCATCAACCGGTGGGGGGTCGTTGGTCAAGAAATTGGTGAGAGAGACATATCGGATCATTGCCCGGTATGGATTGTGGCGGACAAGTCGGATTGGGGTCCAAAACCTTTCAAGTTTAATAACGAGTGGTTCCAACACAAGGATTTCTTAGGTTATGTTGAGAGGGAATGGAGGTCTATGGAAGTGTATGGTCGTGGTGATTTTGTGTTGAAGGAGAAATTGAGTCGCCTTAAAAACAAATTACGATGGTGGAACATCAACGTTTTTGGGAAGATTGATCTAAATTTGGAGGAGGGGGTCAAGGAGATAAATGATCTAGATAATCAAGGTTTAAATGTGGAGGTTGATCCGGAGGAAAGAAGGAGGGCAAATGGGAAGTTTTGGACAAACCTTAAAATTAGAGAGAACATGCTAATTCAAAAGGCGAAACTAAGGTGGATAAATGATGGAGATGAGAATAGTAGGTATTTTCATGCGATCATGAAGTCGAGGATGAGACGCAATTTCCTTGGTAATATTTACACGGATAGAGGGATCATCAATAAGGTGGAGGAGGTTAAAGAGGAAATTTTTGAACATTTCAAGTTAAAATTCAAGGAAAATGAGGAGCCTAAACCGGTTTTGGAGGGGGATGTTTTCAACAAACTTAGCATTGGTGAGATGAATAGTCTTGAACTACCTTTCGAGGAAAGTGAAATAAAGGAAGCGGTGTGGAGTTGCGAAGGGAGCAAGAGTCCGGGGCCGGATGGGTATTCAATGCTCTTCTATAGGAAGTGTTGGGATCTTCTTAAGTCGGATATTATGGCTTGCTTTAAGGAATTATATTTGGGTTCCAAGTTGTCCAAATCTATAACCTCCTCGTTCTTGGCTTTGATTCCTAAGTCTAATAATCCGTTAGGCTTAGACGATTATAGGCCGATTTGTTTGGTGAGTAGTATTCACAAGATAATATCTAAAGTGTTAACGGGAAGAATTAAGAAGGTCATTGGTAAGGTGGTCTCAAGTAGTCAAAGTGCTTTTGTCCCCGGGAGACAATTGCTAGACGGGGTGATGGTGGCAAATGAACTAGTGGATTATGCAACAAAGGATAAGAAGGAACTTTTGCTATTTAAAGTGGATTTTGAGAAAGCCTATGATAAGGTCAATTGGGAATTTCTTAGAGCCACGATGATTAGGATGGGGTTCGGGGAGGTGTGGATTAAATGGATGAATGCCATCGTTTTCACGAGTCACATGTCGGTGTTGGTTAATGGGAGCCCTACTAAGGATTTTAAAGTGGAGAGGGGTTTGAGGCAAGGAGATCCAATCTCTCCGTTTCTCTTTGTGATAGTAGCGGAGGGTTTAAAGGCTTTAGTGAATAAAGCGGTGGAGAATGGAGTTTACGCGGGGTTTTGGATCAAAAGAAGGTGTTTTTTGGACGTTCTACAATTTGCGGACGACACTATCATGGTTGGAGATGGAAGTTGGGATCATTTGTGGGCTATTAAGTCGGTTTTGAGAGCTTTCGAATTGATATCCGGTTTAGGCATAAACTTCCATAAAAGCAAATTGGTTGGGATTAACATTAGTGATAACCGTATGGAGATAGCCACAAATTTTCTTGGTTGTCGGAGGGAAGGAAAGGAATTCATCTTCCTCGGTATTCCTATAGGATGTAATCCTAGAAGGATCACCACTTGGAATCCTTTGGTGGAGAAAGTTAATAAGAGACTAGCTAGTTGGAAGGGAAGGTTCCTTAGTTTGGGCGGTAGAATTACTCTTATTAAGGCGGTGCTTAGTAGCCTTGCAATTTTCTATCTTTCGTTCTATAAGGCCCCGAAGAAAGTCATTAGGGAGCTCAACCGTATTCAAAGCAATTTCTTGTGGGGAGGGTCGGAAAACAAAAATTGCATTCATTGGATTTGTTGGGATACGGTTTGTCTACCGATGGAGAAGGGAGGGTTGGGGATTAAAAGATTGGAGGATTTTAATACTGCCCTTTTGCTTAAGTGGAAATGGAGGATCCTAGATAATCCGGACGATTTGTGGTTTGATGTTTTGAAAAGTCGGTATGGGGATGTTAGTCTCGATGTTGTTCATGAGAATGGTAAAGGAAAGGGGGCTAATGTGAAGTCTTATTGGTGGAGAGATCTGCTGACGCTTGAGCCGGAAAATTTTTTCAATGCTAACTGTTTGTTTTTTGCAGGTAAAGGTGATAAAATCTCCTTTTGGTTTGCTAATTGGACTGGCAGGGGTCCTCTTAAGGACCGGTTCCCTCACCAGTTCAATCTGTCAGCTTTAAAAGCCGTTTCTGTGGCGCTTATGGGATGGATGTCAAGCGGAGGATGGAGGTGGGGAGATTTTGGGGTTGATTGTTCTATGCTGCCTGATAACAGGACTGCTCCGCTGCTGCCTACTGAAGCTGTAACGCCGCTGAACCAGCAGGCCTCACACACCGGTGCGGAGTGGCTCTTTCTCTCTTCTTCGAGGCAACCTATTATTAGTGAGCAGCTTTCTGCCGACTACAGTACTGTCCCGGTTTTATTGGAACAGCTGCAGATGGAATTGGAGAGGGTTATGTTTACTAATTCAGGGGTGGACAGAGTCTTTTGGAAACCGGAAATAGAGGGTTCCTTCACAGTTAGAAGCTGCTATAAGTTACTTACTTCTAGGCATGTTCCGTTTGGCCCGGTTGGAGAATTTGACACAGCTTTACCTCTTGTTTGGAAGACGCAAGTGCCTTTGAAAGCTAGAGCTTTTGGTTGGCGTAGCTTCCTTAATAGACTACCAACAAAAGGAACGCTAGTTAGAAAAGGTATTATCCCTAACTCCAACTCTTTTTGCGCTTTCTGCTGTGGAAACATAGAGGAACCGATCCACTTATTGTTGTCTTGTTATTGTGTTGAACTGATTTGGAGGGAAATGGCCGAGTGGATTGGTTTTAATAACTACAATGCGGTGGGAATTAAGGAAAGCTTCATGAGGTGGTTTAATTATGGGAGGAGAGTTGGTCTTAGAAAGGGAAAAGAGGGAGTTGTTTGGTTGGCGGTGGTGTGGCAGCTTTGGTTGGTTAGGAACGGCATTGTGTTTAAAGGCGATACTTGGAACATTTCCGATATAGTTTGGGGAGCTAAAGCATTGGTTTGGCGTTGGTCTTTCATAGGGAAAAATATACATCCCAATTGTAATTTTTACGAATTTAGTAGGGATCCCCTATTTTTCTTGTCGTAATGCTCAATTGGAGTCTATTTTTCTTGGTCCGGTACTCATTCCGGTCTTCTTGTATCTTGTTTTGAGAACTTAGGTTCTCTTGATCAATATTTTCCTTGCTTATTAAAAAAATAAATAAATAAATAATTTTTTTTTTTTCATTTTTATTCAAATATATATAATATTTTCATATAATTCAAGTAGTTATTTATATACTGCAAAATAATTCAGAGACTTAATTTTATAAGTATGTGTCATATAGTCAACATTGACTAACCTTTTAACAAAAGAAGCTAATTGAAAAATAAAATTCATAGACCTAATTCCACCTATTTAAATTTTTTCAAATAGTTAAGAGATCTACAAATTAATTAAACATGACCATAATTTATTCTGTCAAACATTCTTTCCACTCAGGGAAGCAAAATGCTCAGTCATACATCAGGTTCATTCTCTAGTTCACAGATTTTTCATTTTTTTGGATAAAATGTGTGAATTTCATCAATCATGATGGAGCAAAGCTCAAAACCACTTCATTTATCACATTCACAATTGTAACAAGCTAATGAACAAAAATGACTCTGCTATATGGGTCAAAACTTACAGCACATTCATCTGTTACATATAAAATTGTGAACAATTAATGTAAAGTTTATATAGATGAGACATCATCACAAGAGGCAAATGAATGATAGAATCTATTCATTCATTTTTGCTTGGCTTTCTCTTCATTCTACTATAAGGTCCAACTGTACTGTCCATAATATACATGTAAATAACCTGACTCCAAGATTTATACGACGACAAACCATCGTAATACTCGGGAGCAATCTCCTTCACTTTGTGAAGTTTGTGTCCTGGAATTCTCGGAAAATCATGGTGTTCGTTATGGTAACCTACATGCCACGTGAGAAGATTCAACGGTCCATAGTACGAATACGTCTCTTGGTCCGATTTGAATACATAATGCTCTGAAATGAAGTGACCCGCCATCGGATGCATCCCTCCACCAACGAATGTAGCAAGTATAAGATAAGCCAACGATCTCCATCCCCAGAAATAAACCATCGACGCGTCAAGCGCAATCTGGATAGAAAAGTTCATAAACTCCCATATACCAGGAGGCTTCGGTTTGAGAAACAACGGCCGAAACGCGTAGAAGAATAGCTGTAAAAACACCCAGATAGTTTTCGCAAGGACATTTGTTACAACACGCGCTTCTGCAAGACTAGGGACGTCCATATCTATCCCGTCCACGCCTTGGAAGCGATGGTGCTCCAAGTGATACTTCTGAAAGGTTACTGACATGGGTACGCCGATTGGGAGGTTGGCGAAAATCCCGAGCCAACGGTTGTATGCCGGAGACGAGAAAGCTAGATTGTGACTGAGCTCATGGATTGCCAAGAACAGATTGTGGTTGAGAAATGAACCGAAAAAATAAGCTACTAGAAGTATCTTCAGCCATCCTGCATCCTTAAGTACAATAGCAGTACCAAGCTGAAGTAAAACAACAATACTAATCTGCAACAAAACAAAAACAATTTCCAAAGATCATCAACATGCACACTATCATATTCAATCCAGACAAAGTACATTTGAAATCTCAACCACAAACTAATATCATCTGCATTTACAGTTTACAGAATCTCCAACTGTAGAACCAATTCAAAGTTGTTAACTTAGTTTTTTGTGGTCCCTACAATCACATGTCAACTTGAATTTTAATATCTTTAGCAGCTTTTCATAATAATGGTGTGTGTCCTTTTAAGAATTTAAGACAGATCCCACATCTTTATGTCTCTTTTAAAATATGGATTTCACAATCAACATCAAAACCAAGACCAACACGAATAATCAATGTATCTAAACTGTTACATAGAATAGATATATTGAATATTCAATAAACCTAAAAATTAATCGAATACAACCACATGTGTCGTGTCGGTGTCTAACACAAGCGTGTAATTATTCAAAATACTAGAAGCAAATAAATGCAACTGACACGAGAGCCTAAGAGACGCATGGTGTCGGACACCAAGATGCCTTCAACTTAAAACGTCAACTAGGAACTAATTCTTAATAATACTACTATAAAATAAGTGTTTGTGCTTATGAAACACAGACACCACAAACGACGCACATATTGATCCGTCGATATCCATAATAATTTTAAAAAATAAATAAGTTGAACAGAATCACAAGTCAATTTTGTCCTTTTCAATGGTGTCGGTGCTACAGCAGCGCATGACATCACATTCTCCTTTTCCACATGCGGTGAAACATGCAATCTAAGAATCGTACTTAAAAGTACCATTGAAAAAACACATTTGCAGTTGCACCTATTTTCCTAAACCAATTGAGCTTTAAGTAAAAAAACAAAAACCTTCAAAATATTTATTCAACTTGCATTTATACAAACAGATCCAAGGTGCATTATAAAATTTATATGAATCACATATTAGATGAAAAAAAACACTGACACAGTCATATTTTTTTAAAGGTGTCGGTGTTAACATAACGCATTACGAAAGCAATTGAAGAAACATGAATGAATAGATAAACGAAAAAAAACCTTGAATAATGCGGAGTAATCAGGACCAAAGAGTTCCTTAATTTGCGGGTATTTAGATAGAATTTGACGACGGCGAGAAGCATGAGGTTCATCGGTATATGACCAGAAGAAATCTTCGGCCATCATAACGCCTTCACCATCACGATCTTCTCCTCCGCCAATACCCATTTTTTTTCTGTCTCTTTTTCTTTCTCTCACATTACATGGCTCGAATTATGAAAGTGAGAGAGTTATATATATAAAGAGAGAGAAAAAGTGTGGGGTTTGAAATGGTTAAGAATAGTGAGACAGCGCATCTATTGTCACATTCCTTTATTCTTACTGGTTGCGGTTTGGTTTATTCCCCGACATTACAGCCTGGAATTTTTGTTGGGAAACCCTCGATTTAGATAGATTTATAATCTATTTTTATTGCTTTTTTATGCTTTATGTTTTTCGTTCTTTTTATACTTTGTTTCTTTTCCAACAACAAAACGTTTTTTCTGATTTTTTTTTGGGTTAGATGGGTTTAATATTTCTACTCTATTCATTTTTTTTATTATTGCAAATGTGAATATTAACGAGAATTTTTATATTGGTTTTAGTTTTAAAAAATATAAGATCGGTTTGTTTGTCTTGTCCCGCCCTCATGTTCGCTCTTTGATTGATTAGTTTGAAATTTCTCATGTCATAGAGTAAAGAGCATTTAAAATTGAACACAAAGATGTGTCGTGTTCGATCCAATCAAGTAGTATTTCAACTTTGATTCCTTAAATTTCCAAATCTCTGATCTATTTGATTCTAAGTAATGGTTGGATCAAAAACTACTTGTTTCACCGTTGTGCGAGAAGTCGCCACAACTCAAGTAACAATCAATCAACCACATCCACCGCCTCTGTAAGACGGTGTGAATCTAGGAGCAGAAGTTATGTTGCATCCAGATCTGGTTTAGGCTCCTCAGATAGATAGATATTTCTGACTGCCTCTTGTTGAACCTTCGATTCCACCTCTAGTTTCACTACTTGAAGCATTACTTGGTTTCCAACTGTTGCGAGCTAACCTTGGATTTCAAGGTGCCAACGAGTTGCTGAATAGTATGTACAACATCGTTCGACAATAGAATTCGCTAGTGATAAAAGAAAGGTTGCTGAATAGTATGTACAACATCGTTCGACAATAGAATTTGCTAGTGATAAAAGAAAGGTTGCTTCATCTTAAAGAAAACCTCCACAATGTTCTCCATGAGGAAACACCGTTTAAGAGGCCATTTCAAGAAGAACTCATATACGTGTATTTGTGAGGAAAATTTTGTGACCCCTCCCCCTTCTGTAAACATGGTATATATAGGATTCCACTTTGGCCCGGATCACAAGCCAAGAGAAGCGTTTTCCCCTTCTTTCATTCAAAGATGTGGTAGTGGGAAAACTGGATTCCTCTTGCAATTATGGAAGAAGCAATTATTCTCCATTCCTTAACTTATTATGTGCACGCCAAGTATCTCATTTGTTGAATCAGTAGGGGACGTGGGTTGGATAGGGCGGCTAGGCACATGCCGAATAGAGAACCTTTTCATGCCTTCCAGGCAACCAATGGCCCGACCGAGAGGCGCTCACCCAGTATTAGGTGTGACTGACTCAATTTGTATCTTTTCATGTTATTCCTTCTAAGGCCCAATAAAATTAGCCCGATCCAAAGGACATTTCGAGTTTTTCAAATAAAAAGTGAGAAATGTAGATACATACTCATTCCTGCAATAGTTATCCCAGGAACGACAAATTAAAAATTTAAGAGTTAATACCATGTGTTCCCCACTGACATGTTAATGAATTCCTCTTTACCCTATTCTTAAAAAGAAGATTTCAACCTTGTAGTATGAAGATTATTTGATTTTGGTCATTCGTGGCATATGACTCATCAAAATCGCTTATATGGCATGCCTGTTGTGTAATTATATTTGTTTTTCAATATTTTTTTTAATAGACTTGGCAACATGTCACCTTTTAATTATTATTATTTGGGTTAAATATGTTTAAAGTCCCTCTAAAGTTAGGCATTTTTCCTTTTGGTCCCTCTACTCTAAAAGATTTTGCTAAAGAATCGTTCATCTAAAGATATGAATTTTAACTTTTGGTCTCTCCTGCAATATAGAGACGATTTTTACAACTTAGTGACTGAATTAATGACAGTTTTTAGCGACAATTCACTACTTAGCGACTAAATTAGCGACAGTTTTAGCAGGAGGGGGCAAAAGTTAAAATGCCTAACTTTAGAGGGACGATTCTTAAACGAATTTTTTTAGAGGGACGAAAAATAAAAATACCTAATTTTATAGAGGCTTTAAACATATTTAACCCTTATTATTTTTATATAAAAGAACATTTCATCTTTATATTCTTCTTCATCATTCAAAATCAAATTTAAAAAAAAAAACCTTTAATTTGAAGTATTTAGATAAACCTAAAAAAATAAAAAAATAATATTAAAACTTAAAAAATTGGTTACAAATATTTTGAGTGACCGAGTTCAATCTTTTTTTATCATCTTCATCGAATTTATAATATAAACTCAAAAAAACCGGTCACCAAAAATTTTCGTGACCAAATACTCATCATCTTCATGACATCAAAATCTAGAATTTTTTTATTTTTTTATAAATAAAATTCTTTATTTCAAACAGAAGGTTGAGAAATAAAAATATTAAAGTGATCTGACAAATTAACTAGTCTTTATGACTTGATTAACAAAGTAATCCAACAAGTTTAGATTTCATACTGTTCTCTTGCATATGCAGATCCATGTTTGAGGATTTATAAAATGTCAAGCAAAAAATGAGCCTCTTGTAAGATGGTTGATATGGAGCAATGTTTCGGATGCAATTAGTGATTTGATAAAATCAAATGTTACATAATTACTTATATGACAAGAAAAAAGATCAATGTTAGAGAAATGAAAATGTTGGATTACATGATTGTTATTACAAGATAAAATAGGTTTTAAAATTAGGCCATTCTGACGCGAATAAGCCATTAGGTTATGCATCACACACTTAATTTGCCAATCATTAGATAAGGAGATCATACTATATCTAATTTAAACCCATTCCACTGGATCTTTCCCCTTATGAGTTCTAATTGTTCTCAAATCTCCAATGATGTTAATAGTGTCTCCACCACCTTCATCAACATGGCCTAACCAATTTGCAATGGTGTGTTGGCCAAAACTTTTAGCAATGGTGTGCCATGTGGATGTGAATTTGAATTTGGTAAAGTTAGGTATATTTAGACGGATAATGAGAGTCATTGCGGGAAATTCGTAGAGAATAAAGGAATGATTCTTAAAATTTGTAGAGAATAAGGGAATTCTCTAAAGAAGAACTTCGTAGAGCTATGTGGGATTGCGAAAGCTCAAAAGTCTTAGATCCTGACAGTGTGAAATTCGGGTTTTCGAAGGGTTTTTGGGTTGATCATGCTCCTATTTAATCGTTTTAAACCTGAAGGTAAGACTGGCGCTAGCCTTTCGAACATTCAAGGTAGAAGAAGATTAAATATCAAGACCTTAAATTTCTCCTAAACAGAAGATGGTGTAAGTATTATCCTTATTTTTTCTTTTTTTGTTGTTTCGATATCTGTCGGGGAAAGAGAATTTGTTTTTTTTTGTGGGGAGCATTATGGTAAGTAACTGCGGTTGAACGGTGATAAATTGTAATGTGGTAACGGGGCCAATACAAGGTTCTCAAAGAAAGTGATTTTTACATGAAACAGTGATTGAAAGCATATGCCTAAAGGAGAGGTAAGATCGACGGATGATCTACGACCAAAGGTTGGAAGAAAGGAGGGTAAGATCGACGGATGATCTACGACCAAAGGTTGGAAGAAAGGAGGGTAAGATCGACGTATGATCTACGACCCAAAATTGAAAGAAAGAGGGTAATATCGACGGATCTACAACCCACAGTTGAAAGGACGATAAGATCTACGGGCGATCTACGATCCAAAGATTGAGAAAAACAAGGGTAAGATCGACGGATCTACGACCCACAAAACTAAAAAAGACGAGGATAAGATATACGGACCTACGATCAACGGTTGAAAATAAACAAGGGTAAGATCAACGAAACTACGACCCACAAAACTGAAAGAGACGAGGATAAGATCTACAGACCTACGATCCACGGTTGAAAAGAAACAAGGGTAAGATCAACGGATCTACGAACCACAAAACTAAAAGAGATGAGGATAAGATCTACGGACCTACGATCCACGGTTGAAAAGAAATAAGGGTAAGATCAACAGATCTACGACCCACAAGATTGAAAGAGACGAGGATAAGATCTACTGACCTATGATCCACAGTTGAAAAGAAACAAGGGTAAGATCAATGGATTTACGACCCACAAGATTGAAAGAGACGAGGATAAGATCTACGGACGTACGATCCACGGTTGAAAAGAAACAAGGGTAAGATCTATGGACGATCTACGACCCAAAAGAGGACAAAATGAGGATAAGATCTAAGAGCGGTCTATGATCCTTGGTTTGAAAGAAAGGATAAGATCTATGGGCGATCTACGATCCCAAAAGAAAGAAAGGATAAGATCTACGGGCGATCTACGATCCCAAAAGAAATAAAGGATAAGATCTACGGGTGATCTACGATCCCAAAAGAAAGAAAGAACAAGATCTACGATCCCAAAAGAAAGAAAGGATAAGATCTACGGGAGATCTACAATCCCAAAAGAAAGAAAGGATAAGATCTATCGGCGACCTACGATCCCAAAAGAAAGAAAGATCAGTACAGTGACTGGGGTAACAAATGATTTTCAACATATCTGTGGATGGGGACAAAAGATATGATTGGCGTCAACTCCAAGGTTGGTGAAAGGAAAGAATTAACATTAACATTGAGGTTGGAGAAAGAATGAATTAACATCAACACTGAGGTTGGAGAAGGAAAATATTAACATCAACACTGAGGTTGGAGAGAGGAATATAGACATCAACACTGAGGTTGGAGAATGAAATGATAGACATCAACACTAAGGTTGGAGGACATCAACACTGAGCTTTGAGAGAGAAACGATAGACATCAACACTGAGGTTGGGCAAGAAATAATGATTGACATCAACACTGATGTTGAAGAAACAAATAATCAACATCAACACTGAGGTTGGAGGAAAAGGATTTCCATCAACACTGAGGTTGGAGAAATAACGCTCGACATCAACACTAAGTTTGGACAAACGAACAATCGGCATCGATACTAAGGTTGGAGGAAAACAATAGACATCAACACTGAGGTTGAAAATAACGGTTGTTATCAACACTGAGGTCGGACAAGAAATGATAGGCATCAACACTGAGGTTGGAAATTACGATTGGCATCGACACTGAGGTCGGGGAAAGAAACGATGGACATCAACCTTGAGGTTGGAAGGAACGATAGACATAGACACTGAGGTCAAAGAAGGAACGATAGACATCAACACTGAGGTTAGAGACACAAAAAATCGACATCAACATTGAGGTTGGAGACACGAACAATCGACATTAACACTGAGGTTGGAGGGAAAAATGATAGACATCAACACTGAGGTTGGAGAAAGAAATGGTAGACATCAACACTGAGGCTGGAGAATAGTAGAAATATGAACTAAAAACGTTCAAAGATGAATTTCCAGGCTATTAAATTAATTTTGAATAAATGGTGTTTATAAATATGCATCTTCGGATGCACTTTTTACACATACGGAGATGCATCTCATGATTAATTTTTACAAAATAAGGGTGTCGCCTCAATTTGGTTTGACAAATGATAAAAATAGGTGCGTCCAGAAATGCATCTTTGGATGCTAGGAACAATATGGACTTTTCACGATGGTGTGGGAGCACCTATACGGATGAAAAGAGCATTTTCCAAAATGTTTGGGAGCTATTAATATTAACTTATTCATTGTATCAAATTATTTTTGAATCATTTGATTAATTGACTGTTATTTTAAAATTTTAAATTTAAGAGGTGTTAATTCAATCATGATAAGTATTCTTAATTACTTATGCAAATATATATGCTTCCCTTAAATATTGACTCATCTGTTTTCAACATATTTTAAAAATAAATATTTCTTTAGATGATCATAAATGGTTAAAATTAGATGAAAATGGCGTTTAGAATATGATTGATAACACTATTAATAAATGTTCTTATTTCAAAGATGTGATTTAGGAGGCGATAAAAAGGGTGTACTTGCTAAAAAAGCACAATGATGGACAACTCCTAATAGAGTGGGGTTGTATGAGATTTAAGGTTTATGGTGTATTGAGAGCTCACTCACGTAAGAGTTGTGAAGAACTCTTATACGTGTATTTGTGAGGGAAATTTTGTGACCCCTCCCCCTTTTGTATACATGGTATAAATAGGAGACCCCTTTGGCCTGGATCACATGCCAAGAGGAGCAGTTTCCCCTTTTTTCAGTCAAAGATGTGGGAGTGAAAAGACTTGATTCTTCTTGCAATTGTGGAAGAAGCAATTATTCCTCATTCCTTAACCTATTATGTGCACGCCACGTACTCATTTGTTGAATCAGTAGGGGATGTGGGTTGGATAGGGCGGATAGGCACGTGCCGAGTTCAATCATTTTTTATCATCTTCATCGAATTTATAATATAAACTCAAAAAACCGATCACCAACATTTTTCGTGACCAAATACTCATTGATCAGTGCATTTTAATGCACATTCTCTTATGTTTGTTCTTAAGCATTTCTTTGATTTTCTTTGTTTACTTTTATGTTTTATAATGTTTTTCTAATTTAGTTTATTTTTGGTTTAATTTGATTTTCGCACTTTATTTTCAGCATTAGTAGTCTGCACTAAAATGATCATAGGGTTAATAGTCATTTACCCCCCTGCAATAGTAGCGAGATTCGGTTTACCCCCCTTTTAAAAAAAAAAATTGCATTACCCCCCTATAATATTAAAATTGTAAGTCTTTTGCCCCCTAAGAGGGAAAATTACCCCCCTGTAAAATATATTTTTTTGATTCCCCCCTCCCTGGTTTTTACACGTTTAGGGGGGTGCCCAAATATTACAGGGGGGTAATCCAATTTTTTTTTAAAAGGGGGGTAAACCGAATCTCGATACTATTGCAGGGGGGTAAATGACTATTAACCCATGATCATAAGTGGAGCTCCGGGAATCCGATTGAGGCGTTCTAATAATCGCCGGAAAGCTAAGAGAAAGAGCTACAACTTTTGTGTTGGAGTCAAAGTCAGATTCGGAGCGCATATTTTCCAGAATTTCGTTTGAAGCTGCAGCATTAGTTTTATTTAGTTTTGGATCGTTAGTTTTGGGCCTGGGTTATGTTTGTTTGACCCAGTTGGGTTATGACCCGAATTATTGTTTCTCCCATTTACCTAGGTCTGGCCGCTAATGTTCATTGTTACGTTTTTATTATTCAAGAAATTATGAGTCAAGCCTGTACGAATTCCATGGAGAACTAATTCCTTTGAGACAATTTGCTGTATTCAGGTTCCGACCTTGAGGTTATTATAATTATAATTCAGTTCTATTCCTTTCAATATTAATCTATGTCTCTAGTTTGCTTAATTCGATTTGCATAGACTATATTGATTTAATTCGATTGGTTGTATGATCCTAACTATAGTCACGTTATCGTTTGCTTAATTCGTCATCGTGTCCGTTTAATTCATGTTTGCTTAATTCATGAAACTTAATCCCGTTTGCTTAATTCGGATAATAGGAACATACACCTTATACTATCAATTGCGCTTGTCAATGAATATTATGATCGAATAGGAATAGATAATCCGCTTAGGAGGTTGGAATTACAATAATCAATGATAGATAGGAACTGAATCAGCAAATTGTCGTTTTAGCTTATTTTATAATCACTTATTTTAATCACTTATTTGCCCTATTCTTCATAAATCGATCTAAAACCATAAACCCCAATTTTATTTATATTAGTTAATAACAAAACCAGAATCCTTGTGATACGACTCTAGTCATTGTCGCTATATTACGCTTTACAAAATACTCGTTTTTGATTCGTGTGCGACAGCAGATCAAATTGGCGCCGTTGCCGGGGATTCTTATCGTTATTAACTAATTTTAGAGTCTTATATTAAGTGTTTGTGCGTTTAGGCCATATGTTCCTCGCGGTTTCGGCCATAACGCCTTTTTGAGTCGAAAAAAACGTTTTTTTTGAAATTGAGTCTGATCGACAATCTGTTTTTGCCTACTGGAAGCAGAAAAATTGTGCGATCAATACTCCTTTACTCTAAAAGAGTAAAGGAATTCGACCTCAAATCGCCAAATTCATCGTTTTTCTATTTTTACTGAATTTTTTACTGTTTTCATAGAGTCGAAAAGATCAAAAAAAAATCCCAAAATTCTTATTTGTCTTAATTAGATTAAATTTAGTGTTTTTATATATTTATGAATTTATTTTAATCGTTTTTCTTCTTTCTATTTATTTCAGCCTGTTTGGGACATAGTTGGTATTTCTGTGTTTGTTGATAACATGGCTGAACAAAGAACCTTAAGGCAGTTGGCTGCCCCTGATGCGAACTTATGCATTGAGTATCCTGATGTTGATGTACCTTTTGAATTGAAATCTGGTTTAATACATTTGTTGCCTAGGTTTAATGGTTTTGCAGGTGAGGATCTGCATAAGCATCTGAATGAATTTGAGGTTATATGTTGTGCACCTTCCGAACCTTCACTAGAGGATATTGTCAAAGAAATTGCTGCAAATAATCTTCAGTATCAACAAAAAATAGATTCTACTCTTCAGACTTTGCAAACACAAATTGGACAACTTGCCACTTTATTGAATGTCATGCAGCAAGCTCAAGGATCAAACCAACAACCCTTGGAAGAGCATTCTGTTTTTCAAATAGAGTTGCTTTCTGAAACTGTTGATGATACTTGTACTAATTTGCTTGCATCTAATTTTCCATCACTGTCTGATTTTGATGATGTTTACTCATGTTCTGATTGTACTGACACTAATATTTGTGTCGTATGTGCTGAGATTGATGCTGCCTTGCAGGGTAACATATCTACTACAGGTGAAGTTGTTATCGATGAAGTTGTTCATGTAGCTGATACTCTTGACATCCCGGATGCCCCAAGCACTCCTTCCATTGAGCAGCCACATTCCCCTGAGCTGAAACCAATTCCTGGAAATCTTAAATATGCTTATTTAGAGATGAATGAAATGTTGCCGGTTATAATTTCTTCTAACCTTGATTTTGATCAAGAAAATAAGATTTTGCAGGTTTTGAAGAAGCATAAGAAGGTGATTAGGTGGACTTTGACCAAAATTCTCGATATTAGCCCATCTATGATTTTGCATAGGGTCTTAATTGAAGGGGAAGATGAAACAAAAGTAGTGAGACAGCCCCTCAATCTTTTGATCTCTGATGTTGTGGAAAAGAAGATCACGTGCCCATTCAACACTTTTACTTATCGAAGATTCTTCTTTGATCCTGGAATAAAAGGCGAAGGCACTAATAAAAATTTCAAGTTCAATGGGCATTACCCAAAGCTACTCCATGAGATCCCCACTTTGGAAGAAGAAAGTGTAGAATATATCTCTTTAGCAAAGGCTGATTATGTGATCACATATCCTCCTTGACTACTCGGGTGTGTTCTTTCCTTTCTCTCACTCTTATTTTATATTTATGTTCTTTCATTGAGGGCAATGCATGTCTTAAGTGTGGGGGAGGAAATCATTTATTTGTTTTGTTTTCTTTCAATTTTGTTTTTGTTTGGTTTTCAGTTCTTAAAAAAAAGTATATTTTTGAAAGTTTTAGGCTATAGATTAATTTGTGGTTAGTTGTGGAGACTTGGGAAAAGTTCACAAGATCGGTATCGTCTTAACACCGTAAGTCTCCTGCATATGGAAGTTAATTTGAATACTTATTATGACATAGCCTTGAATTATCATTCTCTAATAGCTCTTGAGTAGTTTATCTTTGCAGTCGGCATCATCTCACACATGCTCTACGTAAGGAGGCCGATGAAAATAAGTGAGTGATCCAAGTTTAAAAAAAAAAAAAAAAGGAACGCAACTTCTAAGTTTGGTGACCCTCACCCGGTCACTTAACCCAACGGTTGTAAAACCTACAAAAAAAGAGATTTCAAGTCCCGTTGTTAGTTGGTTCAGAGGTTTCTGGTACTGAACTTGGTAGGGAGGATTACGGTCCGATCCCCCGCAACTACAATTGGGGAATAAAAGGGGTATACTACTTAGGTACTAGAACCACATGCAAAAAAGGATTAGAGTCACTAACCGGTAGCCTTACTATGAGTGTGTGGAGATAACGGGCTTAATGTGATTGCGCCAGAATGAAAAAAGAGTAAAAAAGAGGATGATTAAGTTAGGTTTTGGCATAATAACATTATTTGAAGTGGTTTGTGTGTTCAGGAGGCTTATGACCGCACAATTGCGGATTTGTGTTCCTACGATATCCTTAGTGTGCAAGATTAATACCTATTGATGCAATCTTAACCGCAGAAGAGTTTGTAGCCCAGAATGAGTAAATATTGCTGGGTGTTTCTTTTGAGTTTTAATTTTATTTTGCTCGGAGTGCAAAAGTCCAAGTGTGAGGGAATTTGATCAGTGCATTTTAATGCACATTCTCTTATGTTTGTTCTTAAGCATTTCTTTGATTTTCTTTGTTTACTTTTATGTTTTATAATGTTTTTCTAATTTAGTTTATTTTTGGTTTAATTTGATTTTCGCACTTTATTTTCAGCATTAGTAGTCTGCACTAAAATGATCATAAGTGGAGCTCCGAGAATCGGATTGAGGCATTCTAATAATCGCCGGAAAGCTAAGAGAAAGAGCTACAACTTTTATGTTGGAGTCAAAGTCAGATTCGGAGCGCATATTTTCCAGAATTTCGTTTGAAGCTGCAGCATTAGTTTTATTTAGTTTTGGATCGTTAGTTTTGGGCCTGGGTTATTTTTGTTTGACCCAGTTGGGTTATGACCCGAATTATTGTTTCTCCCATTTACCTAGGTCTGGCCGCTAATGTTCATTGTTACGTTTTTATTATTCAAGAAATTATGAGTCAAGCTTGTACGAATTCCATGGAGAACTAATTCCTTTGAGACAATTTGCTGTATTCAGGTTCCGACCTTGAGGTTATTATAATTATAATTCAGTTCTATTCCTTTCAATATTAATCTATGTCTCTTGTTTGCTTAATTCGATTTGCATAGACTATATTGATTTAATTCGATTGGTTGTATGATCCTAACTATAGTCACGTTATCGTTTGCTTAATTCGTTATCGTGTCCGTTTAATTCATGTTTGCTTAATTCATGAAACTTAATCCCGTTTGCTTAATTCGGATAATAGGAACATACACCTTATACTATCAATTGCGCTTGTCAATGAATATTATGATCGAATAGGAATAGATAATCCGCTTAGGAGGTTGGAATTACAATAATCAATGATAGATAGGAACTGAATCAGCAAATTGTCGTTTTAGCTTATTTTATAATCACTTATTTTAATCACTTATTTGCCCTATTCTTCATAAATCGATCTAAAACCATAAACCCCAATTTTATTTATATTAGTTAATAACAAAACAAGAATCCTTGTGATATGACTCGAGTCATTGTCGCTATATTACGCTTTACAAAATTCTCGTTTTTGATTCGTGTGCGAAGCAGATCACTCATCATCTTCATGACATCAAAACCTAGAGTTTTTTATTTCTTTTATAAATATTTTTTTTATTTCAAACAGAAGGGTTGAGAAATAAAAATTGTTAAAGTGATCTGACAAACTAATTTAGTCTTTATGACTTGATCAACAAAGTAATCCTACAAGTTTAGATTTCATACTGTTATCCTGCATATGCATATCTATGTTTGAGGATATATAGAATGTCAAACAAAAAATGAGCCTCTTGTAAGATGGTTGAAATGGAACAATGTTTCAGATGCAATTAGTGATTTGATAAAATCAAATGTTACATAATTACTTATATGACAAGAAAAAGATCAATGTTAGAGAAACGAAAATGTTGGATTACATGATTGTTATTAAAAGATAAATAGATTTTAAAATCAGGCCATTGCGACGCGAATAATCCATTAGGTTATGCAGGACGCACTTAATTTGCCAATCGTTAGATGAAGAGATCATACTATATCTAATCTAAACCCATTCCACGGAATCATTCCCCTTATGACTTTTAATTATTCTCAAATCTCCTACCATGTTAATAGTGTCTCCACCACCTTCATCAACATGGCCCAACCAGTTTGCAATGATGTGTTGGCCAAACCTGTTATCAATGGTGTGCCATGTGGATGTGAATTTTTAATTTGGTAAAGTTAGGTATATTTAGATAGATAATGATATTCATTGGGGGAAATTCGTAGATAATAAAGGAATGATTCTTAAAGTTTGTAGAGAATAAGAGAATTCTCTAAAGAAGAATTTCGTAGAGCTATGAGGGATTGCGAAAGCTCAAATGTCATAGGTCCAGACGGTGTGAAATTTGAGTTTCTGAAGGGTTTTTCGGGTTGATGTTAAAATCTATTTCATAAGAGTTATGACAGAGTTCCATAGACATGGATGGAAGGTTAGAGGGGTAAATTATTCTTTTATCGTGTTAATACCAAAGAAAAAGAATATTGTTAAATTGTCAAATTTTAGATCAATTTCAACAAACCCTCTTAGAAAAATGGGTTTGGAAAATTGGAAAGGAGAGGACGGGTCTTTGATTTAAAGCTGTGACTGGCAGATACAAAGGGATTAAGAGTAGTCTTCGAGGTCATGTTTCAAATTATTTATCTGTGGTGGAGAGCCATTTGCCATATAAATTTAGGAGGCTAAGAAAATTTACAAGTGTATTCGATGAAAGAGGGCTACAAGACCGTAATGATGGAGAAAATGAGTGAGAGTAATCGGTCTTGGTCTTTAACTCAACAAAAATTGATACCTTCAAAAGCATTGCCTTATTTGATGAATCCCAAATAAAAAATACTAACTAAAGACAATTATTAGGAGAGGAATTATTGGTCATGTTAAGAAATGTGGTTGGACTTAACTCAACCCTACAAAACCGGCTAGTAGGGTGAGGATTGTCCAACTTATAAGGTCCGATAGCAGAAACCATAATAGGTGGTCCATCGGATCTTAAACAAAACTCTTGATACCATGTTATAAAAAAATTATGCATTCTTATTTTTTTTATGTGCATACAATTGAAATTTATTTTCATTATGAAATTTTTATAAGTGGAAAATAAAATTGAACAATAAAATTAAATTTTAATTTATTATATCAATTAAATTAAAAAATAATTAATCATTTTAAAATTTTATGTGAGAACATGAGAATGAATTTGAACCATTAGATTTTAAAATAAATGGTGGAGATTATGTGTCAATCTTTTTTTCTTTCTCACATAAAAATGACATTCTCATAATATATATATATATATATATATATATATATATATATATATATATATATATATATATATATATATATATATATATATATATATATATATATATATATATATATATAAGAAAAGATTCTAAGTGGCCTAGTGGTAAAGCCTTGCTGAAATCGGTAGAGGTCATAAGTTTGATTCCCGTGTCTTGTAGTTTTTACTTTTATTTTACGAAAAAAAGTATAGTAAAAATGGTCTCAATTTCGGTCGCTAGGCTCGATCACAAATTCGGTCACTAAATTTGTCGTTAAACGCTTAGCATATTTTCAATCAAAATGTGATAGTCGCTAAATTGATTTTTAATCTTTTTTTGTCTCTAATTTGATCACTAAAAGTGAATTTTCTAGTAGTGATTAGCCACTCAAAAACTATTTTAGACTGAGGTGATGTAAAATTATAGGGAAAATAAATATATTTAAAACTCACAAATGCAAGATAATAATTACCATACATGATCACGCAAAATGCCCTGATAGGTAAAACATGCACTAGATAGTTCACAAAAACCATAAATTCAATAAACATATTTGAGCAAAAAATTAGTAAACCTTAAAATTAAACACATGAAGTGTGAGATTTGGGTCGAACTCTAGTGTGTCGAATGGTAGCTTCTGATTCACAGAGATTGTGTCGAAGACCTACATACTGTAGTCGAAGTGTGTTTTAGTATGTGGGTGTAGAAATGCTAGGGTTGTTAGTATTTTGAATTAGGCCTGTTTGTTATGTCCAATTGTTTAAGTTAGCTTGTACCCTAAGTTGGCTTATAATGGGTATTTGTGAAAAAATCCCATTAGTTTAGTATGTTATGTTTTATTATAAATAGCATACTAGTCTCTCATCATTGTATACTGAAAATCCTAATTTAGGGTGAGAGGGTTATTTGTTATTCTTGTAACTTATAATCTTGATTGAAAGAGAAAGGAAAGAATAACAGTTATAACTAATCATTGTTGTTCTTCTTGTTTTTATTATTGTGTTCCCTATTATACTATGTTCTTGGCATCCTTTTCACAACAAATTGGTGCAGTGAGCGTGGAGAAGATGCCTTCTGTAACACCCGAGGCCAAAGAGGGAAAAGGGTGGTTGCACCGCATGTAACACCCGAGGCCAAAGAGTTCAAGGGTGGTCACCACATCGGAATGAGAGGGATCTAGAGGTTGTGTAGGTATGGGACTGCATGGTTGAAGGAAAGCTTATAAGGATTGATGGGTACTACCTATACCAACAAGATGCATCTTCTTTTCGGTAGCCCGTTCCATAAGAACTCCACAGGTAAGTTTGCTTGACTTGGAGCAATTTGGGATGGGTGACCTTCTGGGAAGTTTCCCAGAAAGCGTGCGAGTGAGGTCAAAGCATGCTAAAAAGACGCGTGTTTGTTTGTGAGGTCAGTCGGTCATCCCGAAAGTAGTCTGGGGCGTTACAAATGGTATCAGAGCAAGACCTCTCCCAGTACGATGTGGTTCGAGGACGAACCATGCGGAAACCGGTGGGCATGTTACACCCGAGGCCAAAGAGGGCAAAGGGTGGTTGCACCGCATGTAACACCCGAGGCCAAAGAGGGAAAGGGTGGTTGCCACATCGTAATGAGATGGATCCAGAGGATATGCAGGTATGAGATTGCATGGTTGAAGGAAAGCTTATAAGGATTGATGGGTACTACCTGTACCAACAAGATGCATCTTCTTTTCGGTAGCCCGTTCCATAAGAACTCCAAAGTTAAGCGTGCTTGACTTGGAGCAATTTTGGGATGGGTGACCTTTTGAGAAGTTTCCCAGAGAGCATGCGAGTGGGGTCAAAGCATGCTGAAAAGACGCGTGTTGGTTTGTGAGGTCAGTCGGTCATCCCGAAAGCAGTCTGGGGCGTTACACCTTCAACAAAGTATGAGATTGAAAAGTTCACTGGAGTGAACGATTTTGCTCTGTGGCGCTTGAAGATGAAAGCCCTACTGGTTCAGCAGGGTTGTTTGGAAGCGTTGAAGGGAGCGTCCGATATGGACACTGCGTTAACAGAAAAAGAAAAAACGACCATGA
This sequence comes from Vicia villosa, assembly GCF_029867415.1. Lineage (NCBI taxonomy): Eukaryota > Viridiplantae > Streptophyta > Magnoliopsida > Fabales > Fabaceae > Vicia > Vicia villosa. The sequence continues at coordinate 809,906 of NW_026705255.1, forward strand.
TAGAGAAAGCCCACATCACAATTTTGTTGAGCCTTGGTGATAAGGTTCTTCGATAGGTATCAAATGAGACGAAGACGTCAGGGTTATGGATGAAACTTGAAAGTTTGTACATGACTAAATCGTTGGTAAATCGACTCTACCTGAAGTAAGCTTTGTATTCATTCAGGATGATTAAAGACAAAGTGTTGGCTGAGTAGTTGGATATGTTCAACAAACTGATTCTTGATCTTGAAAATATTGATGTGAAGATCAATGATGAAGATCAAGCGTTGTTACTGTCATACCCCAATTTTTGACCTAAGATACCACCTCATATCATTTGCATATGCATCATTTGCATCTCTAACAAATTGCATAGCTTGTGTTTGCTACTTGTGACTCAGCAGGATTTAATCAAGAAATCACTCATCAGTGCAAGTAACAATCAATTAGGGTTTTGTTCTCCCTTCATTTCAAATGATTCATCTTCATCAACAATCAATATTTGGTCCTCAGAGATTCATTTCAACAAGCTCAAAGACTCTGAATCAACCAGATTAGGGTTTTGACTGAAGATTGCATACTCCTGACTTTTGCTCAGAGTTTGACTTAATGACTTGGGACATGACCTCAAGACCCCAAGTACATCATTTTGACCTAATCCATTGGCTCAGGACATCTCTTACACAAGGATTGATCTACAGTGGAATTTCAAATCATCAGATTAAGGTTTTGAACTATCAAGGACTAAAATCAGGGATCACATTTGGGAAACCCTAAAAATCCCCAGGAAGTCAATCAAAGGTTTCAATCATCCTCAAATAATCCCTATGACAACATACAATGGAAATTACACCTCAATTCAAGATCCATAGTCATCAATTTGTGTTCATTTGAAGTGTCATTTTTCAATTTGTGCGATTCAAGAGATTAGTTTGGAATTTGTTCAAAGAATTGGCATGTGGATTTGTCATTGATGAAAGAAAGTGTTTCATATGGATTGCTTGGAATTTAGAACAAATTCAAAATTATCCATAAGGATTTCTTCAAGGTTTGCAAAAAAGGAGAAGACATTATCCATTTTGAGTTCATTTTGAAAGAATTGCTTCAAGTATGGTTTTAAACCATAAATTCAAGAATTAAAAGTTCATTGAACATTTTTCACATTACTTCAAGGATTTTTCATTTAAGAATATCCAATATTCATGGTTCATACAACTTCATTCAAGGAATTTTAAAGGAAATTCAAACATTCAAAAATGAAGTTCATTCTTTACAAAGTTCCAAGTTTCAAATGAATTACAATAGAGATTTTGTCCAAAATTCAAGATTGTAACATTTCAAGTCTAATTCAAAATTCAAAGATATTACAACTTTCAAATTCTATTCACTTTCAAGAATACAAGTTCATACAATTCTAAAGTGAAATAAAAGAAAATGCAATGCTTTCTTGAATTCTTCAATCTTCAAAGTCTTCATCCTTCAAGTTCAAATTTCTTCATGCTTTCATCAAGAATGCTCATGTCACATGGAAAAAGAAACAAGAAGGGTGAGATTAGCAAAAAGTTCAATAAAATATTCAAAAGCCCAAAATGATTCAAGACAAAAAAAAAGGGGATCAAAGAGAGATTTTTCTTCCACTTGCATGATTCATATCATAAGAAATATCTTTGGATAATGACATAAGGAATATATTCTTATTCTTGCAATCATGAAGAATATTTTTATTCTTATTCTCATTCTTGAGATGACCATAACCTCCCAATCAAGTTTCTTAATTCCTTACAAATCCCTAAACTTTGCCTATAAATAGGAAGTTCTCCCTTTGCAACAAATGACACCAAAAGCAACCTTAACTACTTGCTTTTTCACTCCTCCCTTTTCTCTCATAATTTTCAAAGTTTCTTAGTTCCATAGTTGGAAAAGGGGTGAAGAAGTAGTTCATACCTTAGTAGAGAGCAACAACTTGAAGTTGCATCTTCAAGTCTCCCTAATATCCAAAAAAGGTTTTGTTGCATCATCTTCATCAAAATAGATCCTACAACAACAAATTCAAAAGTTGTTACAATCAAAAAAAATTTCAAAGATTGAGCAACTCAAAGTGTTCTTCAACAACACCACCCGAATTTCCAGAAAAAAAAGAGATTCAAAACCATACCTCTAGTTGCAGCCCCGTATCAACGCATCAATCATCCTCATCATCCAACTTTCATCTTCATACCACCTTCAATCAACAAACTTTCTGCAGTAACAATTTTCAACAAAGAAATTCAGCAACACAACAACGATTCAGAAGCGGTTCAGAACAACACAACTACAATTCAACGGTTCAGACACTCAACAAAAATTCAGCAAAGCAACAATAATAACTTGCAGCCAGCGGGAAGAATTCGATACATACATCAATCAATTCAAAAATTCAGCCGCGACATCAATTAATTCAAAACAGCATCAACTCAGCGACAGTCGTGAATTCAAAAGCATAGCCATAGTTACAATTACTTGTATCAAAATTTCAGAAAGTAATCAAAGTCATACCTCGACGTAAAACCGGTAAAATCCTCCTTGCCGCAGGTAATTCGATTCCCCTTTCACTCTCAACCTTGCTGTTAATTATTGTTATACCTGTAAATTGCTCAAAACCGAAAGCAGAGAGTGTATAAATAATTGTTGCTATGTTCTGAAGGAGGAAAACGAAATTCATGTGTTGTTGGTAATATGAGTTTCAAAACCGGATTCATAGAAATCGTTTAAGAATTATACCTCTATCTGTCAAGATAGTTTGAATCTTGGTGAAGTTCTGTAGCAACCGAACCATTGTTGTCCACCGCGCGAGAGAGAGGAAAGACTGAGTTAAAGTTGTTGTTTACTGAGAATGAAAGTGAGCGGAGGTAGCCGAGAACGAGAGAGATATGTTGTTGCTGTCGTTGTTCCCCTGAGAGAGAGAGCAGAGAGTGTTAGAGAGGGAGGCCGCGAGATGTTAAAGGGCTGTGTTGTTGTTGAGAGCATAAAGCAGAGAGAAGGATTCAGTTGTTGTTGTTTGTTCATAAACAGAAAAAATCGTGGAAAAATCATGATGGTGAGAAAGAGGCGCTGCCTCTTGTGTTGATTTAGGGTTCTCAAACCCAGCAACTTGTGATAAGAGCATGGGCGGATCCGGGTCACTCTGACCCGACCCGGTCCGGCCCAGCTTTCTTTCTTTTTTTTTTTATTTACTCATTCAGCTTTTGTTACATGTTGGGCCTGCACCTCCATACGAATTTCAAACCCTCTGGCCCAAATATTTAATTGTTTTTTTACTAACTATTTCTTTTAATTTTCTTTAGAAAAATAGTTTGCATAAAAAGGAATTAGTATTTTATTTAATATAGGATTTAGTTTGATTTTCTAATCCTTATTAAAAACTCCAAAAAATATTTTAGATACATATTTGATTTTATGTTTTCTAATTATTTTCTTTCTTCATGAAAAAATCACAAAAAAGATATATTTTCTTAGATTAATTTTGTTTGAATTTGATATTTTCATATAACTTTGTGTAGTTAATCATTTAAATGTTGTTTGATTACTGTTGCACATCACTTGAATTTTCTAACGTCATCCGAGACTTCGAGATTATTTCTCTGTTTTGTCTGTTTGTTTGGTCTTCCATTTGCTGTAGAATTCCATAAACAATTACTGGATGATCATGGAATGCTGAAAGCTGTGAGCTTATTCGAAATTCTTTTCTGCTGGTGTGGATGCCTAACATCTGAAGATCAAGGTAACACCTCAAACTCAGAAATCCAATTTTCTCATTCTTCAAGGTAAGCCTAAAACTCAATCAACTGTTTTCACAACAGTAATCAATTCACTTTCAAAAACATTCAAACCATTTTCAAAACCATCCACCCTGTTTTATGAAAATAAAACAGGGGCCTCTCGAATATTAGAGAGTATAAGACCCACTCTTTTTTCTTTTATACAGTTTTTCTTTGTACAGAAAACTCTTTCAACACAAACTTTTCAAACTGTTTTCAAAACAACAAACGACGCGTCTGTAAACAAAACGATCAACCATGTTTTATAAATATACCATGGGCCTCCATGTAGGTATAAGTCCCAAGCCCCTTTTGTACATACCCATTCCTGTACATGAAATTAGGTATTTCATTGTACACACACATTTTTGTACATATCTCAATCTGTTTTTCTAAACTTTGAGTAACAAACCAAAAATGAAGGTTTTCTTTAAATCTTCCCAAAAAAATACCATGGGCCTCCATGTAGGTATAAGTCCCAAGCCCCTTTGTAAATACCTGTTTACATAACTTTGAATAAACTTAAAGGGCCTCTCCCCGAGTATGAGTCCCGAGCCCCCGTGTATACAAATGGAGCATGCTTACAGGTATATTTCCTTCATAAACTCCATTATATACACACACTTTGTCATATATGTATAACTGTTCATATTTGTTCATGTACTTGTTCATGTTTGTTCGTACTTGTCCATACTTGTGATTGTGTTATATATACTTGTTCAACTTAGTACAACACTAGGTTCCCCATAGCCTCCTATTGGGCTTCGTGCAAAGAATCTCCACTAGTTTAGGTTAGGACATAGAGTATGGTTTCCCGGTGAAATCGCTCTAAGAGCTCAAACCAACTATACCATGCCTCCCCTTGGGCTTTGTACAAACGAGTATCCCTCCCATAGCCTCCTCTTGGGCTTACAATGCAAGGACCCTGGATTGTCCCTCCCATAGCCTCCTCTTGGGCTTACAATGCAAGGACCCTCGGATAGCCTCCTCTTGGGCTTCGTACAAGGACCCACGGGCTTCTTATAAGCATCCCCCAATATCCAAAAACAAATACCCTAGGAGATTAGACATTTTTCATCTCTATGCTAGGAGTATCTCTTATATATCATCACAAACAATCAATCAATCAAACTTTTTTGCCACAAGTCTGGCTAATCAATCAATCTTCTTTTGCCACAAGGCTGGCTAATCAATCAAACCGTTTTGCCACCATACTGGCTGATCAATCAAAGTTTTTGTCACAAGGCTGACTTCATTGAAACTTTTGCCACGAGGCTGGCTGATTAATCAAAACTTTTTGTCACAAGGCTGACTTCATTGAAAGTTTTTGCCACAAGGCTGGTTAAACAAACAAAAATCAAACAGATGTATGTGATGATATAGATTAGATACATCTAGCATTTAGACGACATTTGTCTATTTTCCTTTGCTTCCACTAGCATAAGTGGGAACTACGATTGCTCTGACTTTCTCAACATCCCTTTGAGAATACGTAGGCACAAGGTCGACCCTTGGCGAGCAAAACAAAACACAAAAAAAACCATTCAAACCTTAGCACCCGTAGACCCCGAGCTACAGATGCTCTGATTCCCTCTGAGGGATATGTATGCAGAGGATCGCGATGATCTTTGCGAGCATAAATCAAACAAACACCTTAGGTCCCACCTCTATTTCACAAGAACCTCTCAATAACATGAAATGAAAAATAAAGCAAAGAAGCCTATAGAGTACTATAGATACGTTGGGTGCTAATACCTTCCCTTCGTATAACCAACCCTCTTACCCAAGATCTCTCCCCCCACTTTTAGGTTATTGCAGCTTTTTTCCTTTTCCTCTTTTGGAAATAATAAAAAGTTTGGTCGATACAAAAGAAAAATCATTTTTTTGAGCACTCGAGCCCAAAGAAGGCATCAGGTGTCTCATCTCACAAAAAGAGGAACCAAAACGATTTTTCGCCCGCGACAGTTACTATTGTGCGCTTTGCCTCGATCACATGCTCACTTCAAAGAAACTCTCTTGTATGGAAGAGAGTCCTGACCTTTGAAGATGTTCAATCACCCCTGTATTCTAAGGACTTGAACGAACGAAAGGAGCATAAACCTTCGATTGTTGGTGAAGGTTTGGCCGTTAAGGGAAAATTCTTGCGAAAGGATGGTAAGTTTGACAAGAAGAAGGGAAAAGTCTGTTGAAGTCTTACAATGGCGGAGCATCTGGTATTCGATGCTATCATTGTAAGAAGGAGGGTCACACTAAAAACGTGTGCCTTGAAAGATCATGGAGGTAAGGATAATGGCAACGCTTCCATTGTTCAAGATGACTTTGAATCATCTGATGTTCTTGTGGTTTCAAGTAGTGACTCGAGTAAGGAGTGGATTATGGATTCAGGTTTCACTTGGCACGTGACTCTAAACAAATACTTGTTCGAGGAATTATATGATCAAGATGGTGGATCTGAATTACTGGGAAACAACAAATCTTGCAAGATTGCAGATGTTGGATCTGTGAGATTCAAGCTCCATGATGAGTCAATAAGTTTGTTGACTGAAGTTAGGTATAATCCGGATTTGAAGAGAAATTTGATTTCTCTTGGTGAATTCGACAAGAAAGGATATGTTTTCAAAGGAGAGAAAAGTATCCTAAGAGTCATGAAGGGGTCGAAGGAAGTCTTGAGAGGCGTGAAGAAATAAGGCTTGTATACCCTTGAGGCTGAATTTGTAAGTGGTTCAACAAATGTTGCATCCACGAAATCTTTTTCGAAGACAGAAATTTGGCACATGAGATTAGGTCATGTTTGTGAAAGGGGTCTGGTCGAATTAGGGAATCAAAATGAGCTTAGTGGAGACAAAGTCGAAAAACTAAAGTTTTGTGAACCCTATGTACTTGGAAAATCTTGCAGAGTGAATTTCAACAAAGGAAAACAAAGAACACATGGATCCCTTGATTATATCCATGCTGATCTTTAGGGGCATGCAAGGTGTCCATAACATTCTGGAGCGAGGTATTTTCTATCCATAGTAGATGATTATTGTAGAAAATTATGGGTAGTCATCCAGAAGACTAAGAATGAAACTTTTGAGAATTTCAAAAGTTGGAAGACTTTGGTCAAAATCAGACTGGCAGAAAGTTCGAGAGGTAGAGAATCGATAATGGACTTGAATTTTGCAATGAGGCGTTCGACAGTTTTTGTGCTGCCTCTAGTATTGCAAGGCATAAGACTACTGCATGTACTCCACAGCAAAATGGTTTGGCTGAAATGTTTAATCGAACTATTTTGGAGAGAGTTAGATGCATGTTGACTAATGCTGGTTTAAAGAAGGTGTTTTGGGTTGAGGCTGTTTTCGACAGCAACATATTTGATAAACATATGTCCTTCAAAAGCGTTAGATATGAAGACACTTGAAGAAGTTTGGTCGGGACATCCACCAGATCTTGACAGACTTAGAGTATTTGGTTATGTAGCCTATGCTCACATTAGTCAAGACAAGGTCAAACCTAGAGCTCTAAAATTCATGTTCATGGGATACCCTGAAGGAGTCAAAGCTTATAGGCTATGGTGCCTAGAGCCAGGTCACAGGAGGAGTATCACCAATTGAGATGTAGTTTTCAATGAAGCTGAAATGGCTTTTAAGAAAATTGATGATGTTAATCGAAGTGCAGAAAAATTTGACGAAGAGCTGGAACAGGTAGAGATTCCTGTTGAGGTGGAGCATGTTGATGCTAAATTGCATATCCCAGATGAAGTCGAAGAAGAAGTAGAAGATGCTGAGGAAATTGAGGAAAGTGTCGATGACTACCTATTTTCAAGAGATAGGTCGAGAAGAGTCATCAAGCCACCTCAGGGACTTGGGTATGCAGATCTTATAGCTTATGCCTTAATCTCTGCAAGTGAGGTTCTAGACGAAGAACCTAGAGACTATAAGGAAGTTATGAGGAGTCGAAATATGAATGAATGGCTGAAGGCCATGAATGATGAGATGAAATTTTTTCATGATAATCATACTTGGGAACTGATCAAGAAACCTGTTAGGGCAAGGTTAGTCAGTTGTAATTGGATTTTCAAAGTTAAGGAAGGAATCAAAGAAGTGGCGTCAAAAAGATACAAGGCAAGGTTGGTCGCAAGGGGCTTCACTCATAAATAAGATGTCGACTTCAATGATGTGTTTTCTCCTGTTGTGAAGCATGAGTCCATTCGAATGTTGCTTGCCATATTGGCACAATTCGATCTTGAACTGGAACAGGTGGATGTGAAGATCATGTTCTTGTATGGTGATCTAGATGAAATGATCCTGATGAGGCAACCTGAAGGGTATGTTGAAAAGGGGAAGAAATATTATGTGTGCAGGCTAAAGAGATCTTTATATGGAGTGAAACAATATCCTCGATAGTGGAATAGAAGATTCGACAAGTTCATGGCACGCATAAGTTTCATTAGAAGTCAGCTCGACCATTACGTTTACTTCAGATTTCTACCTGATAATTCATTTGTTATTTTTTTTCTTCATGTGGATGATATTCTCATAGCAAGCAACAATGTCAAAGATGTAAAGAGGGTGAAGGCTGAACTCAATAAGGAGTTTGATATGAAGGATCTGGGAGCTGCATCTAGGATTCTTGGGATTGACATTCGAAGATATAGAAAGCAGTCTAAATTATGCTTATCTTAAGAGGCATACCTATGGAAGATTCTCGACAAGTTTGGTATGTCGAATTCAACGCCTGTTGTGACTCCAACAAACCCTCAATTTAAGTTGAGTGTAGATCAGTGTTCCAGTACTGACGTCGAAAGAGCTTATATGAATAGAATATCATATGCTAATATAGTAGGTTCTTTGATGTATGTTATGGTCTGTACTAGACCCAACATAACATATGTAGTAAGTCTTATAAGCAGGTACATGGAGAATCCTAGAAAGCCTCGCTAGCAAGCATTGAAGTGGATTTTAAGGTACATAAATGGGTCTCTGAACAGGGTCCTAACTTATGGTGGAGCCTTGGGTGACGATAGTAAAGTAGGTTGTATGGATTCCAAAAAATCTATTTCTGGATATGTTTTCACTATGTTTGGCACTGCAATTAGTTGGAAAGCAACACTTCAGAAGGTTGTTGCTTTATCAACCATTGAGGCGGAGAATATTGCTCTCACTGAAGCTGTGAAAGAAGCATTGTGGCTTGATGGTTTTGCTAAGGAGTCGAAACTTCAAGGTCGAGGTATCATTGTTAAATGTGATAGTCAAAGTGCTATACACCTGTCGAAGAACTCAGCATATCATGAGTGAACTAAACACATCGATGTTAGGTTGCATTTTATCAGAGGAGTAATCGAGCGTGGAGAAGTCCAAGTGTTGAAGTTTTCGACAGATCACAATGCTGCTGATATGATCACCAAGACATTGTCGAGTTGCAAGTTTTTCCGCTGTATGCAGTTGATAAAGCTGCATGAAGAAAGCTAGATTGTTCCTTGATGTTATAGAGTTTGTTCCAAGGTGGAGATTTGTGAGAATTGGATCAAACTCTAGTGTGTCTAAGGTTAACTTCTAGTTCGACAGAGATTGTGTCGAAGACCTACATACTATAGTCGAACTAAGTTCTAGTATGTGGGTGTAGAAATGCTAGGGTTGTTAGTATTTCGAATTGGGCCTGTTTGTTATGTCCAATTGTTTAAGTTAGCTTGTACCCTAAGTTGGCTTAGAATGGGTATTTGTGAAAAAAGTCCATTAGTTTAGTATGTTATGTTTTATTATAAATAACATACTAGTCTCTCATCATTGCATAGTGCAAATCCTAATTTAGGGTGAAAGGCTTATTTGTTATTCTTGTAAATTGTAATCTTGATTGAAAGAGAAAGGAAATAATAGCAATTATAACCAATCCTTGTTGTTTTTCTTGTTTTTTATTGTGTTTCCTATTATACTATGTTCTTGACATCCTTTTCACAACATGAACAATAGTGATTTTCCATCAAGATCCAAATCACCTAACACAAAATGGTTAATTAAATTGATTAAGTTCAATCTTTGTAGGGTTTATATTTTTCTTATCACATACTAGAAGTTTTATTATGTACACTTGCACACATTATTCAAACCAAGAGAATGCACTCCACTTCTTTGTACTTCTCAGGAAATGAAAAAAAATTATAGTTGACACAATATTTTGAAGAGGAATTATAGAACACCAAGAATTTCTTATTCTTTCCTTAATGAATACAAGTGTCTTTCATGATTTGTAAAAGATACGAAAATGGAAGGATAACTATCTTACGTAATAATTTTAGCTGCAACAATCCTCCTATAATGACTTTGTTCTCTCTTTATAATATTGGTGTCGCAAATATAAATAATGACTTAGATAGAACTAACATAAGTAGGAGATATTGTAGTGCATCATACATTCAAAATGGGAAGAATTCTATCCGCGAATACGAGTTTTCTCGTCTGCCTAGGCATTACTTATAATGCTCTAAAGTTAAAATGTAAGTTGCCAACTACAGACCCTTAGAAGAGATGCTGCAATGCAGTTGAAAAACAGCTCCTTTGGCAAATACATATTATCTTCTTTCATATTGGTTCATAGTTAACTAGTTTGTAAAGTTTGCATTCATGATCAAAGATTTGTTTTAAGGAGGGTCAGTTATTTGTCAATAGATTCAATTTTGTATCACCAGAGAAATGGAACGATACAAAGAAGATTAGATTCACATTTATATCACCAGAGAAATGTGCAAGGATGACACGCACAAATCGAGAAAGGTCCAAATTTTTGCTATTAAAAAACTTCAATCTGTACAAAGATATACAAATGTGCTACATACAATTTACCATCTCAACTTCACCACCAACTAATCGCAAACTCAAGGCTCGATACTTGTGGAAGACGTGGAAGAACGAACTGCAACTCTATAAACTAATTTCACCAAATCACTACATTCATATTTTATATGACTAAAACACAAGGAACCCCTTTATCTTAAGTGAGAATCATAAGGATCAAAAAGAGAATCTGGAATGATCAAAGGTAACTTATCTATGTACATGAAAAGCCTTCTGAGATTCTCCCTTGTCACTGTTTCCATGTCTACTATGTCTCTACTATCGGTGAATATCCATAGATCGCCCGAGTTCACTCTTTTAAGACTGTCACGACAAAAGGGGCATGACTGTGATCTTGCTCTCCTGCACACACAAAAAATCTCAAGTTTAACAACCTTGCTTGGTCCTTCCTCACATCGAAAGAGCAACAAACTTCAATGAAGGTGAAAGGGCAATGATCACCACCGAACCACACAAACGATTCAAAAATAATGATTTGGATATGCAACGAATAGAATAACACTAATCCAGATAATGAAGAATTTAATAAATATTCCTACATTAAATCATATAATATAAAATACGATTCTCGAAAAATCATAAAATAAGGAACATGTGTGATAGAGAGGGAGAGATAGTACCATTCATGGTAACATTTGAGGCACATGGCATGGTTGCAGTTGGGCAATACAATCTTACTATTCATCTCCATACATATTCCACATTCTTCTTCTCTTTCAAGGTCTATGTCTGAGGATTGTTTGTGCTCCTCATCGTCTCTTCTACGATACCTCTCCATGCATACAACCTTCTGTTTTTTATCTTCCGCATCAGTGACACCTCTTTCAAGTTGTATTAAAGACGGATATATAACCGCTGATCAACAAAGATTTTCAGTACATCAGCAATCCACTAAAAATGCAAACTAATCCAAACAACAACAACCAAGCCTTATCCCACTAAGTGGAGTCAGCTACATGAATCAACTTTCGCCATAATGTTTTATTCAGGATCATGTTTTTACCCAAATCGTTAATCTCAAGATCATTCTTAATAACTTTTCTTATAGTTTTTCTAGATTTTCCTCTACTGCTATTTGTGTGACTTCTCTCCATCTAATCTACTCTCCTTACCACAGAATCCATAAATCTTATCTCTACTAATTCATTTCATTCTACTTAAAAAGAAAAGGAAGATATACCATAGAATTCCCTAATACTTGCTTTTCTTTCATGTGTTGACATGGTAGTTGTCCCATCCACATACACCTGCAGCATGAGCAAAATATGTCACCTTAGACTCCTGTTTCGATAAACAACTTAATTAAGTGATTATCGCATAATAAGTGCTTATGTCAACGCTATTCTTACAACAAAAGATCAACAAAATTCAAATTCTTTTCATGTAGGCTATAAGCTAGAGCTTATCAACATGTCATAAGCTGTGTTTTTAAACTCTGCCAAACAGTCTAACGCGTGTTGATGATGTCATTAGATAAACTCAAATAAACCGGTTCAAACAGACCTCAAATTTCTCAATTCAAAACAAACATAACAAAACCAAAATACCCAACCTTGTAAATTAGGATTCTTAACAATCCAAGAGCTCCAGCAAGATTGCAATCTGTCCATTGTACCAGAAACAGAAACAAGTGTGCTGCAGGACTGTATGACATTCTCATCTGAAGGCACGCACCATCATATTCTCTAGGAAAATCCGATGCTCTACACACCCAATAACACAAACAAGTTATAACCTATGAAACACAACACAGACACGACACCAACACAGACACGTCGATACTGATAATAATTATAAAAAAAAAAAAAATTGAACATAATCACATGTGTCTGACATTTTTTCCTTTTTCTACTTCCATACTCAAAGGCATCATGAATTATTTGCTAGCTAACAAGACAGACACTGTTTGATTGATTGTTTTGTAGAGTAACAGAATGGACAATCACAACACCAAAATCATGAATTTGCAGTTTTACAAACTCTCCACCATATATTCATATTTGACTTAAAAGAAAATTTAAAAAAAAAAAAAATCAGGGGTTAAAGTAAAACCCCAGAAAACAATAAAACAAAAACACTCAAATTCAAAATCATGATGATCCAAAAACAAAAATGAAAACTTTATAGTTAGGATGCGTACCCTTTAAGCCAAAACTAAATAAAAATCAATTTTTTTCAAAAGGGTATGCGAATTGAAAAAGAAAAAAAAAAACTTACAAGGTATTTGCGTGATGAATATCAGCTTCAAGAAGTTTAAGAGATTCCTTGAAAGACCTTCCCATGGAAGAAGAACCGCCACTTATGTACATATTACCTCCTCGTACTCTCTCCCAGATTATTGTCAAACCAAAACAGAACAGTAGTACTTTGTTGTTTCGATCAAAAGACAACAACAATTTTCATGTTTTGTTTTTTTTTTTGTTTTTTTTTTCTCTCTCTATAGGTGTAGAGTAATTAATTCTATAGTGTAGAATCTAGAATGCGCCTTCTATTTTGTTCTTTCGAGTTTCAACACTGTCCAAAAGATATTTAGTTGACACGTGGCATTTTATTTATTTATTTAATTTTGATTAATTGGGTTTTGGTAATTGAGGAGTTCGTGGATGAATATGTGAGGACAGACTTATCCACTTTGTATTGCTTTTTGGCATTGATGACTTTTCGCATTACACACCGTTTATACTAATGCTACCTTTTTCACCACCTATAGACCTCTTTTTATTGGTTTTCATTATTTTTTAATAACACCCATTTAATTTGGTCAAAAAAAAAAATAACACCCATTTAATTAATTACCATTATTGTTTCATTTTATCTATTCTTTTATATGAATAAGATAAGAGTATATAGACTTTGTTTGGTAAAATTAGTTGATAGTTTATAGCTGAGAGCTGGTAATTTGTAGCTGGTGACTGATAGCTAATAAGCTAATATTAGTGTTTGGTAAATTAGCTGTTTTATTAGTTAATAGATACAAAATGACATAAATGATCATTTTAATTAATAAGGATAATAATATTTTGTTAAAATAATAAAGATATAAATGGAAAAAAATCATAAGTTAAAAGCTACAAGCTCAAAAGCTACTTCAAATAGCTTTTGAAAAAAAACTAAAAGTTAGTAAAAAAATTACAAATTAAAACTAAAATAGTGTTACGAAATAGAGTTTTTTAATTAATGTGAGATGAAAAGTTAAAAGTTAAAAAAAAAAAATTCTTACCAAACAGATCTTAATATCTTTCATCTTATTAGATGTTTCAAAGTATTTTTACTATCCAACGTTTTTATTACAATATGATAAAAATAATTTAGAGTGTCTTTGTATGAAATACTTTTTAACAAAAAATATAATTTAGAATAATTTAGACAAATTTATTATTTTGATAAATCATACAAAAATTTATTAAAATGATAATCTACGTTTAATTTAATAATTTTTAGGAGGTTCAAGAAAGCTTTTGTGGGAATTACGATGATTCCGGGGACTATTGGTTGTTTGCAGGCTAAGCTGGATATGGAAGGTTATCACAATTTGAAGGCGACGCCGATTAGCAGTTCTGTTTGTCTTTTAGAAGAGTCGGTAGAAGGAACTATTAAGACTTTGATCGCTGAAGGTCCCAGGTGGTGGGCGAATTGTTTTTCTGAAGTGAAGGAATGGAAAGAGGGCACTCTGAGTGTGGGAAGATCTATTTGGATTGAGGTGTACGACATCCCTCCTCATGCTTGGAACTCGGTGTTCTTTTCTGCTTTGGCAAACTCGATTGGGAAATTGATTTGTATTGATGACGCTACGGCATGTGGGACGAGGATGGATGTGGCTAGATTGTTCATAGAGGTTCCGATTGAGTCCGAATTGCAACTGCGACATACTGTGGAGATTGACGGGACAATCTACAATCTGATCATCAAAGAATTCTGTTGTGCGAGAGGCATCTATACTCGCAAGTCCTTTTTTGATTATTCTGAAGCTGGATTTGAGTCTGACTCGATTAATTCTGATTCTCTTTCTGTTTCTGGTTTCTCCCGGGAGGACGATGATATTCTGAGAGGTGAGAATTTTCTGGACTTCAATCAAGATTGTTCTGTTAGGCAGGCTGGGTTGGCGGCTGCTCATGGGAGAGATTCACCTTCAGGGACTGACAGGCTTGGTAAGAAGGTTGTGGCGTGTGGGGATGTTTCGGTGGTTAATGTGGAGAATCAAAGGACTGTTAGGGACACTTTGGTTCGGGATGAAGCTACCGATTCGATTTCAACATCTTCTTCTTTCGTTCCAAATTCTGTACAGCAACTCAATATTGGGGAAAAATCTGTTATCGAGGAGGTTTTTAAGGAAGCTCGTGGTGATGTGGTTACGGCGGGGGGGAAAGGAGGCGCAACACCTTACCCTTACCCGTTATCTTTTGATGGCGCTGTTCACCAAGTTAAAAGGAGGAAGAAACAGTCTTTGAGGAAACTAACATTCAAAAAGATTTCTGAGGCGGGAGGTTCTCTTCATAAAAAATCCATTCTGTCGGTGAATAAAAACAAATTAAAAGAGATGAAAGGAGCTGGTGTGAAGGCTGCCCATTGTAAATCTGATTCTGGACCAATAGCTATTGTGAGTGCTGTTGCGAAAACAGAACCAACTCCGTCCTTGGGCGCTAGCCTGGGTTATTCCTCTTCTGTCTTTAGTGAGTTTGGTGACATTGCTAGGAATAATTTCAGGTTGTGGGGCAATCTTGATTGTGAGTCGGGCTCTAAAATTTGGAAAGCCATGGAAACTTTGGGCGTTGTTAATTATGGCGAGGAAGAGGCGGTGTTGAAGAGGCTGGAGGTTTTGGAAGAGGAGGCAACTTCTCGAAGGGATAGTAGGAAGGAGATTAACAAAGGTGCATTATGTTAATTGGCTCATTGAACATAAGAGGGGGGGGGGGGGGGGGTAGTGCTTTGAAAAGGAAAAGAGTTAGTGCTTTAATTTCAAAGATTAAGGCGAATATTTTTTTGATCCAAGAAACAAAGATTGTGGATATGCAAGATTGGATGGCAAAAAGTTTTTGGAGGAATAATAACATTGGATACTCTTACTCAAATTCGGTGGGTAGGTCGGGAGGGCTATTAACGTTATGGAAGAATGAGAACTTGGAGGTGGTGTCTAGCTTCAAAGGTGAGGGATATCTCGGTATCAAGTTCTTGAAATCCAATAAGTTATTTTATTTGGTTAATATTTATTCGCCGTGTGAGTTGTCTAAGAAGAGAGATTTGTGGAGGAGGATTTTGGAGTTGAAGGATGTAACACCCCATTTCTACCCGACAAATATATATAAATCAGAGTTTTCAAAAATGTCTCAATAAACAAATGAGGCGTCACATAATAAAAAACAAAACAAATCAACTCGTCGCATAAAGCGGATACATAGCACCTTTGAAATAGAATAACTTATTTTATTAAAACACAGCGGAATCACTTAAGAATGTATTCAATAAAATATCTTCAGTTAACTTAACATTTTGTCCAACCAAAATTAAACAATTAGATAGCAACATCAATAATAGTATAAAATCGTTCCCCCCAGAGTGCTACGTATCAGAGCGACAACCGACTCGAGTAACGGCAACTAAATCTTCATACTTGAATACCTGCACGTTACCAATATAAAGGCAACGGCGAAACAAGAGAAAAGGGTGAGATATCAAATCATATAAGTGGGCATATGATAAATTGCATGCTAGGATTCAGACATATAAAATCATTACATCGCAAGTATCAACAGTTACCATACACATCATACTTCCACATTTCATTAATCTTTCACACTTTTCATCGCACAACAAGTCATAATTATGTAAATAGTATCATCTAATAAATTTCACATATTCAAGTAAGCACAAAATTCAATAGTATAATACTCAAAAGATTCAATACTATTATCCCAAATATATACACAATCCATCATTATCACATATTCACACGTTTAACCAATTATATATCAAAACATCACCAATATCAATTATCACATCTCATGTACACATGACAATCACATAAATGCATATATTCAAACATCACTTAACCTCAATGTAACTCAATGCAAGACATGTGACTCTATGCATGTGGTACCCAATATGGACCCAAAGTTCCACCGCTTCCGATTCATATAGAATCTAGCCACGCTTCAGATCCGGACAAGACCAAAGCCACCAAATGTAAACATATAGTTTACCGCTTTCCGATTCACTCTAGAATCTAAGCCTCGCTTATGTTTCAAAGCAAACCACCTTTGTTTCAAGGCATCCATGATATGAATGTATGTACAATGTTAATCAAACATATGCAATTAAGATCATCTCTACCATCTTAATATTTAGCATATCACAATACTTCAACTCGATGAATTATCCACCAATTGTACACAACATCCACAACACATACATATCATTCACATATAAAAGGTCAATTAATCAATTACGATTTACAAAATCCAATTAACACTAGTAACCATACTATCTCATGTTAATTCTCATTTTGCCAATTATATATGAACATACACATTTAAAATCAAGCAATTAATCATTAAAATTAATGTTATCCAACTACCCACAGAGAATCAATATCAAAACAACATCATTGACATAATAATATATATTTCTCAACATACATATTCAATCAAAACACAATTACGGATAAATTCTCAAAATATCGTAATTTACCGACAAACCAAATAGTTAATTTAATTCCAATTTATATTCTAATCAATTAAACATATTGAAATTAATTCACCTATTAATTTAATCAACCAATTAATAATCACACTATATTAATTTAATTCACTTCTATTTCTACTCCATTTCCAATTTCTAGAATTCTATTGTTCAAGACCATTTTTATTGAAAAGAATATCGCGCTAGCTTTCTAACGCTTCAAACGGGGACTCGAACGGAGTTACGGTTTAAAAGATATGAATTGTTAAAGTTCCAATAAAAAAAACAAACACCGACGTTATACACTGACAACTCTAAACATGTCAGAATTACTCAAAACAAATAAAAATATGACTCTTAATAATTCAAAACAACTCTGACAACTTATTGTCGACTTTAACAACTCTATTGACAACTCTAACAACTCTATTGACAATTCTATTAAATTATTATAATTTATTTATAAAGAATATTTAAACCAAACACAATTTTAGTCGATTCGTAAAATATCACAATTTCAACAAAATAACACCACCATGTTAATCTACTAATTAAACTTAGCTACCACGTAAATTTTATCAAATTTCGAACAATTAACTATATCGCTTAATTCGACTATTTCGATCAAACGGGACAATTTTTAACTTTTATTATTTCTATATTACACACTTCCTATTCCTCATTCTAATATCTACGGTCTTCAATTCTATTTCACCTTATAAATATGTTTCATTTTCCATTATACACTAGCATTATATATGAAATAGCTGAGAAAGAGAATAGGTAATAAATGAAACAAACAGAAGGAAAAGGTAATATATGAACCAAATCACAAAGTACCTAGCTGATAGTATGAAACAAACAGAATAAGTAATATATAAAACAACTAAGAAACAGAACAAAATCACATGGCTTAATCCTACATAAAAGTTGTCGTTCATCACATAAAATGGTGTCAGCCTTTCCACCTTGCTTGTCCGTCGGATAGTCCAGGCAATGCCACTGCCAACCGCCGTCATGTACCACTTTATTTTCTACCACTCACATAAATTCAATTCCATATTCATGTTAACAACACAAACACAACAGTAACAAACAACAACAACAATAATAGAGACACACGAAATTTCAAGTTTCGGTAACATTTAAACACAACACCAGCAAAACTAATTTCCAGCAACAATTAACACAAGCAAAAGCAATAAATCTATATACCAATTCCCATATACAATTGTTCATGAGCCCTATTATAGGAAGAGAACCCCACCCTTACCTTATCAATGAAAGCACTCAATGGGTCTCTAATTGCATCTTCAATTGACACCATAGATGAAAAATCTTCAAGCCCCTTCTTCTTCTACATAGCCTTGCCTCTTTCTCCTCTCTTCTTGTTCTCTTCATTGTGACCACTCTCCTCTTTCCAATTCTCTAGAACCCTAATATAAAATCCAATTTGGGCTTAGAGTTTAAACTTTCTCTTTATTTAATATCCTCCAAAATCAATTTAGGCCCATTAAGAGATATATCTCAAATAATCAATTATATCACTTATAATAATAATTCCTTCAATATAATAATTCCGACTTATAAATAATATTATTCTTAATATTATTTTCTGACTATCCGACTTCGATTTATATAATTCCAAATACGCCCTTAAACAACACCGACGATCCAATTTCGACTAAATCAAATATTTAAATCCTTCAATAATTTAATTAACCAATTTAATTAAATTCGGGGTGTTACAACTCTCCCCCACTTAGAATATTTTCGTCCTCGAATATTGGCTCAACACCATCCAAACACAAACCTCGTATCCAAATATCAATCTCCAAATCGCGCTTGGTAACACTTCGATCACTACCTCTTCGTTAAGACAACGATTCTCATGAACACTAACACATTACAGTTCTTACCAGTTTTGCAAAAATCAACGACTCAATGCAGTATTCTGGCGCATCACACTTATTCCAACAGTCCATCAATCCAAACATCAAGATAACTCATCTTTACCGACTTCTGGCATATAGTTTCTTACTCCCTCAAGCCTTACAACAATAGTGTCACCTAAGGCTTCCGCTGATCAACTCTGATAATTCTCTTTTAAGTCACCATTCTCGATAAAATCCCGTCTACTTATACAGTTCACAAATTCTCGATCCAATACAAACTTTCTTCAATACTCATCCTCACATCGTTATTTACTTGATATTTCCAATCTTTCATTTTGCGACACTCGCTTGCATAAAATGTACCACAATGATTGTTAATCTCATCTAATTCTAACTCATCCATTCTTCTTACCAAGCTACACAAATTGATGGGCGATTATCTTCACGATAAAATATAGACTCTTTCTACACTATTAAGACAACAAGACAAATCTATAATGTCCAACACGAGTTTCGTCTACCATTAACAATAGATTGAGGGTGATCAGTTCCCCAATTTGCCAATTAGTATCCGACAACCTTAGTGGAGTATAAATCGTTGTTACATCATAATAGTGTTCTTTCCGAATTTCCACTTAAATCCAATAACACGACGTAATCCAATGATTCACTTTGGGTTTTCACAACTTCTACAACATCTTACCTTATCAATCAATCTTGTCGATGAGACACCGACGTCCAAACATAATACAGAAGTCTGATTCGTAATAATTTAGCATCACACAATTCGTTTCGTCTCAACCGAAGTCCTCCTCGCGATAAACTGGCGATAGAAATTCCATACAGTCATTCTTTTGTACACACCGCCACTTTTGGCATCCCAAATACGACTTCTATCATCCCTAAGTCTGAATTTTTCTTCACTACTACTTCACTCTTCCTTAAAAGTCATCAGTACTCAAATCATCTGTAATACCGAACATCTCGTTCTCTCATCTTAATCATCAACAACAAGTTCTGCTTAACTTCGCTTCAGACATTTGCGGTTATAACCATTATTATTCAACAGGATTACACATTTCCATAAGGTAGAATACAACTTCACCTCTTCGTAGGCTAAAACGGTACGTCCAACTGATACTCGAAACCCAAGATACAAATCTCTAACGTTATTCGAATTGTAAACATCAACGTCAAGCATCGACAATTTTTATGTTATCTCCCAAACTCCTCAAATAACTTCGACGACAAACTACACCCCATCCCAACATCATCACGTCAAAATCAACTCTATTACGGTTGCGGAAATCATTCTTATAATACACTTCATCTCGTTATCTTTCTGATGCTTCAAACAGAGTTCAAATCAGATATCCGAAACTCAAGCTACGCGCATTCTCGAGTTCCAACTCGGATTTGCGATTCACAACATTTCACACATCGACTACGTCAATTAATCACTTATGCGAGTCTAACATAAAGTCTACCGCAGCTTTATCACTTTAACACTTGTCAAACACCGGCATCAAACGCAAAGGTTAAACACACCGACAAGTTCTCAGTCCTCAACCGTGCTGAACATCGCCACTCAACATACTTGACCATCCCTTACAACAGAAACATCTCCAAGAAGTAAAACTTCTCCCCCACTAGTAATCAAACCAATCCCTACAACAAAGCAAACAAGTACTGACAGTGTTTCACACACATGTCGCGTACTAAGAAATAAAACACTGACAGCATTCAACTGTCACACAACTCAACTGACTCGACAACTAGGCCGGACGGACCGACCTGCTCTGATACCACTATTGTAACACCCCATTTCTACCCGACAAATATATATAAATCAGAGTTTTCAAAAATGTCTCAATAAACAAATGAGGCGTCACATAATAAAAAACAAAACAAATCAACTCGTCGCATAAAGCGGATACATAGCACCTTTGAAATAGAATAACTTATTTTATTAAAACACAGCGGAATCACTTAAGAATGTATTCAATAAAATATCTTCAGTTAACTTAACATTTTGTCCAACCAAAATTAAACAATTAGATAGCAACATCAATAATAGTATAAAATCGTTCCCCCCAGAGTGCTACGTATCAGAGCGACAACCGACTCGAGTAACGGCAACTAAATCTTCATACTTGAATACCTGCACGTTACCAATATAAAGGCAACGGCGAAACAAGAGAAAAGGGTGAGATATCAAATCATATAAGTGGGCATATGATAAATTGCATGCTAGGATTCAGACATATAAAATCATTACATCGCAAGTATCAACAGTTACCATACACATCATACTTCCACATTTCATTAATCTTTCACACTTTTCATCGCACAACAAGTCATAATTATGTAAATAGTATCATCTAATAAATTTCACATATTCAAGTAAGCACAAAATTCAATAGTATAATACTCAAAAGATTCAATACTATTATCCCAAATATATACACAATCCATCATTATCACATATTCACACGTTTAACCAATTATATATCAAAACATCACCAATATCAATTATCACATCTCATGTACACATGACAATCACATAAATGCATATATTCAAACATCACTTAACCTCAATGTAACTCAATGCAAGACATGTGACTCTATGCATGTGGTACCCAATATGGACCCAAAGTTCCACCGCTTCCGATTCATATAGAATCTAGCCACGCTTCAGATCCGGACAAGACCAAAGCCACCAAATGTAAACATATAGTTTACCGCTTTCCGATTCACTCTAGAATCTAAGCCTCGCTTATGTTTCAAAGCAAACCACCTTTGTTTCAAGGCATCCATGATATGAATGTATGTACAATGTTAATCAAACATATGCAATTAAGATCATCTCTACCATCTTAATATTTAGCATATCACAATAATTCAACTCGATGAATTATCCACCAATTGTACACAACATCCACAACACATACATATCATTCACATATAAAAGGTCAATTAATCAATTACGATTTACAAAATCCAATTAACACTAGTAACCATACTATCTCATGTTAATTCTCATTTTGCCAATTATATATGAACATACACATTTAAAATCAAGCAATTAATCATTAAAATTAATGTTATCCAACTACCCACAGAGAATCAATATCAAAACAACATCATTGACATAATAATATATATTTCTCAACATACATATTCAATCAAAACACAATTACGGATAAATTCTCAAAATATCGTAATTTACCGACAAACCAAATAGTTAATTTAATTCCAATTTATATTCTAATCAATTAAACATATTGAAATTAATTCACCTATTAATTTAATCAACCAATTAATAATCACACTATATTAATTTAATTCACTTCTATTTCTACTCCATTTCCAATTTCTAGAATTCTATTGTTCAAGACCATTTTTATTGAAAAGAATATCGCGCTAGCTTTCTAACGCTTCAAACGGGGACTCGAACGGAGTTACGGTTTAAAAGATATGAATTGTTAAAGTTCCAATAAAAAAAACAAACACCGACGTTATACACTGACAACTCTAAACATGTCAGAATTACTCAAAACAAATAAAAATATGACTCTTAATAATTCAAAACAACTCTGACAACTTATTGTCGACTTTAACAACTCTATTGACAACTCTAACAACTCTATTGACAATTCTATTAAATTATTATAATTTATTTATAAAGAATATTTAAACCAAACACAATTTTAGTCGATTCGTAAAATATCACAATTTCAACAAAATAACACCACCATGTTAATCTACTAATTAAACTTAGCTACCACGTAAATTTTATCAAATTTCGAACAATTAACTATATCGCTTAATTCGACTATTTCGATCAAACGGGACAATTTTTAACTTTTATTATTTCTATATTACACACTTCCTATTCCTCATTCTAATATCTACGGTCTTCAATTCTATTTCACCTTATAAATATGTTTCATTTTCCATTATACACTAGCATTATATATGAAATAGCTGAGAAAGAGAATAGGTAATAAATGAAACAAACAGAAGGAAAAGGTAATATATGAACCAAATCACAAAGTACCTAGCTGATAGTATGAAACAAACAGAATAAGTAATATATAAAACAACTAAGAAACAGAACAAAATCACATGGCTTAATCCTACATAAAAGTTGTCGTTCATCACATAAAATGGTGTCAGCCTTTCCACCTTGCTTGTCCGTCGGATAGTCCAGGCAATGCCACTGCCAACCGCCGTCATGTACCACTTTATTTTCTACCACTCACATAAATTCAATTCCATATTCATGTTAACAACACAAACACAACAGTAACAAACAACAACAACAATAATAGAGACACACGAAATTTCAAGTTTCGGTAACATTTAAACACAACACCAGCAAAACTAATTTCCAGCAACAATTAACACAAGCAAAAGCAATAAATCTATATACCCAATTCCCATATACAATTGTTCATGAGCCCTATTATAGGAAGAGAACCCCACCCTTACCTTATCAATGAAAGCACTCAATGGGTCTCTAATTGCATCTTCAATTGACACCATAGATGAAAAATCTTCAAGCCCCTTCTTCTTCTTCTACATAGCCTTGCCTCTTTCTCCTCTCTTCTTGTTCTCTTCATTGTGACCACTCTCCTCTTTCCAATTCTCTAGAACCCTAATATAAAATCCAATTTGGGCTTAGAGTTTAAACTTTCTCTTTATTTAATATCCTCCAAAATCAATTTAGGCCCATTAAGAGATATATCTCAAATAATCAATTATATCACTTATAATAATAATTCCTTCAATATAATAATTCCGACTTATAAATAATATTATTCTTAATATTATTTTCTGACTATCCGACTTCGATTTATATAATTCCAAATACGCCCTTAAACAACACCGACGATCCAATTTCGACTAAATCAAATATTTAAATCCTTCAATAATTTAATTAACCAATTTAATTAAATTCGGGGTGTTACAAAGGAGGCGCATAAGGATGGAGAATGGATTTTAGGGGGAGACTTTAATGCTACAAAGAATCGTTCGGAGAGAAGAGGTAGAGGTATGATGTCTAATTCAAGTGCCAATTCCATTGAGATGAATGAATTTGTGGAATTTATTGATGAAAGTTTGTTGGTGGATGTTCCTTGCAAAGGGAAGAAGTTCACATGGTATAACGGAGGGGGAAACTCGATGAGTAGGATTGATAGATTTCTTCTTTCGGAGAATGTCGTGAACGAATGGGGAGTGGTGGGGAAATTTGTGGGTAACCGTGACATTTCCGACCATTGCCCTATATGGTTAGAAGTTGATAATAATGATTGGGGTCCTAAACCGTTCAAATTCAACAATGAATGGTTTTTTTTAGCTACGTTTTACCCTTTTGTTGAAAAGGAGTGGAATGATATTAAGGTGGAAGGAAGAGGTGATTATGTTTTGAAAGAGAAACTTTTCCGGTTGAAGAATAGATTAAAGTGGTGGAATAAGGAGGTGTTTGGTAAGATTGATTTGGAGATAGAGGAAGGAGCGAGAGACATTAATTTTGGTGATGATAGGTTGGAAGTGGAAGCGGAAGATCTCCACCCCGAGATAATTAAAGGGAGAAAAGAGGCAACAAGTAGGTTTTGGACAAGATTGAGAATTAAAGAGAATATGATTGTTCAAAAATCTAGATTGAGATGGCTTAAGGAGGGGGATTCCAATAGTGGCCTATTTCACAAAGTTATGAAGGATAATAGGAATCATAATCACATTGGTCCTATTAATTCTTCTAGAGGCATGCTAGATTCGGTGGAAGGGATTAAGGAGGAAGTTGTTCATCATTTCTCTAGCAAATTTCATGGCTTTGACGAGGGCAATGCTAGGCTTGACGGGATTACTTTTGATTGCATTAGTGAGGAGGAGAAAGGTTGGCTTGAGAGAGAGTTCCAAGAGGAGGAAATTTTGGAGGCTATTAATTGTTGTGGTGGTTCTAAAAGCCCGGGTCCGGATGGTTACTCTTTCCTTTTTATTAAAAAGTGTTGGCCTATATTGAGAAAAGATTTTTTGAGGTATTTTGAACATGTTTTTAATGGAGGCGAATTGTCTAAGGTAATCACTTCTTCCTTTTTAGCTTTGATTCCGAAAGTCTCTAGTCCGTTATGTTTGGATGATTATAGGCCGATTTGTTTGGTGGGGTGTATGTACAAAGTGGTGGCAAAATTATTGGCGGGAAGATTGAAACATGTGTTGAATTCGGTTGTTTCGCATTGTCAAAGTGCTTTTGTTCCGGGTAGACAATTGCTTGATGGAGTTCTTGTGGCCAATGAGGCGGTTGACTTTGCAAGAAAGGAGGGAGGTTCTTGTCTTCTTTTCAAAGTAGACTTCAAAAAGGCGTATGACAAAGTATCGTGGAACTTCCTTCGATATCTTTTGGTCAAAATGGGGTTTGGAGCTAAATGGAGGAAGTGGATGGAATTATTGATTTTCAAAAGTAATATGTCGGTGATGGTTAACGGTAGTCCAACAAAGGAATTTGTTGTTAATAGAGGCTTAAGACAAGGTGATCCGTTATCTCCTTTTCTTTTTGTTTTGGTGACGGAGGCTCTTGCGAGATTAGTTAGAAAATCTATAGAAATTGGTGATTTTGAGGCTTTCGATATTAAAAGAAAATGCGAGGTGGACATTCTTCAATTTGCGGATGACACTTTGTTGGTCGGAATGGGGACTTGGAAACATGTTAAGGCTTTAAAGATTGTTTTGAGATCCTTCGAACTTGTGTCGGGTCTTGGTATAAACTTTCACAAAAGCAAGTTGATTGGTATTAATGTGTCTTCTCTTTTTTTGGATGCCGCGGCTTATTATCTTTCTTGTAGGGTTGAAGACAACAATTTTTTGTTTCTTGGTATTCCTATTGGTAGCAATCCTAGGAAGGAAGCGACTTGAGCTCCTTTAATGGAGAAATTGAAAAAGAAGTTATCCGGATGGAAGGCTAGATTTCTAAATCTCGGAGGGAGGTTAACTCTTTTGAAGTCTATTTTGAGTCTGTTATTTATCTTTACTATGTCCTTTTACAAAATGCCGGCTAGGGTGGTAAAAGCGATAACGGCGATTCAAAGCAATTTTCTATGGGGAGGTGGGGGAGATAAACGGATTATTCATTGGGTTGGTTGGAAAGGAGTGACTCTCCCTCTCGCGAAAGGTGGGCTAGGGATTAAAAATATTGCCGAGTTCAATTTGGCTCTTTTGAACAAATGGAGGTGGAGGATAGTGCAAGGCCATAAGTCTTTATGGTTAGATGTGTTAAAGGCCCGGTACGGTGATTTGTGCTTGCAAATTATTTGTGATGGAGATGCTTACAAGCTTGCTTCCTCTTCTTTTTGGTGGAGAGATATTTTAAAGGTTAGTAGTGTTTCTTCTAATTCTTTAGATATTGATCCCATTGTATCGACTTGCAAATTCATTGTTGGAAATGGGTTTAATACCCCTTTTTGGGAATCTTGTTGGTTGAATAATTGTTTTTTAAAGGAGGCTTTTCCGGATCTTTTTTTGGCTTCTTCTTTGAAAAAAGTTTCGGTAGCGGTTATGGGTGAGTGGAACAATGGTTGTCGGAAGTGGGGGGACCTTGGTATTTCGGTTGCGGGTAGGGATGTGGTCTTTTTAAGTTCTCTTTTGATGTTGAAGAATCTTTTGGACTCTTTTGGTAGTTTAAATTCTTCGAAGGATTGTGTGGTTTGGTTGTTGGATTTGGAAAAAGGTTATTCGGTTGCTTCTTGTTATGGTTTGTACGCTTCTAGGCGTATCCCTTATGGCCCTCCGACTAAGGGTGATGAGGCCTTTAATTTGTTGTGGAAAACGGATGTTCCGTATAAGATAAAAGCGTTTGGTTGGAGGCTCTTTTTGAATAGGTTACCTACCAAAGATTTATTGGTGTATAGAGGTATAGATATTCCAATTAGTAATTTAAATTGCATTTTTTGTGAATCTCATGTGGAAGAGGCGGATCATTTGTTTTCTAAATGTTTTGTGATTAAGTTGGTTTGGAATGAAATTGCTTCGTGGGTGGGATTTCCGGGTTGGATGGAGGAAGAATGTGCATCTTTTTTTGTGAATTGGCATTCTTTGAGCCGTGGTAAAAAGTTTAAAAGCGGCAATTTGGGGGTGCTTTGGTTAGCCACATCTTGGATAATTTGGTTAACTAGGAATGCTTTTTGTTTTAGGGAGTAAGTGTGAAACATAAATAATATGGTTTGGAGCATCAAGTTTTTGGTGTGGAGGTGGTCTTCTTTTGGCAATATTACACATTCCAATTATTGTTTTTACGATTTTTACAAAGATCCTTTGTATTTTATGTCGTAATTGTAATTGGTTGTAATATTGTTCTTTGTCGGCTTAGTGCCGTGTATTTTGTACATGGGTTGGGGAACCCTTTGTTCTCCTTTCAATATATCTCTTGCTTTCAAAAAAAAAACAATATTTAAAATTAAAAAATTTAAAATTTTTCTCCAATTCCATAGAATATAGAATATGAATGTAAAGTAGAATATTATTATTATTTTATAATGTGTAAGTTGGTTTCAATATTATTGGTCTTTAAATTTTCTAAATTTTTTAAATTGTTCTTAATAATTTTCAAAATTTTATAGATATTTATTTTTAATTATTTTAATTGTAACTTAGTCCTTATTTTTTAAAATTCTAAATTTTGCTCTAAATTATATAAAAATGATTCAAAAATTTAATAATGAAGAATTCAATTAAAGAATTAAAAAAAATGAAATTCAACTGAATAAATTAAAGTCCTTAAAATTTTAAATTTTTTAAAAATGTTCAACTACCTCATTCAAACACTCTTAAAAAATTGGCAAAATAATTTTCAAATCTTGAGTTGAATATATAGAGGCAAATTATATTGTTGTATATAGGGGTGGCAAACGCGCATGTCCGCCGTGTTAAGGATCCGTCCTGCAAAAACTCGCAAAAAATAAAACTGGGTGAGACATGTATAATGGAGGATGTGAGTGTAAAAGTTTGGTTAGTCCCACAATAAAATGAGGGCAGGTCGGGCGGACCCATAGGCACGACACTTTTGAAGTCTAAAAAAAGTATAAAATAATTATGTTAATATCCGCACCTGCAAAAGTCCACGGAAAAACAAGGTGGGCAAAGCGAGCATATTAGAGGGTGCACTTCAAACCTTTGGTGAGCACTGCAAAAAATGATGGCAAAACAGTTATGCCCAACGGGTCAGGCATGTTTTGCCACCCTTAGTTAAATGTATATTTTTTAGATTTGAGTTGTTGTAGGACTTATATTATATTGTTGTAAGGTAATTAATTTTTAGATTTAAGTCATCGCGGGACTTGTATTGAGTTTAAGAATTGTGTGTTATTTTACGAATCTTGTCGCATATAACTTATAGTATTGTATCACTGGACTATTGTCAACTATTTTTATTTTTATTTTTTAAAAAATTCTTTTAGAGGGAAAGTATCAACTTGCTCTTAAGAGGAATGACTTTCACATGATATTAACTTCTTCAAGTATTCAATCATATGGTTAAATGAGTTGACTTTTGAAGTGTCGTCTAGATGGTCAAGGTGATATTATTTAGAGAAGAAAATAGTCATTAAAGAGAGTGGCGTATTTTCCTTCCTTCACAAGAATTAGTGTCAGTCGAAGCTAAACTTGTTCCGAAGAAATGGTGTCAAATGAAGAGATTTTTTTCCTATGTTTGGAGAAATTGTATCAGATGGAATGACTATATTTCCTCATGTTTGACGAAGTGGTGCCAAGGAGAATAACTTTATTTTCCTCGGTAGACAAAATGGTTCCATCAAAATATTTTATTCATTTAAAATAACTTTCTACATGTGAAACACACACTAAAAAATAACATTATTCTTCTTTTATAAGACTAATTTTCTTAGGAGGTAGGAATGATGTAAAATGATTTATTAAAGAAATCTCCATCATTCAATGGAGATGGAGATACTTATTGGAAAAAGAAGAAAAAAATATTCATATAGGGGATGGATTATGATATCTAGACTTCTAATAAGAAACGGCCCTTTTGTTCTCACACATCTTGTTGATGGTGTTGTGAAAAACAAGCTACAGAAATTTGAACCAACGTGGATAAGGAAAATGTGCAACAGAATCTAAAAGAGAAAAATAATATTACTATTGCTCTCGGTATTTTTGAGTTTTTTCATGTTTCCTAGTGTGAATATGCTAAAGAAATGTGTGACATCTTTCAATTTACTCATGAGGGTAAAATCGATGTGAAAATAGATAGGATGAACACAATGACTCATGAGATATGGAAAACATTTTATTTACATTGTGAATCATATGAGAACTCTATTTTCACATTGTAGATCTTGGATTGTGCTTTTATCGCTAATGTTTATCTCATGAATAGATTGCCCTCTTTCTCTATCAATAATTGCATTCCACATATCTCTCTTTCATAAGCCTCTTAATTACAAGTTTCTCAAAGATTTTGGTTTTACTTGTAATGACATTTTTCCATATTACATTTTAATAATAATTTTCATTGTTTTAAGTACTCTTACTCTATTTTTTAATGTTTTAGAAAATATTTCAAGCAATCTTTGAAAAAGATCACTCAAGTCAAAATCATCCTAACTAAACAAATTTCATAGTATTTTATTATGGAAGATATGATGACAAAGATGAGCCTAGCTCATGAGAAACGGGAGAAAAAGAGGAAACTATAGTGAAACAACAAATAATTGTACTTCCAAAAGCTTTAGTGGCGCTATTAGATTCTACAAAAGATAATGGTGCTGCCAATTCAAAGTGGCGTTATTATAATTCCAAGCAATAAAGGTGTTTCCCATATGTAAAGTTCCATGATTTATGCGATGTCAAATTGCTAAGTCAGTAAATCACTTTATTGTGACACGATTGGGGTTGATAGTGGCATGATTTTTGTTTTCATGATGTTTTTATATAATGTTAAATGTGTTTAGTCATTAGGGTTCTAAATTTTTAAAAGACAAAGGCATATTCTAAAATTAGGGAGTAAGAGGAATGATATACATCATTAGGGAATCACCCATAATCATTGTAATTTTTTTTCTTAATGTTATTTATAATAGCCACTAGTCCTTTAAGGGTGGGTGGCTAGCTCCTTAAGATTGGGTAGAAACGGTCTAGGTAGAAATAAAAACTAGTCATAAATTTGTATACTAGGATAAGTAAGATTATGGAATTGTTTATAACGGTCAAAGATAATGAATATTCAATTGTGACATGAGATGTTTTATAAACGATAAACCTTCTTGCGGTTATATCAGGGTCACTAGAGTAATAGCGGTAACTGAGATGGTTACTCGGTGATTAAATTATTGGTAATCATTTTAAAATATATTTTTATTAAAAAGAGATCATTACAAGTTCAAGCATGGATACTGATCGAAAAATTAGCAAGTGTACTATTTTTCATCAATGTAGTTTTAAAAAGAGGTTTATACCCAGTATCGAACTCGCGGACTGCGTTGGAAATACAAGTTTCACAATTATTCAATTGAACAAAATATCATGGGATTTGTTTGTTTGTAGAGAAATTATATTAATTATAACTAATGAAAGCAAAAGTAAAATAATGGTTCTTGACAATATGAGAAAACATGCTAGGTTAGGTTTTTAAATTACCGTGCAATGAACTTTATTCCCCCAACTTATGAAATATAATTATAATGAGCTACTACCGAATCTCAAGAATTGTTTTCCTTAATTCCTTAACGGAAAATCTTTGGTGTTTATCTTTAATCCTAATTCCTTAGCTATCATAGATAACAACAAGCGCTATAATAATGAATATCAAGAATTAAACGGTTACTATGGTTAAATCCTCATTCCTAAGCAATTTTACCGAAGTATTATTGTGCAAATTGCGTTGAGTTGGTTTGTCCGACCTAAATCTCAACCGTGAATCCGAAAACTATTTGTCCGATAGAAAAGGCATTAAGAATTTTGCACAATAAAAATAAACTCATAAAACTTCAATAACATAAATTGATGAAAATAAGGTTCATAATAATGGCAATTCAGGGACACCCCCTAGCAATGGGGGGTTTAGCTACTCATAGTAATATTCGAAGAATTAAAAATAAAGATGATAAAAATTACAAAAATTAGGGAAGGCTTTGATCTTCAACTACGATTGCCGTTGAAAATCTCCGCTCTCCGAAACCCTTGTTAGCTTCTCTTCTTCACCGTAGGATTCTTCAATATGATCCAAGATAATCCAACCAACTCTCAAACTAGGTCTAAGTAGTGTTAGGTTACATTCCATTCATGTAAAAAGTCGAAAACGCCCTTAATGAGACTTGAAATAATGAAATAGCTAAAAAACAAATTCTGGCCGCAACAGCTGACACGGTCGTGTCCCACGATATTGGCGCCCGTGTCAGCCTCTGTTTTCTCTTCAAAAAGCATCT
Organism: Vicia villosa; assembly: GCF_029867415.1. Classification (NCBI taxonomy): domain Eukaryota; kingdom Viridiplantae; phylum Streptophyta; class Magnoliopsida; order Fabales; family Fabaceae; genus Vicia; species Vicia villosa. The sequence continues at coordinate 841,528 of NW_026705255.1, forward strand.
TTTTCCCTGTATCAGCTGACACGGCCGTGTCCCACTACACTGGCGCCTGTGTCAGCCTCTGTTTACTCCCAACAACATTTTTTCCTTTTTCAGTTGACATGGCCATGTCCCACGACACTGGCGCCCGCGTCAGCTACTTTCTTTGCATTTTTGGCTTTGTTTTCTTCTGTTCTCGTCCCATTTTTTCGGCGATTCTTCCTTACACCTGAAATAACCAATAACTACCAACAAAATGATCAAAAGTAATTATTCTACTAAAAATTACCACTAACAATTAGATTAACAAAACATGAAAGAACTACTTAAAACAAAGAACAAACCATTCACAGTGTTACCGAAATGACCGATTTTTACCAAATAATTTGCGGAGTATAAGTGAAATTGGTGACTGATCACAACCCCAAACTTAGCTCGTTGCTTGTCCTCAAGCAATGCCTGAGACATCAAACAAAGGTCACCCCTAAATTTATGCTTCCACAATACAACCGTGTTTTTCACAACTCGACTTCCACCCTTCCGGTCAATCGTGCTAGCTTTTACTCCTCGAATTTTCCGCTCCACTTTCACATTAAAATTCTCATTCACCTGTAAGCTTTTTCACACTTCTCACCAAGTCTCTCACGGTTAAAAGCAATTCACTCATAAATCACAATATGCAATATCAACTTTTAAATTTGAACAAATTCTACTTTCATACACAAACACTTTGTACACACTTTTTGAGGTCTTTGGGTTGTAACGGGGCTTAGGACAGGTGGGATAAATAAGGAAACGGATACACAAAGGTTTTGGGGGCTCGGCAGTCATGTTGTCTTTCTTGTCATTGTGCTTATTTGAATACGATGGGGTTTAACATTGACTCTTTAACTTCACTCAATTATTCGAGTGTTTCAAATGTAACTAAGTCATTTAGCCGGGACAAGTGTGTTTTTATGAGTTCTATATTTTTTTTTCTTCTCTTTTTTTTCGGAGCATTCAAGAGTCTCCACATTTTTTTTCACACTTGCCCTTTTCGTATAAGGTTCACCACCCCAAACTTAGAATTTTGGACAATTTCTACATCCACAACGTTTATGCCGAGCACGGGTAAGAGGGAATATTTTTTTCTTTTTGGCCAAGGGGTAATATATGCGGTTTAAAAAAAACAAACAAGGGATACAGGCTCAAAGGGGTTTGCAATGGATAAACATAAATAAGGGACGGCTAGAAAGGCTCAAGGGGAAACAAAAAAAACGTGCCTCAGTGTATGTTATCATGTAGTGTCATATGAGTAGAACTTACGCAAATTCAAAGTGATAAAGTCATACCTGACTACTCTCTCATGATGATAAATTTCTGGCTTTTTATGATCTCACCATGTTGGGCATAGCTTACAGGATCTCGAGTTCTTATTGTGTAATTTCGCTTCTTTTCCGGTTCGTATGTACCAGCTTTCAATCTCAGTCCGGTGTCATCAAGTTGCGTCCAACTACTTCTTTCGGTTGTATCAACTTTCAGGGATGCCTTTTGGTGCAAGATTGGGTTGTCTCGTTCATCCTTTCCTTACTACTCCATCAATCATCCAATAAAGCACATCAATCTATAACACTGGAAGGTCAACATTAAACAGAAATAACTAAAACAAACAAGAATAACTGAAACTAAAAACTGAAAGCAATAAACCCCCCCCCCCCCATACTTGAACCAAACATTGACCTCAATGTTTAAATTCAAGATAGTGAGGGTGAACTCACAGAGGGTACTGCGACTCCAGCTGCCGCTTCCTAGATTTCACCTGAGAGACCCACCTTTTTTTTCTGAAAACAAAACAAAAAGTAAACCGCATTATTAAAACCGTGGGTTGCCTCCCACGAAGCGCTTCATTTAACGTCGCATGGCTCGACGATCCAATACCCTTTATTAAGGAGGGTACTTCCTCCTCCAAACTTGGTTGCTTGTCACTTCCGCAACCACAAACTTATGAAGCAGAGAAGTATGGACCACTTTTCTCTTCAAGTTACTACCCACTTTCATCGTCTCACCTTTACTTTCCACTATTTTCTTCTTCTTGATTTCTTGAATTACTGCAGGAATTTTTATAGGTGTAAGAGCTGAGGCCACCTTAGAGATGATACTTGAAACTTTTTCGGGATGATGTGGACTTTTGTTGGCTCCCTCACTTCTGATCATACCAACTTTAGATTGATTATTCCCATCAGCAGCTTGTTTTTTGACTTCTAACACCTTCAGTGTTACCTCCTCATCAAATGATTTAACTACGAGTTCCCCTTTTTCAATATCCAAATTGCAGCGACTAGTAAGAAGAAATGGTTGCCCAAGAAGGATTGGAGTCTCTTCATCCTCAGGAATGTCCATGATGTGGAAATCAACTGGGTAGACAAACTTGTCAATCTCTACCATTACATCTTCGGCTATCCCATATGACTTCTTAATAGTGTGATCAGCGAATTTCAACTTTGTTTCACTCTCGCTTATTTTTCCAATCTCCAGCTTTTTGAAGATGGACAATGGCATCGAACTCACACTAGAACCAGAATCAATTAACACCTTCTTGAACACTCTGTCATTGATGGTGCACGGTATTGCCACCACTCCAGGGTCTTTCTTCTTAATGGGGATCTTCCTTGCTGGCGAGACTCTACCACACTTTTCAGTCACAATTTCTGTTTCATCTCCCACTACCCTTTTTTTTGAAATTACCTCCTTCATGAATTTCTTGTATGCAAGCACATTTTCAAGTGCTTCAAAGAAAGGTAAGTTGATCTCCAACTTTTTGAACATTGCAATAAACTTCTCAAAGTCTTTCTCTTTTGAATCCTTCTTTGTCACTCTGGAGGGGAAAGGTAGCTTGATCGTCGGTTTAGTTTCTTTCTTATTTTTCTCTTCAAGTGGCTTAACCGGTGGTACCACTACTTCGGGTTCTTTCGGATTTTCTCTCACTTCCAAATCTACCTCTATGACTAAATTTTCATTTATTTCCTCTTCTTCTTCAGGCTCTGGCGCTTTCTGACTTCTTGTTGAGACAACATTAATTTTCTCTTGGTTTTTTGGATTTGCCACAATTGAGCTTGGAAGAGTGCCTTGTGCCTGTAGAGTGAGATGTTGTGATATCTGACCCACTTGAACTTCCAGATTTTTGATTGAAGTTGTTGTGTTCCTATGGTTATTTCTTGTCTCCTCTTGAAACTGAGAACATTGTCCGGCCAGTCTCTCAATAGCTACTTCCCATTCTGCCTTCTGAGGAACTTGTTGTTGATCTTTCCATGAGAAGTTTGGATGATTCTTCCATCCCGGATTATAGGTGTTAGAATAAGGAATGTTCTGCTTCAAGAACTTGATCTCTTAAATTTGTTGAGGAGTTGCAAAACAATACACAGTTTGGTGGGGGCCATTACAAATCTCACAATTAACCGTTTGAGCCGGTTGAACTTGAGCCACAGTTTGAGTCTCAACAGTCATCTTCTTGAGTCTTCTCTCGACTTCAGCTGCAATCTGGTCTTCCATTTTAACAACTTTATTAGCCAACTTTAAATCAATCATCCCTTCCGGCTGGCTTACACTACGGTCATATAATTCCAAATGCTCATTCGCAACAATGGCTTCAATGATCTTCTTGATACCAGTGGCTGTTGTAAAATTAGATGAGCCACCTGCAGTTGTGTCAATGAGTTGCTTAGTCTTCATCTTGAGGCCATTCACAAAGTTCTCCATCTGTTCAGTTGCATCCATATTGTGAGTAGGACATGCAACTAATAATCGTTTAAACCTCTTGTACGCATCTCCAAGTGATTCTCCTTCCTTCTGTTTAAAATTTACTATGTCATACCTCTTACGGATATACACAGAAGCAGGAAAATACTCGTTGAGAAATGTCGTCTCCATCTGTTGCCAAGTTGTAATGCTCCCAGCAGGTAAAGAGTAGAACCACTCTTCAGCATCTTCTGAAAGGGTAAAGGGAAACATTACCAACTTTTTCGCTTCCTCAGAGTGTCCTTCAATTTTTAACGACGTGGTCATCGTGAGAAATCTCTGTAAATGCTTATTTGCATCTTCATTGATTTTTCCCGAAAAAGGTCTCTTTTCGAGTTGCTGGATCATTGAAGGGTGCAACTGAAAATGAGCAACATTGACCGGTTGATTTACTATTGTCAAATGTCCAGTTGGAGAATTTGATCTTCCATAGTCACCGAGAATTCTCTCCACTGGAGGCGGATCTGCAGCCATGGTTTCAGACTCGGTGTCTGAATGTTCGGAATGAACCGAAATTACTTCCTCTTCTTCAGATTCAGAAACTGTCAGTGTTGCTTTTGATATTTCTGGTCTTACTTGTCTTGCTTTTCGAAGTCTAGCTCGCAACAATCGTTCTGGCTCTGCGTCAAAAAGAAATTCTGCTGAGGCCTTACCTCGCATACAAAGATTAGACAATTACTAGTAGTGAGCAAATAAAATAACAGAAAATTAAAATTTTAGTTGCAGAGCAACAAAAATCCAAATGAATTATTATTAAACTTATATTTTGGCAGTCCCCAACAACGGCGCCAAAAACTTGATCGAAAAATTAGCAAGTGTACTATTTTTCATCAATGTAGTTTTAAAAAGAGGTTTATACCCAGTATCGAACTCGCGGACTGCGTTGGAAATACAAGTTTCACAATTATTCAATTGAACAAAATATCATGGGATTTGTTTGTTTGTAGAGAAATTATATTAATTATAACTAATGAAAGCAAAAGTAAAATCATGGTTCTTGACAATATGAGAAAGCATGCTAGGTTAGGTGTTTAAATTACCGCGCAATGAACTTTATTCCCCCAACTTATGAAATATAATTATAATGAGCTACTACCGAATCTCAAGAGTTGTTTTCCTTAATTCCTTAACGGAAAACCTTTGGTGTTTATCTTTAATCCTAATTCCTTAGCTATCAAAGATAACAACAAGCGCTATAATAATGAATATCAAGAATTAAACAGTTACTATGGTTAAATCCTCATTCCTAAGCAATTTTACCGAAGTATTATTGTGCAAATTGCGTTGAGGTGGTTTATCCGACCTAAATCTCAACCGTGAATCCGAAAACTATTTGTCCGATAGAAAAGGCATTAAGAATTTTGCACAATAAAAATAAACTCATAAAACTTCAATAACATAAATTGATGAAAATAAGGTTCATAACAATGGCAATTCAGGGACACCCCCTAGCAATGGGGGGTTTAGCTACTCATAGTAATATTCGAAGAATTAAAAATAAAGATGATAACAAAAATTAGGGAAGGCTTTGATCTTCAACTGCGATTGCCGTTGAAAATCTCCGTTCTCCGAAACCCTTATTAGCTTCTCTTCTTCACCGTAGGATTCTTCAATATGATCCAAGATAATCCAACCAACTCTTAAACTAGGTTTAAGTAGTGTTAGGTTACATTCCATTCATGTAAAAAGTCGAAAATGCCCTTAATGAGACTTCAAATAATGAAATAGCTAAAAAAACAAATTCTGGCCGCAACAGCCGTGTCCCACGACACTGGCGCCCGTGTCAGCCTCTGTTTTCTCTTCAAAAAGCATTTTTTTTCCATGTATCAGCTGACACGGCCGTGTCCCACGACACTGGAGCCCGTGTCAGCCTCTGTTTACTCCCAACAACATTTTTTTCCTTTTTCAGCTGACATGGCCATGTCCCACGACACTGGCGCCCGCGTCAGCTACTTTCTTTGCATTTTTGGCTTTGTTTTCTTCTGTTCTCGTCCCATTTTTTCGGCGATTCTTCATTACACCTGAAATAACCAATAACTACCAACAAAGTGATCAAAAGTAGTTATTCTACTAAAAATTACCACTAACAATTAGATTAACAAAACATGAAAGAACTACTTAAAACAAAGAACAAACAATTCACAGTGTTACCGAAATGACCGATTTTTACCAAATAATTTGCGGAGTATAAGTGAAATTGGTGACCGATCAGATACCCACAAGAAAGTGAAAGAGAATTTGAATGGGATCTTAATTGTTTCCCTCATAAGTTGACTTAATTATTATTTTAGCTTCATTATTGTCGTGGTTATAGCACAACATAACCAATTGCGCTATGGGTAACCCCCCGTTACGATTATGTTTCATTACACTTCTGATAACAAGTACAATCACCTCAATCTTGTCAAACTAACAACAATCCATGTGAATGCAATTTAAATTTACTCACCTTTGTGATTTTTGTTGGCACAAAATTATACCGCGATTGAGAAACGATTCTAACACTAACAATTTCCTTTATTAAACTAGTATAATATTCATAAGGTGTCATTTCATTCTCACGAGTGTCTTCCTTTGGACTATTTTACATCCCACAAAGGTTATAAATGTGTGTCTACATCGGGTAGACTATATATAAGTATGTCATTCTCAATGAGTCTAGGTTTTCTTACAGTTGTTAAATTGTAATTCCTTGTGTTGAAGCAAGTTGTTGCTCGAACACAAGGTGTGTCGAATAAATCTATCAAAGTGTGGAAATAGTTTGTTACACACAGATTTGATTGGATTTGATTTAGGTCTAAAATAGGTATTTTGGGCTTTGACTTAGGGAGAAAGCAAACCTAAAACTATAAATAGAGGGAGTAACCACTATTTCGAAATAACTTGTATTCATAGAAGTTGCAGTTGCAAGTGAATAACAAAATTTCCACAGATTGTGGGCAGAGAGAAACTATGCAAAAAATACTTTCTTCTTCTCTTTTAATTTTTGCAAACCCTAATCCTACTTTTGTTCTTATTTTCTTCGTTGTCATCTTTAAAGATAAGGAATTACTCAAAGGTTTGAGAGTCTAATTCCAACATCTGGTATCTAGAGCCCTGGTTAATCGATTCAAGGCAAGAAAAATGGCGATGGCAACGAATCATCTGAATGGGAATTTTCCAACAACACTTCCAATTCTGAAAGGAGATAACTATGAGAATTGGTGCAAGCAGATGCAAGTTGTATTCTGTTGTTAAGATCTTTTGGATCTTGTAAAAGAAAGGATAAAACCGCTTGCAGAAGGTGCGAAGGAGGAACAAAAGGCTGCACATAAAGAATTGAAGAAGAAAGATTATAAAGCTCTCTTTATAATCCATCAATGTCTGAGTCCATATAATTTTGAAAAGGTTAGTGATATAGAATCTTCAAAAGAAGCTTGGGAGATTCTTGAAAAATCTTTTGGAGGTGCAAAAAAGGTGAAAGAGGTGAGGTTACAAACTCACAAGAGAACATATGAATTTCTTCAGATGGAAGATAGCGAAAGCATAACTGATTTCTTCACTAGGTTACGAAACTAGTGAATCAAATCAAGATATGTGGACAAGTATTAACAACAAGAGCTGTTGTCTCAAAGATCTTGAGGTCGTTGTCCCCTAAGTTCGAACACATAGTGGTAGCCATAAAGGAATCGAAATATTTGTCGAAATTGACAAAAGAAGAGCTTTAAGGGACGCTTGAATCTCATGAACAAAGAATGGTTGAAAGAGTTGCAGGCAAGTCAAAAAGCGACGTGGCTTTACAGGCTCAGTTAGCAAAAGAAAAGAAAGGAAAAGGAAGTTCGACTGGAAATAAAGGTAGAGATGGCTACAACAATTTGATTAGTCGAAATCAGCAAGAAGGAAGCTGGTTGAATCAGAGAAAACCCTCATACCAAGGTAACCAGAGAGGTGGTTCTACAGGTAGAGGAAGGGGTGGTGGTCGAAAGCCTGACAAGAGTCACATTTAGTGTTTTAAGCGTCAGAAGTATGATCACTATTCAACAGCTTGTCCAGAAAAGAATGAGAGTCAAGAAAGCGATGCAAAATTTGCAAAACATGAAGAAGAAGAAGAAGAAGAAGAAGAGATGTTGTTGATGGTCACAACAAGAGATGAAGATAAATTCAAGGACCCGTGGTAATTGGATTCAGGATGCTCATCACACATGTCTGGAAGGAAAGATTGGTTTGTCAACATAAAGCCCTCAACGAAGAACATGGTGAAATTTGAAAATGACAATACCCTAGCAGCTGAAGGTATTGGTGATGTTATGATTACGAGGAGAGATGGAAAAAGGTCAGTAATATCCAATGTGTTGTACATACCGGGCATGAAGAGAAACTTGCTCAGCATTGGGTAGTTGGTCGAAAAGAATTACAAAGTGTCGATCGAACTCAAGCGACAATTACAAAAATTAATGAACTTCAAAGCACACGGTGTTCATACGTGAGATATCCGTCTGTATTGATCAAGAAACAGTTGGTTCGGCATTCACATGACGCGACGAGTTTCTGTTACCACATTAAACCTCAAGCTCCCGTTTCGGATACCTCTCCAACTATGCTTTGCACTTAAGTCTTTTTCCGATTTTCCTCCTCTTTCATTCGGACAATCATATTAAGGCACTGCATTTCTTATAATAATCATCACCTGCATGAGACGAATCGAGGCTTCTTATTTTCTTTTCTTGGCACCAAACTAGCAGCATTGGCTACTTTTTATTACCGATGAAATTTTCAAACTTTGCAGTTATATATTGTCCTTTTGGACGACGTTTGGGGATCAATCTCCTTTGGGCTGAATAACCGGGTGAGGGTTACCCAACTTAGCGAGCCGATTGCCTTTTACCGCCTTTTCATCATTTGGTGCCAACTTTATATCTCTTTTTTTTTTTTCAACCAGTCATCATGCAAGTGAATCTGAATTATGCCAGACTGTATCAATAAACTACTTAAGAAGTACTTCTCACGAGACAAGTACTGTGGTGCAAATCTACACGTTAAACTCGTATCGCTTTTAGGGAATCAAGGGTGTTTAAACAAACCTCTTCTTGTCACATTATTCCGAACTTCCTGTCCTCAAACAATCCTCGCTTCATCTCTATATACTATTCTCGATCGCTCTTTAGGATCAAAAACTCTTCAACAAAAATTAAAATTTCGGTCAAAATTTGGGAAGAACTCAATGTTTGGTTTTACACATCATAACAAAAACATAAAAATAAAAATGCAAGAGTAAATTCTCCCCCAAACTTGAACTAAACATTGGCCCCAATGTTTAAGAACAAGCCCGAGAGGGGTGACTCACAGAGGGTAGTGCAACTCTAACTGCAACTTCCTAGCATTCACCAGAAAGTCTCCCTTTTTATTTCCTGAAACAAAAAAAACAAGCAAACACAAAAAGAAAAATAAGTTGTTAAAAGCATGGGTTGCCTCCCACGAAGCGCTTCGTTTAACGTCGCATGGCTCGACGATCCATTCCCTTTGTTAGGGTGGCATATATGACACAAAGAACACATCACCTTTTTTCTTTCTTTTGTTTGGTAGCAATCCCATGAACTTAAAGTACTGATGATGTTGCTGCCAAATCCATTTTAGATTGATTTTATTGAACAAGGCATAAATGTCTTCCAGTACTTTGTCAATTTCTTGTCTTTCATCTGCCTTGTTGTAAAAATAGTTTTTGGGGATACTCTCTTGTTGAAGATTTTCTTGTTGGGTGACCACATCTTCACAAATTAATAAATTTGTGGTTTTATCCAAAACTCGGTCATCTTCAAGTTTCTTTATTTCTTCTTCCCCATATTTCTTTTTTACCTCAAATTCTTCTATTCTTACTGCATCCTCTTCATCTGATACTATGCATTTTTCTTCTGGTTCCACGTATTCTTCTTCCAACTCTAACTTTCTCCAAATAAACCTATCTGGATAAAAGTTAGATTCCTTACATTCATTCATAAGGATTCTTACCTCTCTCTTATATGCTTTAAAAAATTTAGTCGCCTCTTCCAAGGTGACTCCTGAATCAGGCGACCAACATGCAGGAGATACAGGTGGCAATGTATCAAAACAATACATAGCTAAAAAACTCAGACAATTTGTTAGTAGCAAAGTATAGAAGAATTCATGAAGCAAAAATAATCTGACTTTTTTTTTTCTTTTTTTTTTATAATAAAATCAAATTCAAATAAATAAAAACTGAAAACAAAATTTTAGTTGACAAGCAACAAAGTTTCAATTGAACTAAAATTAAAACTCTATATTTTGGCAGTTCCCCGGCAACGGCGCCAAAAACTTGATCGGTAAAATAGCAAGTGTACTATTTTGCCTCTGTAGTAATAATAGGGAAATTCCCCGAATGTCGATCTCAAGGACTGCGTAGTAATATCGAGTTCAAATCATAGATCAATTAAACAAAAACTAATATTGGGGTTTTGTTTGCAAATTGTCACTAAACAGTAATTAAAATAAACAGAAAAGTAAATTGGCTTTTTGACAAATATGAGTATTATGCTAGGGGTATAGTGTGTGATTGTTCCTGTAATAACCTTGGATTTAGATCTCTTCAACAAGTTCATAACCTTTAATTACCGCCCTTTAGATTATTTTCCCCTAAGTCCTTAGTGGGAAAACCTTTGAACATTCATCCTAACTCCTAAGTCCTTAGAGAATTATGATGAAATCAAGCCTTTATGTTATCAAGAGTTAACCGGTAACTATAGGGTATCCCTAGTCCTAGGTGATATCTACTATAGTCTAATTGTACAAAAACCTTAACAACCGCTGTCCAGCTGGTTGTTAACCGTAAATCAATCTTGTTGGTCCGACAAAGAAAGCATAAAAACCTTGTACAATTAAATTAAATAAGAAAACAAATCTATTGATGAACTCAGGAATTCAAAATCATTACAGAATCAAATCAGGGACACCCCCTAGCATTAGGGTTTAGTTACTCATATTGTTCAAAGAAAACAAATTATAAAATAGATACATTACAAGAATTGAGATGAAAGTTGATCTTCAATCGCTTTCGTTCATGAAAACCTTCTTCTCTCCCAAACCCTTGTTTTCTCCAATCTTCAATCTTGTATCTTCTCTTAGCCAAAAAGTCCTCTAATTCATCGTTAAAACTCTTCTAAATAGTGCAAACTCACTTAGGTTGGTTGGAAGTACCCAAAATGCCCCTTGGGTCAACACTTAATAAAAAATCACAAAAATCAGCAAAATCAGCGTTTTAGCCAACACTGGCCGTGTCAGGCAACACGGGTGGCCGTGTTGGCCTCCTGGACTTAATTTTTCAAAATCACACTCAGCACTGCTAACACGGGTGGCCGTGTTAAGTAACACGGGCCGTGTTGGTCCTTAACTTCAGAATTTGGATTTGCGTTCTTCATGAAAGTTGTAGCACTTTTCGTTAGCGAAATTTTGCCACCGGAACCGCGTCATTCCGAGTTACGAAGCTCCAGTTATGATCAAAATACTACACGCCTGTCACGATAAGAAACATGCTGAAAATTTCTAGATCTCACACTTGCTAACACGAGCCGTGTCAGCCCCGTGAATTTCATCTCTTTTGCATTTTCTTGGCCACGCTTCATCCTAATACGGCCAATTTTAGGTGACACAGGTGGTCGTGTCAGACCTCATGTAGCTTGATTTTTCACTTCCTTCGAAACTCTCCTTTTTGTACTTTTTCGCATTGATTTGTCTCGATTTATTCCTTTGAGCCTGCAAACAGTAAAATACACAACCATAGCATAAAATGTAGAAGAATGAAGTAAAGCACTTGACAATATAAAGCAAAGACGACTAAAATCAACGGTAAATAAACGTGTAAAAACCACTGATCAGTCGTCGACGCAAGTGGAAGGCTAATCTTGAAGGCTCCTATTTCTCAAAATAGAACCTTCAAGATCGAACTCGATGAGATGGAGCACAAGTGCCTTTCGACTATAGCTAGCAGAGATGAATGGATGTGGCACTATCGACTAGGACATCTCAACTTCAAAGACATCAGAGACTTGAAAAGAAGGAATATGGTTTCATGACTGCCATAAATCGACATTCCAAACGAGGTATGTGAGGAATGTGTGCAAGCGAAGCAGCACAAGAATAGCTTCAGCAAGGATGCAGGAAGCAAGTCGAAGGCAATCCTTGTATCATATACTCTGATGTATGTTGACCAATCCAGGTGGATTCGAATGGAGGTAACAAATACTTTGTTACATTCATAGATGATTTTAGTCAAAAACTATGGACTTACCTTATCAAGAAGAGGAGTGAAGTGATCGAGGTATTTGCCAAGTTCAAATCTATGGTCGATAGACAAAGTGGTCGAAAGCTCAAGGTTTTGATAACTGATGGTGGTAGAGAATATGTTGTCGAAAGACTTCGACATGTTATGTGAGAAAGAAGGGATTGTGCATGAGGTGGTTCCACCCTACACTCCACAACATATTGGAACTGCAGAAAGGAAGAATCAAAACATCATTAATATGGTGAGAAGTATGTTGAAAGGCAAGCATTTACCTAAAGAATTTTGGGGAGAAGCTGTGTCGACTGCAACATACATTCTGAACAGATGTCCGACGAGGAAGTTAGAAGGAATTACTCCAGAAGAATGTTGGTCTCGTGTGAAGCCTAGATTGAGTCATCTGAAGGTATTTGGATCTATAGCACATAAACATGTGCCAGATCAGCTAAGAAGAAAACTTGATGACAAGTTGAGTCAAATGATCCTTATAGGATATCATTCGACTGGAGGATACAAGTTGTTTGACCCAGTGAACAAGCAAGTAGTGATCAGCAGAGACGTGGTCATAAATGAGCTTAAAGAATGGGATTGGATTGAAAATGTCAAGAAGGATTCAGTGAGAATCTTTTGTGACGAACCAGCTACTGAATTCGAAAGAGAAGAAGTTCGACAAGAAGAAGTCAGAGGTTATGCAGGCTGATCAGTGCATTTTGATGCACGTTCCTTTATGTTTGTACTTAGGCATTTCTATGGTTTGGTTTGTTTATTTTTCTATTTTATTATGTTTTTATATTTTAATTTATTTTTATTGTTATTTGATTTTCGTAATTAATTTTCAGCTTTAGCAGTCTGCACGGAAACAATCATAACTAGAGCTCCGGGAATCCGATCGAAGCGTTCTAGTAATCGTCGGAAAGCTAAGAAAAAGAGCTACAATTCTTGTGTTAAAGTCGAAGTCAGATTCGGAACGGATATTTTCCAGAATTTCGTTTGAAGCTGCAACATTAATTTTATTTAGTTTTGGGTCGATTAGTTTGGGCATGAGTTATGTTTGTTGACCCAGTTCGGTTATGACCCGAATTCTTGTCACTACCATTTTACCTAGGTATGGCTGTATTGTTTACATTCACGTTTACTTTTCACGAAGGAATTTGGAAAGCTTTGTACGTTTGTAATGGAGAACTAATTACAAGGCAAAATCTGCTGATTACGGGTTCCATCATACTTTGAGGTTATAATAATTTTAATCAAGTTTCTATTCCGTTCAATTATATTATGTGATTATTGTTTGCTTAATTCAATTTTCATAGAGTATATTGATTTAATTCGATTGTTGTATGATCCTTAACTATAATCATGTTCGCGTTTGCTTAATTCATTATCGTGTTTGATTAATTCGTGTTTGCTTAATCCACGAGGGCTTAAATCCGTTTGCTTAATTCGGATCATAGGAACTTACAACATATAAAATTTGTTGCGCTTGTCAGTGAGTTTTGTAGTCGAATAGGAATGGATTAGGAGATTGAAATTATAATAATCAATGATAAGTCGGAACCGAAATCAGTAGATTAGCCGTTTTAGCTTATTTGATAATCAATTATTTACTTTGTTTTTCATAATAGAATCCTAAACTAAAATAAACCCCCCCTAAATCAATTTACCGTCGGTTAGTAATAACTAAGAATCCTTGTGAGACGATATCCGAGTTGTCGTTACCGTTACTATAGTTTTTACAAAACACTCGTTTTTGATCCGTGCGCGACAGCGGACCAAATTGGCGCCGTTGCCGGGGATTCTTGTGTTTATTAACCGATATTAGAGTCATAGGTATAGTGTTCTTTCTAGGATTTTTCTTGTTTTTTTGTGGTGTGTTTGTTGATTTTCAGGGTTGCAATACCAGTTGCATTACAGTGATAAGTTTTCCATCCTATCAGGTAAGTTTGGAAGCTACTGTCTCGATTTACTCCGAAATTTTTCCTGAATACCAGAAAAAAATCGGCAAACAGTACTCCTTTAGATAGAATTCTAAAGGATTTTGGCCCTCAAAATCGCAAATTCGTTATTTTTCTATTTTTTACGATTTATTTTCTATTTTCATAGTTTCAGAAAATTCCAAAAAAATTCCCAAAATTCGTATTTGCCTTAAGTAGATTAAATTTCGTGTTTTTATATTTTTTTAATTTATTTTAATCGTTTTCCATCTTTTTATTTGTTTCTGCCTATATGGGACATAATGGGTATTTATGTGTTTGTTAAAACCATGGCTGAACAAAGAACTTTGACGCAGTTGGATGTCCCTAATGTGAACTATAATGGTTTATGTATTAAGTATCCCGCAACTGATGCACCTTTTGAATTGGAATATGGTTTACCACATTTGTTGCCTAGGTTTAATGGTTTTGCAGGCGAGAATCCGCATAAGCATCTGAAGGAATTTCACGTTGTCTGCTCTGCATCTTCCGAACCTTCACTAGAGGATATTGTCAAACAAATGGCTGCAAATAATCTCCAGTATCAACAACAAATAGATTCTACTCTTCAGACTTTGCAAACACAGATTGGATAACTTGCCACTTTGATGAATGCCATGCAGCAAGCTAAAGGATCAAACCAACAACCCTTGGAAGAGCTATCTGATTTTCAAATAGAGTTGCTTTCTGAAACTGTTGATGATACTTATACTGATTTGTTTGCAGATGACTTTCCATCATTGTCTGGTTTTGATGATGTTTACTCTTGTGATGTTTGTACTGACACTAAAATTTGCTCTGTTTGTGCTGAGATTGAGGCTGCCTTGCAGGTTGATGTTTCTCATGCAGATAAAGTCATACATGAAGTCGTTTATGCGGATGAAGCTCTTGACATCCCGGCTGCCCCAAACACTCCATCCATCAAGCAGCCCCCGTCCTTAGAGCTGAAACAACTCCATGAAAACCCAGAATATGCTTATTTGGAGAGTAATGAAAAACTTCTGGTTATAACTTCTTCTGACCTTGATTTTGATCAACAAAATAAGATTTTGCAGGTTTTGAAGAAGCATAAGAAGGCGATTGGGTGGAATTTGACTAAAATTTCCTATATTAGCCCATCTATGATTTTGCATAGGGTCTCAATTGAAGTGGAAGATAAAACAAAAATAGTGAGGCAACCCCTCAATCTTTTGATCTTTGATGTTATGGAAAAGAATATCACATGCCCATTCGACACTTTTACTTTTAGAAGAACATTCTTTGATCCTGGAATAAAAGGCGAAGGAGCTAAACTACTTTTTAAGGACAATGAGAATTACCTAAAGCTACTCCATGAGAGCCCCACTTTGGAAGAAGAGAATGTAGAAGACCACACTTTGGGAAAGACTGCTTATGTGATCACATATCCTCCTTGACTACTCGGGTGTATTCTTTCCTTTCTCTCACTCTTATTTTATATTTATGTTCTTTCATTGAGGACAATGTATGTCTTAAGTGTGGGGGAGGGAATCATTTATTTTCTTTGCTTTTGTTTGTCGTTTTGTTTTATTTTTTGTTATTTCAAAAAAAAAACTTCTTTGAAATTTTTAGGCTATAGATTAATATGAGGTTAGTTGTGAAGACTTGGGAAAATTTCACAAGATCGGTATCGTCTTAATACTGTAAGTCCCCTGAGTATGAGAATTGTTTTGAATACTTGTTATGACATAGCCTTGAATTATCATTCTCTAATAGCTCTTGAGTAGTTTATCTTTGCAATCGGCACCATCTCACACATGCTCTACGTAAGGAAGCCGATGAAAATAAGTGAGTGATCCAAATTTAAAAAAAAAAAAAGAATGCACCTTCTAAGTTTGGTGACCTTCACCCGGTCACTTAACCCAATGGTTGTAGAACCTACAAAAAAATATTTCAAGTCCTGTTGTTAGTTGGTTTAGAGGTTTCTGGTGTTGAACTTGGTAGGGAGGATTACGGTCCGATCCCCCGCAACTACAATTGGGAAATAAAAGGGGTATCCACTTAGGCACCAGAACCCCATGCAAAAAAAAAGAAGAGATCAGAGTCACTAACCGGTAGCCTTACTATGAGTGTGTGGAGATAACGGGCTTAATGTGATTGCGCCAGAATGAAAAAGAGTAAAAAGGAGGATGAGTAAGTTAGACTTTGGCATAATAACATGATTCAAAGTGGTTTGTATGTTCAGGAGGCTTATGACCGCACAATTGCGGAATTGTGTTCCTACGATATCTTTAGTGTGAAAGATTAGTACCTATTGATGCAACCTTAACCGCAGAAGAGTTTGTAGTGTGGAATGAGTAACAGATGTTGTGTGTTTCTTGAGTTTGATTTAATTTTGCTCGGAGTGCAAAAGTTCAAGTGTGGGGGAATTTGATCAGTGCATTTTGATGCACGTTCCTTTATGTTTGTACTTAGGCATTTCTATGGTTTGGTTTGTTTATTTTTCTATTTTATTATGTTTTTATATTTTAATTTATTTTTATTGTTATTTGATTTTCGTATTTAATTTTCAGCTTTAGCAGTCTGCACGGAAACGATCATAACTAGAGCTCCGGGAATCCGATCGAAGCGTTCTAGTAATCGTCGGAAAGCTAAGAAAAAGAGCTACAATTCTCGTGTTAAAGTCGAAGTCAGATTCGGAACGGATATTTTCCGGAATTTCGTTTGAAGCTGCAGCATTAGTTTTATTTAGTTTTGGGTCGATTAGTTTGGGCCTGAGTTATGTTTGTTTGACCCAGTTCGGTTATGACCCGAATTCTTGTCTCTACCATTTTACCTAGGTATGGCTGTATTGTTTACATTCACGTTTACTTTTCATGAAGGAATTTGGAAAGCTTCGTACGTTTGTAATGGAGAACTAATTCCAAGGCAAAATCTGCTGATTACGGGTTCCATCATACTTTGAGGTTATAATAATTTTAATCAAGTTTCTATTCCGTTCAATTATATTATGTGATTATTGTTTGCTTAATTCAATTTTCATAGAGTATATTGATTTAATTCGATTGTTGTATGATCCTTAACTATAATCACGTTCGCGTTTGCTTAATTCATTATCGTGTTTGATTAATTCGCGTTTGCTTAATCCGCGAGGGCTTAAATCCGTTTGCTTAATTCGGATCATAGGAAGTTACAACATATAAAATTTGTTGCGCTTGTCAGTGAGTTTTGTAGTCGAATAGGAATGGATTAGGAGATTGAAATTATAATAGTCAATGATAAGTCGGAACCGAAATCAGTAGATTAGCCGTTTTAGCTTATTTGATAATCAATTATTTACTTTGTTTTTCATAATAGAATCCTAAACTAAAATAAACCCCCCTAAATCAATTTACCGTCGGTTAGTAATAACTAAGAATCCTTGTGAGACGATATCCGAGTTGTCGTTACCGTTACTATAGTTTTTACAAAACACTCGTTTTTGATCCGTGCGCGACAGCGGACCACAGGCCCAAGCAAACCTCATAGGACAAGACACATGCCTGCAAGGTTACAAGAATGTGTGATTACATCAGATGATGTAGTCAATGATGAAGGTGAGCTGGTACATTACGCTTTCTATGCAGATGTCGAACCTGTCAATGTGTTTACGGTGATTTCCGGTAAACGACCGCTAGTCCTCCAAACTATAAAATATACTTTGGTTACTCGCAGGGTCGACTAGATTGATCCTAGGACATAGTCAAACAATTGTCTTTTGATATGATTTGGTTCATACTTGTTTGTTCTTGCTTCGAAAACTCGTTTGTGATATGATCATATGACTTATTCATGTGAAACAACACTTGTTATACATGTTATATACTTCGACAAAGAAAACATAAAAAACGTGTAAACTGCGGAAAGGTAAAGTGCAAGAATATAACGTGCAAGAATGTTAAATGCAGAAACGTAAAAATGCTTCGAAATGAAAGTTAAACGAAAAAGATAAAGGAATTGAAAAGATACTTGAATAAAGAAAGATACAAATGTATTTAAAATGGTGTTGGTGTCATACGTACATTTCTCAGCGAACTCGTTCTCTAAACACTTGATACTTAAGTGATTTGTACAAAATGAACACACGGAATCCTAACATTAAGACCCTTATTTATACTAATTTCGACCCTAACGGTCCTACACTAATCTGATGCCACGTTGCTCACATGAATCCCTGGGATGCCATCTGTCCTTGTTCGGTTACACAGACTATTTCAAAATTCAAATCCTCCCGCCTGAAGCCTCTTTCGATACGTGGCAACGTGATCAGAACCGAGAATGCCACGAAAATACGTTAAGCTTCAGTACCCTTCGTATTTCGCAAAATGTTTAAGTCTTAAAGATAATTCACTTCGAATTAGCTCCAACTCTAATCATATTTACTTCAACTTAAACAACATCCTCGAAACATGGCCATCAGTAGCCATATTCAATCTCAGAAATGGTCATCAGTAACCATCTTTCTTTGAATTCTAACCCTTCAAAGAATATTTCCTCTAAACGAAATCTCCAGCCAACAAATTGCCCCCAATAAATGCCTATTTCGAAAACAAGAGAAATAGGCGTTTCTTGTTATGACGAGATTTCATTTTACTCATTTTTAGAGTTCCAAGACAACTGACTAACGTCATAATCATTTATGACTCCACTTTCAAAACGTCTTGTCATTTTCAAAAACGTCTCCTCAGAACTTACATTCCCACGTTCTGTCATTACTTTTATGATCATTACTCCTATATATTAGGAGTAAGGCTAACAACTGTTCGACCTCCGTTGGATTAAATCAACGCTTGCCGCGTGTCCTTTGACCTTTACCCAAAAGATTTGAAAGGGTTTCTGTTAAACCTTTAAATACTTGAACTTTTACCCTCACATAACTTTCATTTCTATTCTCCTCCTATCATCACAGAAAAGAAAAACCCTTTGGTTTCGTTTAACCCAGTTCTTAAAGCAATCTCATCCATGGCGTCTTCTTCAACTTCAAATGTTCTCCAACCTATTCAGAAGCTTCAAAATCCTACACAAATAGGGAATCAACAACACATTCCAGACCCAAACGCCGCAGAGATTCGTGCTATCTACGCTTCTCAGGTAATCATTCCTTTTGAACTTTGTGGGAAAATTCATGCCTTCATGGGTCCTTTACCTAGAGGAAATAACCCTTCTCTGGGTAAATTTTTTCCTGCTTATTACAAAACTAGGCCCTTGGTTAGCAAGCAAAAAATAGATGAAGATGGCCACCCAATCTTAGCTAACACTGACAATGCAGATGGCACTCTGGTTGAAGCCACTATGACCTTAGAAAAAATTAGGTTAAACTATGTAACCAATTTCGTGAAAGTCTTTAAGTCAATCCCTTTAGCAAAAGATCCCGACCTGTATTACGCTTGGCTAACTAAAGTGGAAAAATAAAAGGCTTCTTTTTGGAAACAACTAGGGATTTATGACCTAATCCAGTTATCCAAAACAGGTTTAGAATATAACCAAACCATGCTAGTAGCGTCAGTTCATTTCTGGGATGCTTCTCACAATACTTTCCACCTTCCATGTGGAATGGTTACCCCTACTCTCTTCGACGTAGCCGCTATCACAGGGCTTCGACCAACTGGAGAAACCTTCGATCCCAACTTCATGGATACTGACACCATCCACTTTAATGAAGCAACAGTCACTTATACTGCTTTTATCCAAAGATACCATGTCCAAACGACCACAAAAGTCACAGATGAATAACACATTGCATTTCTAGCACTCTGGCGTTCGAGATGCGTTTTTTGTTCTAGGTCTATACAAGTAGCAAAGAGATATCTTTGTATGGCTAACCAGATAAATGTTGGGAAAAAGTTAAACTTAAGCCAGTTAATTCTAGGATTTCTCTACGAGAATCTTGGTGAAGCAACAGACCTTGTTAAGAACTACAAAATAGGATCTCTTCTCTTTGCTGGTCCATTCTGGTTGTTGTAGTTATGGCTCAATGCCACTTTCGAAGCTCATCTCCCATACAAAGGTATTGTAAATGAAGAAGATCCGGACATAAAAAATCGAACGGTAGAAGGAACTAGATTGGCTCTCCTGACTCCAAAAGAAGAAACGGGCAAGCTTCGTGAAACCTTCTTAGCATACATGATGATGTTTGCCAAACGGTATCAATTTAGCCCCTCCATGGCTCCGTTTGTGCAAAGGAAAGTGGGTCCTGAGTGGTTTACTCGAAAATTTCCAGCAACGTCTCTAGATCAACAAGCCGAATCCATGGTTATCTGGGAAGCTTTCCTTACCCCAAAGCTGTTATATCACTGACTTCGATCTCCCAAAAGTCACTGCTGTCTTCTTTGTTACCAACCAAATCTGGTATCGAGACAATTTGGATTGGTTCAACTGAAACCAAAGTGAATGTATGCCAAAAGGAATCACATGTGTCTACACACTTTGCTTCTAGCGGAAGATGAATACGAGTATAAAATCTCCAAATATGTTGGCATCAACACTCTCTCTCCCGTCTCTTTCAAACCTGCTTTTTATTCTTCCATAGATTTTCATCAATGGTGGACAGATTACTATACTACGCAAATCTTCGATGTTGAGAGCCTTACTCAAGAACTAACTGAAGCTTTTGCTGATGTGCAGGCTAACTTCCATAAAGGTACTTCAACTCATATTAAAGAAATCCAAGCTTTTCAAAAATTCTTTGAAACTATCTATAGACCTGATGACCTTAGTCGGACCGTTCGTGAAGCTACAGTCACTTTACGTGAAAGGTTTTCTGCTAAACTGGATAAGTTGAAATTGCCCACGTATGTTCGACCTGAACTACGTTATGAAGTGGCTTTCGAACTTAATATTAAAGAAATCCAAGCTTTTCAAAAATTCTTTGAAACTATTAAAGAAATTCTTTGGTACTTCAACTCATATTAAAGAAATCCAAGCTTTTCAAAAATTCTTTGAAACTATCTATAGACCTGATGACCTTAGTCGGACCGTTCGTGAGGCTGCGGTCACTTTACGTGAAAAGTTTTCTGCTAAACTGGATAAGTTGAAATTGCCCATGTATGTTCGACCTGAACTACATTATGAAGTGGCTTTCGAACTTAATTCTCCAAAATTCCCTCCACTACCTAGTGTTGATTTTGGTATGGCTCTAAGTCCTCCTTTTCCAGACTAGTTTGTGTGTGGGAATGCCATTAAAATCCTTCAGAAACAATCTAAAAAACACGCTGAACGAGTGGTCCCTACTAAGCATACCCTGGATACTTTCATAGGACATCTTCATATAGGTCTTGAGCACGTTCACGTCTTAACTCCAATACCTGAAGGTTGGGGTTTTGACAATCCTTCGACTAACTTTTCCTTCTTTACTCAAATACTGATTCCTATCTTGTTTACAGCTGTTACTCGAAAGAAAAGTATCAAGGAAGCCCCTGCACAGAAAGGCGTTGGAGCTTCGAAAAACACCAAGACGAGTGGGAGTGACTCCGTCACTACTGGCAAAAAACTCACGGTATATTCATACCTTACATTCTGACTTGTGTAATTTTATGAATATTGCTTACTTTAATTACTGTGCATTTCCAGAGTTCGAAGCCTCCGACCCCTTCAAAGCGGAAAGTTTCTTCCATTAATATTTCAGATGATGAAGATAAATCTCCTCCTCGTACCAGACAAGTAGCGAAGAAAAGACAGAAGGCTACCATTCCTTTAGCTAAAGAAAAGGAATCTGGAACTTCGAAACTCACTTCGTCGAGTGATAAGATATCTTCTGATGAATCACCTTTAAAGGTCGCTTGTGCTATTCCCATTGTGGAAAGCCATAACTCGAGCCCAGATAACGTCCCAACCAAGGTACTTGGACCTTATAACATAATCACTTTTTATACTTAACTTCAACAGACGAATTTACCTCTTATCTTGTTGATACATGATGACGTGGGCACCGCTACTTCTGATCTCAACACTTCAAACCTCAGCATTGATCTTGGCAACCTTCAAGGTATGCATTTGTCTCTTTGATTGACAAACAACTTTTTGATGGTTTCTTTTCTTAACAAACTTTGATTTACGTAACAGGTGTCCCTCAACATAAATCTCCTGTCCTTTCTGAAATCCTCGAAGATGCTCAACCTATCGCAACCATCGCCTCCCCTGTGCGCGCTGAGGAAAGTAATTCGAATGACTCTTCTCCACTTACCCATCGAGATGAAGACATGGAAGAGATCCCACAAAATTCAAATAGTGGCAACATAGTCAACCAGCCAATCGAGAGCGAAGACATTATCTCTGAACATGAAGATGCAGATGAAACTTCTAACTCGCCTCCTCTCGGCAATAATGAAACTTCGACTCTTGGGAATATAGTTACTCCTGTGGCTACTTCGAAGTAGACCACTGCAGTGCTTACTCCTACAGAACTGGAGCAACTCAAAGAGACTAATCCCGTAAGCTTTCTCAAGGCTATGATGAATGCTAAAGGTATTTCACTTATCCGGCTCGAGCCTTCTTCGACTGTTTTGACGGACGGTGGTAAGGAGAATGACATTCCAACGCTCCTTCGTCAGATAAAGGAAAAGCTCTTTGAGACCAATCTTATTGAAACTCTGCGCAAGGACTCCACCAGCTGTTTTGGTTTGATCAACCTTTTGAAGAAAGTGGATCTACTCCAGGTCTCGGATGAAGTCTCCGACATAATTGTCTCGCTAAGTTCTCTTCTGGATCAACTTCAAGCTGATAATCTTCGCAAATGGGATGTTGATGAAAAACTCAAGGCGAAGATGATTTCTCACAATTCTTCGTGGAAAGCTGCCAACGACGCTACAGACAAAGCTAGTGCCCTTGAGCTTGAGCACAAAAAACGCCAAGAAGAATATAAAACTTGTGAGACAAACATCAAATCCTGGGAGCAGAAAATTATACTCCTCGAAAAGAAAATAAGCAACGCTAAATCCCGTCAAGAAGAGATCAAACAATCTCAGCAGCATGAGTTGGACGAAGTGGCGCAGTCAGGAATTCAACATCTCGAGGTGGTACAAAAGTTAGTGCCAGAGATCGAAGAACTAAACAAACAACAAGCACTAATCGAACGTCGTCTGACGTTATGGGCTTCTCAATACGCCAAAATGAAAGATAGTCTTCCTAAGGACTTTTACTAATTGTTTTGATCTCTGTAACATCTTTTGAGGCTAGCACTTTGTCTTTTTTTTGTATTGAAAATTAATCTAGGAATATATGCACACTTTTCCTTCCAATTATCTATATGTTATAATTTGCCACTATCATAAATAATGTTTTAACAATTCTTTAATTGTCAAAAATTTACTTATTATTTTTAGCTGTCATAATGACCTTGATAGTGTATCTATATGGCATAATTACTCCTCGCAGCCTATTTAAGTCTAGACTTGACGTTTCCACTCCCTTAACCGCAACTGTCATTAAATGATGACACCACTTTTCAAAACGTCTACTTGAGACGTGCGTGTATCAGTTTCTAAAATGATTGCACTTCAACTTCCAAGGCGGGAAACGGCGAACTTCATAACTTCTCTTGGGGAAACCAAACGCGGTCCAATCAAAACTTAAAGACAAACGACTCTTTTATGGCTAACATACTCTATATAAGGCTTAGTATTCTACTCATTTCTTCATTCTCTTACAAAGCTCTTATCAAAGTTTCTTCTCCTTCCCTTATACTTTTCCAAATACAGAGTTTGAAAAAACTTCTT
This sequence comes from Vicia villosa, assembly GCF_029867415.1. Taxonomy (NCBI): domain Eukaryota; kingdom Viridiplantae; phylum Streptophyta; class Magnoliopsida; order Fabales; family Fabaceae; genus Vicia; species Vicia villosa. Next base: position 865,227 of record NW_026705255.1, read on the forward strand.
TTTTGTACTCCCTTCCCCAAAATGACACAACCTTTGACTTACACTACAATCAGGTCCTCCATTAAAAAGGAATTCAAACTCTCTGTGGAAGAGTTCGATGAGAACCACATTAATGTTGACACACTCTTTGCTAACCAACAACTCCAGCTTTATCAGGGAATCCTGGAGGGATCCGTTTATCCAAACATGCTGGCAGACTTCTGGATGTTTGCGTCCCTTCGCATAGATCCAGAAGGAAGAACCACCATATTGTCTAAGGTTCGAAGAGCCCCTATTACCATTACTCCCTCAACTATCTCTGAACTAATAAGGTGTGATAATCTTGGAGAAGCGTTTGACGATAACATCATTAACATGACTACCTCTGATGTCTTGAGGGCCCTCATGGCTAAGATCATTAGGATTTGGCACCAGATTTTAGTGGGCAACTTTCATCCACGAAACCAGGACCAAGACAGCATCATGATGGAAGATCTGGAGTTCATACTTTGTGCTCTCCGGGGAAGGAAAATCAACTTTCCGTTGCTGATCTTCAAGCAACTTGTCGAAGCTGTTGCTATGGCTGCCTCTCGTCAAGGCGTGGTGACATGCCTTCCTTATGGAAGGTTGCTGTCCTACACGTTTCTCAAAAAAGGTATAGTGAGGAGAATGCGCACGGAAGGATCTCTAGACCTTTTCGAAGCAGAAAGCTTGCCCCTGCTGTCCTTGGAAGGTATAGAACAAAGGATCAACTAAAGAGTGCGTTGTTTGAGGCTTTGATGGAGGCGTTATAGGTCTTTAGTTTTATTATTCATAATTTTGAATGCTCCTTTTGATAGCCTCTAATATGCTTCTATTTTTTGTAGCCTTTGTTGTTCATGGAAACATAATCTTCCAAAATGAATGTACTCTTCTAATCGTAATGAAATATATTTTGACATTGCTCTGTCTTCTTACTTTATTTACCACACATCTCACTTGGATACGAAGCCATTTTGGTGCTTGTTCGACCAATTTGGCCTACGTAGAATACATTAAATATCTACGTTTTTGCAATTTTTACTTCGTGCATGCTTGGTTTGTATCTTTTCAGATACTTCCCGTTCACTCTTAAGATCCTGCGATCTTCTGCCAACTCTTCTATCTCATAAGCATTATTTGAGAATTCTTCTAAGATTCAAAAGGGTCCTTCCCAGTGTGGGGACCATTTGCCTAAAACCTGATTCTTTCGATCTATAGGTAAAATAACTTTCCAAACTAAGTCATTATTAATAAATGTTTTACCTTTCACCTTTTTATTGTATGCTCTGGACACCCTTTCTTTTTGTCTTTTTATCATTTCCAACGCCCGAAGTCTATCTTCGTCCAAATCCACTAATTCCTTCATCATCAATTCCCAATACATGTTTGGAGGAATTTCTGCCTGTCTTTGGATCCGGACAGATTGCAAGTATATCTCAACTGGGAGAACTGCATCGTGTCCGAATGTCAATTGGAAAGGTGTAGTGTTTGTAGCTTCTTTTGGCGACGTTCGACATGCCCAGAGCGCTTGGTCCAAAGTTTTATGCCAGTTCTTGGGTTTTTTCCCTACGTGTTTCTTTATGAGACCAATTATTATCTTATTTGCTGCTTCAACTTGTCCATTTGCCTGAGCGTAGTAAGGTGTAGAAGTAAACAACTTGAACCCCATATCTTTGGCGAATTCTTGCATCTTTCGCCCAGTAAACACTGATCCTTGATCTGTGGTTATACTGTTTGGGATTCCGAATCTGTATATGATGTGTCTTTGAATAAACTCAATCACAGCCTCCTGATCCACATTTGCAAGTGGTATCGCTTCGACCCATTTTGTGAAGTAGTCTATTCCTACTAAGATATATCTTTGACCTTTGGAAGACTTGGGGTGAATTTCCCCAATTAAGTCTAGTGCCCAACCTCTGAAAGGCCATGGTTTTACTATTGAACTTAATTCATTTGCGGGAGCATGTTGAATACATGCGTGTTCTTGACAATCTTGACATCCTTTTGCAAATTCTATGCAATCTTTTAACATAGAGGGCCAATACATTCCATATCGGAACAAAAGCCATTTCATTTTGGGCCCCGCTTGGTGTGCATCGCATGCTCCACTATGTACGTTCGAGAGAGAGACAAATATGCTTCCGCTTCACCCAGATATTTTAACAAAACTCCTTTAGGGGTTTTCTTAAACAATTCATTTCCCATCAGGAAGTGTGATAAGGCTCGATATTTTACCTTTCTATTTGTGTTTGTCGAAGGGTCTTTTAAATAGCTCACAATTGAACTCCTCCAATCTGCTTCTGCTAAAGAGTCTATATTTAAAACCTCAAACTCCTCTTTGTTTGCGAAACCTAATTGTGAGTTCTCCATATCACTTGGAGAAAGCTTGGTGGCCATTGCTTTGCCTCTTACTTCGACCAGTTCTTCTAGTTTTTCTTTTGATACTCTGTATCCTGAAGCTAATTGTGCCAAGTCATTCGCTTCTTGATTATTGAACCTTGAGACGTGATTTAACTCCACACACTCGAATTTTTTAAGCAGTATATTTGCTATGACAAAATACATGATCAAATTCTCTTTGATACATTTGTATTCCTTCGTCAGTTGCTTAATCACTAGTTCGGGGTCTCCTTTAATTTCGACTCTGGTTGCCCCCAATTCTAACAAAGCTTCAAGTCCAGCGATCAGTGCTTCGTATTCAGCTTCGTTGTTGGAGCACAAGGGACCTTCAATCTTGTACTTGAGCTTTGTTGGAATTCCATCAGGAGAAATTATTAGCATTCCAATGCCGCTTCCTTCTTTATGGGTCGAACCATCAAAGTATAACTTCCAAGGCTTCAATTCTACATATTGTTGAGGGTTCTCAACCACTGCATGGTCAACAATGAAATCTGACACAATTTGTCCTTTCATTGCCTTAAGGGGTTGAAATATTAAAGAGTACTCAGTAAGGGCCAAAGCCTACTTGCCAATTCGACTATGCAATATTGATTTTGATAGCATATGTTTAATAACATCACAATGAGACGAAACATAAACATCAACTGGCTTTATATGATACTTGAGTTTGATACAAGAGAAATATAAACAAAGGCAGAGTTTTTCTATTGCGCTATACCTAGTCTCTGCATCATTGAGTACTCTACTTAAGTAATAAATGGCTCTTTCGATGCCATCGTCGTCTTCTTGAGCTAACATGCTACCAATTGTATTATCTGAGGCTGAAATATATAGGCGCATGTGCTTCTTCCCATTTGGGGGAGACAATATTGGTGGATGCATCAAGTATTGCTTGATTTTTTCAAAAGCTTCTTGATGTTCAGCATGCCATTCAAACCTTCCTTGTTTGAGTCGAAGTAAGGGGGAAAAAGCTTGCGTTCGTCCACTCAAATTAGAGATAAATCTTCTTAAGAAGTTTATCTTTCCTAGTAAAGACTATAGTTCTTTCTTCGTGGATGGAGGCTTTGTTTCCATAATAGCCTTTGTTTTATTCTGATTAATTTCTATTCCCTTTTTGTGGACCACGAAGCCCAGGAAATCTCCAGCCTGCACAAAGAAAGCACATTTAAGGGGATTCCTCTTTAAGCCATGTTTTCTCATTCTTTCAAATGATTGGCTTAGATGGTCTAGATGATTGTGATCTGAAACAGATTTTACAACAATGTCATCTATGTATACTTGCATGAAAGTTTCTATAAAATCATGGAATATAGAATTCATTGCTCTTTGATAAGTTGCCCCAGCATTTTTCAGACCAAAAGGCATTACAACCCATTTGTAGGTGCCTATTGCCCCTGGGCAACGAAAAGCTGTTTTGGACACATCTTCTTCTGCAATGAAGATCTGGTTATACCCAGAATATCCATCCAACATACTTAAATATTCGAAGCCTGCGGGTGAATCTACTAGCATTTCTGCCACAGGCATGGGATATTCATCCTTAGGAGTTGCTGCATTCAGATCACGAAAATCTATGCATACTCTTAATGAACCGTTCTTTTTAATAACCGGAACAATATTAGCAATCCATTCAACATACCTTGTAGTTCTAATGAACTTGCAACGTAGAAGTCTCTCGACCTCTGCTTTGATCTTCGAATGAATCTCCGGTGCGAACCTCCTAGGAGTTTGCTTGATGGGCTTTTTCCCTTCCTTAATAGACAGCTTTAATTCGACCAAATCTCTCCCTAAACCAGGCATCTCGTCGTAATCCCATACGAAGCAATCTTTGTTTTCTTTTAATAACGCAACGACTCTTGATTTCAAAGCTGGCTCTAATTTTGCACTGACGTATGTTACCCTCTTCTGGTCTCCGTCTCCAAGATTTACTTCTTCGAGTGGATCTTGGGCTAACATCTTTATATTTGTCGCCATTGGGTCTTTCTCGAATCCCAAGGGTTCTTCATCATAGATTGCGTCCAGCCTTTGACTCGCCTCTTCACTTGAGATCTTTTCAACTTGAATTGTGTCTTCAGGAGATTGAGGGATCAAGTGTATCCCAGAACCCGTCGTTTCTGCCTTTCTTTGAATTGCATCGACAGTCATGTTTAATAATTCGGCTTCGAGAGTCGTCTTTCTTTTGTTCTCGTCTATGTAAGCTGAAATCCTTTCGAAGAAGGATGACTCAGACATCATCAACGTCGTCATCCCAGCCTGTTGGCCGTATTGTTGGAAAATGCTCCATTGGTGCGGTATCTTCTGGACCGTCCATTATTTCTCTATTCCATTGGAACCCGTTTGGGTGTAAGGACAAATAGTATAAAGCATTCTTATTCGGGGTGTATATATCTTCTGCAGCATGGCAAGGCCCTATGTTTGCCAAGTTCATGTCGAAACTGGTCTTATTGACTTGATTAACTTCAGCCATGTAGTAACTCTGATCTCCTTCAATATTTTCTACTATACCATCTTCCCTCCAAATGGTTAATCTTTGATGCATTATCGAAGGCACTGCAGCAACTCCATGGATCCACTCTCTTCCTAGCAAAAGATTGTAATTCGCCTTTGCTGGTATCACCATGAACATCGCTGGCCTTGTGATCGAACTCATAGTTAAATTCACTGGAATGACTCCTAAAGTTTGCCCTATTTTGCCTTCATAGTTAGACAAGACCATGTTATGTGGCCTTATATCAGTATCGAACATGCCAATTCTCTTTAGCATGTACCGGGGCATTAGGTTCACTGCTTCCTCCCATCTACTAGGACTTTGTTAATGCCAACATTTTCAATCTTAGCCCTTATGTAGGGTGGTTTTAGATGGTTTCTCATACCTTCATCAGGCCTCTCGAAGAAGGCATTCTGCTCTTCGACTGCCCCATTGTTTAGCACATAATAACATACAGGTCTGTGTCTTTCCATCTCTTATGCATCAGCTTCTTCACAGTCTTCAGCTTCTGTCTCTTGGTTAAACTCATGAGGGAGTACTGACACAACATTGCAATTGAAGTTTATAGACGATACTCCGTTTGAGTCGAAATCATTTGTCATCCTATCGTCTTCTTTCCAAGGGCTGGAATGCATCTTTTCTTCTTCTTTCTCATATTCAGAATCGAACAACTTGCGTTCAACTGGAGGTTTACTTGTCCTTGCCCCCTGCGTTGGGATTTGGTTGCTACTATACTCTCCAATATCCTTTGGTTTATATTCCCTTTGGGCCTTCTTCATTCTCTGATGCCTTCTCCATTGGGATCTAGACGTAGGATTTTTGCCCTTGTAATTCTCAAACCTCTACATCTCTCGATTTGAGGTCTGGAATTGCTTCCTATATGCCATTGCAGTTCTCCCCCCTTGGTCCCAACTTCGCCATTTGTTGGTTCTCGCACCAACTTGCATCCATCTATCCCTGGGTATGTCTGCAGGGATTTTGAATGTGACCCTTCGAGCTCTAGGGTGAGGGCTGTCAGGCCTCTTCGATGGGGTCCAGTTATCGAACACATACATGTTGGGGAGGAGTCCCTGAGTCTCTCGACCCATGTAGAAATATACTCTTTCTAAAGATCGCGCCAGTAGTTTGTCATAGACTGCTCCACATCTGGGACACAATGCTACCTCAGTGTTTTCTTTGTGACATCTGACCAAGAAACCTACTAAGCTTTCTTCAGTCCTTGGATATACCTTCCACAATAGGTTTCCTCCTCTCCAGGGTTGTTCCATTCTCTCTCGTAAGGCCCTTTCAAAGTTAGCTTGAACCCTTCGATTCAGCATAATCGAACACCTTGGGCACATTAGCATTTTTCCACCATTTTTCTCATGACAATTCCAGAGATAATCTTTCAAACTCTCCCCTCTCGGTGGGATTTCAATGTTTCCTTTCTCCCTTATCAGCCACTTTTCTAGTTCTTCTATTTCAGACAAAGGCCGCCTAATATTGACCATGTTAACAACTGCCGGAGGAGCTTCAGAAATCTGTATCTGCTGAAGTTTCGCCCTGAGGTCTTCAGTGGCCTCGCTAGTTTTCCCTTTCAGATCTTCAGTTATTTCTGCATCACAGGACTCTTCAATGTCAGTATTGAAGATGTCATACCCCAAAACTTGTCCATCTCATTTCGTCATCAAGGGCTCAAGGTTCAAGGGTTTTTCTGAAGTCACTCTCTCCTAATCAAAGGGTCCTCAAGCTAGGGTTTGCAGTTTATCAAAGGATTTTGAATCTCCGAGGCCTCAAATGGATCTCAAGGTGTCACATATGTATCAAAGCATATTCATGTCAAAAGTCAAGCTCCAATTCCAAGGATTGCGCACTCAAATGGCTCAGATGATCAATAATCGACTATGCTGATCTAAAAGTCAACTATAGTCAAAATACAGTCAAACTTCAAGATTTTTGGTCAACATCAAGTATGTGAGGTTATATACATCATTTGATCAAAGGTTGATCATGATCCATCAATAAAAATCGCCAGGAACGAATGCAAAGGTTCAAATTCAGGTCTTTTATAGGAGAAAGTCAACGCAACTTTGACTGGTCATAACTTCCACATGGAGCATCAAAAATTTCCCAACCAAAGCCTATTATCAAGGAAATTTCATCCTCTACAACTTTGATATTGGGCTCAAGATCAAGAAATGCACCATTTGGGAGATATGGACAAAAACATTACAGGTCCTTTTGAAAGTCAGTCAGAAGTCATCTTTTTCAAAAGCTCATAACTTGAGCATAGAAGCCTCAATTGAGATGAAACCAAAAGGATCATTTAGAGGACACTCTGAGCTTTCTAAAATGATAAAGAGCATCTTCATACGACCAAAATTGAGAGAGATACGCATGGTTGAAGTTGAGCAATTTTTAAGAGATGCATGAAACCCTAATTGACCAAAACTTGATTTTTGGGCTAATGGGCCTAGAATTTTGATTCCAAACACACTCATGGCCCTAATGAGAACCTATAAATCCATTCATTTATTTTTGTAGCTTTTATTCATATTTATTTGGATTTTATGCAAATAAAAGCTAAGTAAATTAATTAAAATTACAAAACATTTGAATTAATTTTCATGGTTGGGTTACTAATCCTATAAAGGCCCATACAACATCATAAAATAGTCAAAATTTCGTTTGCATGGTCCATGAGGGAGATTTACCAAATTTAGAAAGAAATTATATAAGTTTCATGTCAAATTTTCTCCCTTGGGATGAACCTAAAGATCCAAGCCCAAAGAAACCCTAAAGACTCCATATATATTCTAAAATATCAGTAGGGGAAAAGGGGGGACAAAAAAAGAGGAGGGGGCATAGGATTCCAAGTTGCAAAAATTACACCAAACTAGGGCATGAGTGCAAGTCCTTCTCGAGGAGTTTTAATCCATTCCAGTCGTCCCAGTTTACTCCTGATGTTTTAAAAAGCAAGATTGCATCAGGAACCAGGGCTCATGACGCCATGAACACGGATCACGTGTGTAAATGCAAGCTTCTCAAGCATAGTGTGTTTTGATGAAGACAATATGGACATCAAGCTTTTATAAATGATGTGCAAAAAGAATTTCAAGTATCAAGCAAAAATACATCTTTTCAAAGTCTTGAAGAATTTGTGAAGATTCAAGGATCAAGCTAAAATGTCAAAGGTATAAACAATACTCACTTTGACATATAATTGTTCACAAATATATTTCCATGCATATCATAAACATACTACAAAGTATCATCATTCAAAAGTTCATTTAAAACCTTTTTCAAAGTTAAAATTCAAAATAAAGGTTTTAGGAACCGGGTTGTCCCTATGGAGGAACCGGTTCCCAGCATTCTCAATTTTCAGCATTCTGTGATTTACTATGGGGAACCGGGTTGTCCCTATGCAGGAACCGGTTCCCAAGTTCAAAATTCAAATTTTCTGCTGTAACGTTCAGCAGGAACCGGGTTGTCCCAGGCAGGAACCGGTTCCTACTGAACCAGTGTGTTTTTTCATTGCATGATCTTATTCAAACGAATTCCTTTTCATACCACTTGATCATTGCATTGGTTCATGGAAAAATAACCATTCAAAGAGGTGTTTAACACACTATAAATTCTACATATTTCAAAATCATTATTTACCTTCTTCATTAACAATTCATAAACCATATATTCTTCATCTTTCAATATTTCCAAGTGTTCATCAAATCTTATTTTCAAGTGAAACTTTCTATACACATTTTCATTGAGAAATCCATTCAAAGTTTCATGCATACATTGTGAACACTTATATTCATTTTGAGAATTGTTTATTTGAAGAAGAAGATCAATCCAAGATTGATATTGCTCTACAAACTTCTACTCAAATTATACTTAGAAATTATATCTTATTTTTCAGGATTGTTGAAAATAAGATTGTATTGTTTCCTTACTATCCAGGATTGTTGGAAGTAAGTGGTGTGTTTGAAGAGGATTGTTCTTCATTCACATTAGTGTTGATTGATCTTAAAGGTGTTAAGAACCTTTGATCACCCTATAGGTTAGATAGTAGGCATAGGCTTGTACAATAATTCTAACTATAGTGAAATCTCTTTCGTGTTTGAAAGGGGACTGGAGTACTCTCGGATTGTGAGGGGAACCAGTATATATCGTTGTGTTCTTTATCTTTCCGTATTTACCGCTTTCATCACCATTACCAAGATAAAGATACAAACCATCAAAAGCCTTCAAACACTTAACCAAAAAATAAGTACAAGTTTCATAAAACTGATTAAATTTTTGAAAACCTAATCCACCCCCCCCCCCCCCTCTTAGGCGCACTCTTATACTTACATTTGGCATCAGAGCAGGTTATAGGTAACCTGTTCCTAAAGATCCAGAATGGCTTCCGCAAATCAGAATCCAGTTTTTAGAGATGGTGGTAGTAACAACAAGCCTCCATTATTTTGTGGTGAATACTTTGACTTTTGGAAAATCCAAATGAAGGCTTATTTAGAAGCAAAAGGAGAAGAAGTTTGGGAGGCTGTCCTACAAGGTCCTCATGTTCCTATAACGGTCGTTAATGGTGTTGGATCGGAGAAACCTAAAGCGTCATGGGATGATAATGATAGAAAAAGGGTTCTTGCTGACAAAAAGGCGATCAGTCTTCTTCATGGTGCTCTTAGTATGGATGAATTCTTCCGAATATCAACATGTACAACATCAAAGGAAATTTGGGATACTCTTGTAGAAACTCATGAAGGTACCGCTGAAGTTAAAAGATCAAGGTTGAATACTTTAAGCCAAGAGTACGAACTGTTTAGAATGAAGCCCGGAGAAACTATTCTCGATTTGCAAAAACGATTCGTACATTTGACAAATCACTTGAAGGCACTTGGTAAGACTCTTACTACCGAAGAACTTAATCTTAAAGTGCTCAGATCTTTGACAAGAGAGTGGCAACCAAAAGTGACGGCGATATCCGAAAAGAAGAATTTATCAAAACTTACTTCCGCAACATTATTTGGAAAACTTCAAGAATATGAGACAGAACTTGGAAGATTGGAAAAGCATGAGAACTTAGAGAAGAAATCCAAAGGCATTGCATTAAAAGTAGATTCAATAGAAAGCAAAATGAAAGATGCATCGGATGAAGATGAAAACTTCTTGCTTCTTGTAAAAAGGTTAGGCAAATTTTTTGGTAATAAAAATAATATTGATAATACTAACTATGTCAAAAGAAAGAAATTCTCAAAGCATAAAGATAAAGAAGCATCCACTTCATCACAAGAAGTTACATGCTATGAATGTGGGAAACAAGGACACATAAAGCCGGAATGTCCAAAGCTTTCGAAGAAAAATGTATTCAAAGGCAAAAGGGAGTTCAAAAATAAAAAGGCCTACATAGCATGGGAAGATAATGAAGTAAGTTCCTCATCGGACTCCGATAGTGACGAAAGTGCAAACCTAGCACTAATGGCATCACACTACTCCGACGATGAAGAAGGCGAGGTTAGTTATGATGATTCTCTTTTTGATAATGGTGCGCAAGGTGCAATAGAAGAATTATTAAAAGAATGTAAAATTCTCTATAAAACTATCTCATCTCAAAAGAAAATAATATCATCGTTAGAAGAGAAGGTTAAGATAATTGAAGTAGAACATAAAGATGACAAAGAAAAAATGATTAGTGTTCAAGAAGATAATGTTGCATGCAAGAATTGTGAATCACTTTCCTTCCAAATTGTCCAATTAAAACGTGTTTTAGAAAGATATGAAAAAGGGCAAATTGGATTGGAAAATGTTCTTAGCACACAAAGATACTCCAATGATAAGAGCGGACTTGGTTTCTCTAAATTTGATAAACCAACATCCAATAAGACTATCTTTGTCAAGGCTAGTAACCAACCAATTCAAGAGAAAGTGATCAAGCCTAAAGTAATGCAACATTATCCTAAAAGGAAGAACTTTGTTAAGAAGAAATCTTATCCTCCTAGATATAGAAGTAATTTTGAACCTACTTGTTTTTATTGTGGTATTATTGGTCACACACCCAATGCTTGTTATGTAAGGAACTTTAGTGTTCCTAGTGGACATTATGTATGGGTGAAGAAAGGAACTAACTATGATGGACCCAAAGCCATTTGGGTACCTAACAAAACTTAATTTGTTTTGTAGGTATGCTTGAAGACCACTTCAAACCTATGGTATCTAGATAGTGGTTGTTCAAAGCATATGACGGGTGACTTAAACCAATTTTCAGATCTAAAGTTAAAGGCCAAGGGTTTTGTCACTTATGGAGACAACAATAAGGGAAGAATTCTTGGCAAAGGCAAAGTTGGTGCACCACCTTTCACATCCATTGAAGATGTTCTTTATGTTGAAGGACTAAAGCATAATCTTCTAAGCATTAGCCAACTTTGTGACAAAGGCTTCAAGATCAAATTCACTAAGGAAGAATGCTTGATCATCGATGAAGTCACCAATGAGGTAAAACTCAAAGGTACAAGAATTAATAACATTTTTATGATTTCTTTAAATGATTTATCTTTGAAAGTAACATGTCTTTTGGTAAACAATAATGAATCATGGTTATGGCATAAAAGAGCAGCCCATATTCATATGGATCATTTAAATAAATTAACCAAACATGATCTTGTTATTGGCCTACCTAAGATAAAGTTTGTCAAAGATAAATTATGTGATGCATGTCAAAAGGGAAAGCAAACCAAATCGTCTTTCAAACCAAAGAATGTGGTGACTACAACAAGACCACTTCAATTGTTGCATATGGATTTATTTGGTCCATCAAGGACAAGAAGCTTCGGAGGTAATGTATACGCTTTAGTTATTGTTGATGATTATTCTAGATATTCTTGGACTTTGTTTCTTGTGCAGAAAAGTGATGCTTTTAGAGCCTTTAAGAAGTATGCAAAACAAATCCAAAATGAAAAATCATTAAAGATTGTATCCATAAGAATTGATCATGGTGGAGAGTTTCAAAATACATCATTTGAAGAATTTTGTGAAGAACATGGTATCTCTCATAATTTTTCAGCACCAAGAACTCCACAACAAAATGGAGTAGTCGAAAGGAAAAATAGGTTTCTAGTGGAACTTGCAAGAACAATGCTTAGTGATGTAAATCTTCCTAAATATTTTTGGGGAGATGCGGTTAGTACGGCATGTTATGTTGGAAATCGAGTAATCATTAGACCTATCTTAAAGAACACTCCATATGAACTCTTCAAAGGAAGAAAGCCAAACATTGCTCACTTTCACATTTTTGGATGCAAGTGCTTTGTTCTAAACAATGACAAAGACAATCTTGGTAAGTTTGATGAGAAATCCGACGAAGGTATATTTCTTGGTTATTCTCTTTCTAGTAAAGCATATAGAATTTATAATAAAAGAACTTTAACTATTGAAGAATCCATGCATGTATCTTTTGATGAGACTAACACTTCCAAAGAGGAAATAGTTGTTTGTGATGATGATGATCCTTTAGATTTACCCCCGGAAGAACCTTCAAATGATACAATTGTGAAAGCACCGGAAGAACTTTCAAATGATATAATTGTGAAGGCACCGGAAGTACAACAAGAAAGTGTTCAACAAGAAAGTGTACAACAAGAATCAAACACCAATGATCTACCAAAAGAATGGAGAACTCATAGAGATCATCCTATTGATAAAGTTATTGGTGATATTAGTCAAGGAGTTGCAACAAGATTAAATCTCAAAGATGCTTGCTTACACATGGCTTTTGTTTCTCAAATTGAACCTTCCAAAGTTGATGAAGCCTTAGGAGACGATCAATGGATAAATGCAATGCAAGAAGAATTAAATCAATTCGAGAGAAATCAAGTTTGGGAACTTGTTCCTAGACCAAGTAACAAACACATCATAGGTACTCGATGGGTGTTTAAGAACAAACTTGATGAGAATGGTATAATTGTTCGAAACAAAGCAAGATTGGTGGCCCAAGGTTACAATCAAGAAGAAGGAATTGACTTTGAAGAAACATTTGCTCCGGTTGCAAGGTTAGAAGCTATTCGTCTTTTACTTGCTTATGCATGTTCTTTAAATTTTCAGCTTTATCAAATGGACGTCAAGAGCGCATTCTTGAATGGCTACATCAATGAAGAAGTCTATGTCAAACAACCCCCGGGATTTGAAGACTTCAAGAATCCTACCCATGTCTTTAAGTTGAGAAAGGCTCTTTATGGCTTAAAGCAAGCACCAAGAGCATGGTATGATAGACTTAGCAATTTTTTGTGTGAAAAGGGTTTCGAAAAGGGTAAGGTTGATAAAACTTTGTTCATTAAGAAAATCAAGAGTAACACTTTATTGGTTCAAGTCTATGTTGATGATATCATTTTTGGATCGACTAACAAAGAAATGTGTGAGGAATTCTCATTGATGATGCAAGGAGAATTCGAGATGTCTATGATGGGAAAGATGAATTACTTTCTTGGACTACAAATTAAGCAACTCAAAAATGGAATCTTTATCAATCAATCCAAATATTGTAAAGAACTATTAAAGAAGTTTGATATGGACAATTGTAAAGCAATGAATACTCCAATGGGCTCCGGTACATATGTTGATCAAGATGAATCCGGTACTCCAATTGATATTACCAAGTATCGAGGTATGATTGGTTCTTTATTGTATTTGACGGCAAGCCGTCCTGACATAATGTTTAGTGTTTGTCTTTGTGCTCGCTTCCAAGCAAATCCAAAGGAATCACATCTTATGGCGGTTAAAAGGATCATGAAGTATCTCAAAGGAACAACCAACGTTGGCTTATGGTATCCTAAAGGTAGTATTTGCAATTTAATTGGTTATTCTGACGCGGATTATGCAGGATGTAAAACTGATCGTAAAAGCACAAGTGGTACTTGTCACATTCTTGGAAATGCATTAGTATCATGGGCTTGTAAAAAGCAAGCATGTGTTGCTCTTAGTACGGCCGAAGCAGAATACATAGCAGCGGGTAGTTGTTGTGCACAAATTCTTTGGCTTAAGCAACAACTTCGTGACTACGGACTTGATCTCGGATGTATTCCTCTTCGATGCGACAATACAAGTGCTATAAATATTACAAAGAATCCGGTCATGCATTCAAGAACCAAACACATAGACATTCGACATCATTTTCTTCGCGATCATGTGCTTAAAGGAGATGTTGAAGTCACTTTTGTAGATACTCATAATCAACTTGCGGATATCTTCACCAAGCCTCTCCCAAAAGAATCGTTTTACAAAATTCGACGAGAGCTTGGAATTTTAGACGAAGGTGATGTTTAAAATTTTTTCTTCATTTTCATACACCAAAGGTACACATTTTTAACATTTTTATAAGTTAAAAGTACTTTATAAATATTCATTTATTATGACTTGGTAATTATGTTTGATATGAATGCTTTATATTTCATAAAATTAAAGTTTTTGGAAATTTTTTAGTCCAGGAACCGGTTCCCGTGTGGGACGAACCGGTTCCCCATAGTAATTTCCAGAGGCGTTGTTTTTGTGTTCTTCAGGAACCGGTTCCCATGTAGGGACGAACCGGTTCCCACGTATGTTTTTCCAAATTTTCTTTGTTTGGCTGTAACATAAAAGTTGTTTATTATTTTAAGTTTTAAATGCTTTTTATATATATATTAAAAACACACTCACCCACTCACATCCACTCATTTACTCTCATTCAATATATTCACTCATCTTCATCTTCTCCAAACCCTTCCACCTCCATTATTCAACTCCATTAAAAGCTCCATTATCTCACCATAAACTCTCAAAATTAAAACACCCACTACCTCTAAACACTATATAATCCTCCACTCCTTCACACAATTCACTCAAAACCTTCTCCACTCACCAAATCCTAAAACCTCAACTTAAACCCTAAACTTTCAACTCCTTTCAACAATGGCACCCAAAGTTTCAAGAAGTGCAAAGGGAAAGAACAAAATGGGAGAGACAAGTGAAGATCCTCAAGAGATCCAACCAACGGTCAAGAGTCGGAGACTCACATTCAACATCCGGAGTCGAAAACTCCTTGCGGCAAAATATGGTAAACTACCTGATTTCCCTAATCATAGCTTCAATTTTCCGGGTAGACTAGCTAATGCAGAGGTAGCTAATTTTGTGCTTGACCATGGTGATTATTATCCGGATTTGGTTAGAGAATTTTACCACAATCTTAAGATAGTAACCGATGAATTTGATGATTTCACATTATTGTCAAAAGTTTCAAATAAGGAAATATGCTTAGATGTTGAGGAATTTGGAAGAGTGTTAGGAATTCCATCTCAAGGCTTAGTGCTCCTTCAAGGTAACATACCGGAGGATTGGCAACCGTATAGTAAGATTGATGTTTTTGTGGATATGTGCCGACCAACTCAACGCGAGTCAGTTCGCCAACAGCTTGCTATCAAGTTTAACATGTTCGGTTCAAGCTTATCAGTGAGTGATAGGATGCTCCATCTTATCATTGCTTATGTTTTATTTCCAAAGAATTCTAACCATTCCAGGGTCAATGAGTTCGAGTTGATGGTTTTGCTTGCTCTAAGGCGGGGCATTGAAGTCAATTGGGCGCTTTCAATTATGCGCCACATGCAGCTTATGGCTTCCCTTAAAGGAGGCTTACCTTATGCAAGGGCCATCTCTCATATTGTTCGGAATGCTGGTGTTCTCCTCCAACGGGAACCAAAGAAAAATATGGATGAACAAGAGTGTGCTATCACCACCGCTACCGCTCTTAAAAATACAGGAATAGTTATGGATCGTGAAGGTAGATTTGTTTACAAAGTTGATTTTGAGCCAGCCGTGCCACAAGATCCTCAACGTCCCGAAGGTGGATACACAATGGATATGATGTTTGCCAAGCTTTGTTCTATTCAAACATCCATTGATAACAACAAGAGGGAGAATAACTATGAGCATAACCTTATGAGAAGACAAATGCGGGAAATTCAACGGACTCAAAGGCGTATCTTAGCTCATTATGAGGGAGAGGAAGGAAGTGATGAAGAAGAAGAAGAACAAGAGGATGATGATGAAGAACATATGGATGAAAGTGACTAAATTATGTGCTTTAATTTCTATGTAATGTTTTCTTTCTATTATTCGTATTTTACTTATGTTTTCTAGACAATGTTCCATTTATGTTCGTGATGTTTAGGACTATTTATGTTTGTGTGTTGTAATCGTAAAAAAACTACGTTTCGTATCGTTTAAACTTATGATTGTGTTGAATTTATGTTTGTGTTATTTTTCATATACTTTTTCTCTTTTTCCCCATCCTTTTTGATAATAACAAAGGGGGAGAAGAATATGCATGTGTTTTTGTTGGTGTTTTTGTTTCAAAGAAAAATGCAGGCCACTGTTAAAATTATCAAATGAAACTCATCACCATAAATCAAGGAATCATGGATTTAGGGGGAGTCTCTAACATAGGGGGAGCCTTGCAATGTTCAACATAAACACAAAGCACAAAAACAACTTTTTCAAAACATTTTCAAGACTTGGTTGTCATCATCAAAAAGGGGGAGAATGTAAATGCAAGCTTCTCAAGCATAGTGTGTTTTGATGAAGACAATATGGACATCAAGCTTTTATAAAGGATGTGCAAAAAGAATTTCAAGTATCAAGCAAAAATACATCTTTTCAAAGTCTTGAAGAATTTGTGAAGATTCAAGGATCAAGCTAAAATGTCAAAGGTATAAACAATACTCACTTTGACATATAATTGTTCACAAATATATTTCCATGCATATCATAAACATACTACAAAGTATCATCATTCAAAAGTTCATTTAAAACCTTTTTCAAAGTTAAAATTCAAAATAAAGGTTTTAGGAACCGGGTTGTCCCTATGGAGGAACCGGTTCCCAGCATTCTCAATTTTCAGCATTCTGTGATTTACTATGGGGAACCGGGTTGTCCCTATGCAGGAACCGGTTCCCAAGTTCAAAATTCAAATTTTCTGCTGTAACGTTCAGCAGGAACCGGGTTGTCCCAGGCAGGAACCGGTTCCTACTGAACCAGTGTGTTTTTTCATTGCATGATCTTATTCAAACGAATTCCTTTTCATACCACTTGATCATTGCATTGGTTCATGGAAAAATAACCATTCAAAGAGGTGTTTAACACACTATAAATTCTACATATTTCAAAATCATTATTTACCTTCTTCATTAACAATTCATAAACCATATATTCTTCATCTTTCAATATTTCCAAGTGTTCATCAAATCTTATTTTCAAGTGAAACTTTCTATACACATTTTCATTGAGAAATCCATTCAAAGTTTCATGCATACATTGTGAACACTTATATTCATTTTGAGAATTGTTTATTTGAAGAAGAAGATCAATCCAAGATTGATAATGCTCTACAAACTTCTACTCAAATTATACTTAGAAATTATATCTTATTTTTCAGGATTGTTGAAAATAAGATTGTATTGTTTCCTTACTATCCAGGATTGTTGGAAGTAAGTGGTGTGTTTGAAGAGGATTGTTCTTCATTCACATTAGTGTTGATTGATCTTAAAGGTGTTAAGAACCTTTGATCACCCTATAGGTTAGATAGTAGGCATAGGCTTGTACAATAATTCTAACTATAGTGAAATCTCTTTCGTGTTTGAAAGGGGACTGGAGTACTCTCGGATTGTGAGGGGAACCAGTATATATCGTTGTGTTCTTTATCTTTCCGTATTTACCGCTTTCATCACCATTACCAAGATAAAGATACAAACCATCAAAAGCCTTCAAACACTTAACCAAAAAATAAGTACAAGTTTCATAAAACTGATTAAATTTTTGAAAACCTAATTCACCCCCCCCCCCCCCTCTTAGGCGCACTCTTATACTTACAACGTGCTCATCATCTTCACTCACGTTTTGATTTTGGTATTCTGAATATTAACACGTTTTAACTCAAACTAACCATATATTTGGACTCTTGATATAGTTTAGGGAGGTTTTGAATCATTATATTGAAGCTTTGACGTGCAGAAATGAGTCACCATTATTGATGCTTTAGGTTCCTTCACTTGCGTATTCATGGTTACAGGCATTTTCGGTGGAAACCAATTGCACGAATGAACTCGTAGCATCGAACTTCGTGGATCTGGGTGTTTTTTTTTGTTTTGGCTCGATTTGCAGGTTTTCGGTCAAAGGGGGCTGCCGGAGGTGAAGGTGGAGACGACCGCGGGCGGTGGATCGGAAACACAGGGATTGCTCTCAGCACGCGTGGCAATGTCAAGGTCCTCCATTGGCCCGTCAAAACTGGTGTTTCCTCTCTCCGTCTCTGATTGGTGGGTCAAAAGGTCCACCCAGCTTCCCAGCACCTCATTGGGCAGCCAAAGGGCACATGGGGCCCACGCGCACTATGTTTTTAGGTTCTTATTATTTTATTATATAATAACTTTCTGGGTAATTGCTAACAACGAATAAGTGCAGGTCAGGTGGTATAAGCTTAATTGTTGGACCTCACGAACCTGGGTTCGATCCAGGCGTGAGGCATTTATTTTTTTTCTCTAATGAACTCTTGCAGAGTCCAGTATTCCAGTATGCACGCCCAGATTTGGCTCACCATATGTCCTCACATCCAGACCCCTTAGATATTCTATTATTCAAATATAACGTACTAGGACGAAGGCACATGCTATGGACTCTCAGCTTGCCCACACATAACAAAAACCAGGTTTCTCTATATGTTTATTTATTATGTTATTTAAATATTTAGATTAATTAATAATTGATTATATTTGATTTAGTTAATTTTATTTAAATTAGGATTAGATAATATAATTAAATTAGGGTTAGGATTATAATTAGGGGTTAGGATTTATCCCGACTATCTCGATCACTCGATTAATTTATTTAATTAGTTTTAATTATTTAAATCACAAAAGAACCCTAGAAAGGTTTATGACTATTAGGGTTTGCCCGATCCCACTGCCCATTGGGCAAAATATCAACCTTTTATTTAATTCTCTTCTTGACCCGACTAAATCTATTAGTCGCATTAGACAAGAGATAAAAAAAATATACGAAATTTAAAATACATTTTATTTGCTGCCCGCGACAATCGAATCTATCGGTCAGAGTAACCAGCAATACCCCATTAATCCGTTAACTATAATGATCAAACCTATTGATCATCGCAACTAACGGTGACATATTAAATCAGGGTTATACGCCCAAAACACTCAAAACACACTAAACCACGACACTACGGATTTTCATCTCTTCAACACTGCGATGTTCAAAACTACGATAAGGTAATTCAAAATACCTTGCGAACTTCGTATTTCAACAACTACAATAAGGCCATTCAAAAAGCCTTCAAACAACCTCATACTAATTCAAAGGCGTACAACCCTGTGCCCGAACTACGTTAACTCTGATTCTCCCTAAGGAGATACGTAAGCACTTGGATAACCAAGGCGAGTCCCCCTCCCTAAAATCTCAATTCACTTAAAATCTCAGTTTTACCCTTTTCACTTCTTTAGCTATTATCCTAAATATTTTAACCATAAACTGTTACCTTAGATTCAAAGCCATAGGAAAGGGTTGAGGGTGCCTAACACCTTCCCTCAACCTGATTATAATAACTTACCCCGAATCTCTAAACTGCGTAGGGTTTCCTATTCGCCCTTCAGAATAGGTGGCGACTCTAAAAGCTTAATTTTTAGGGCAGGTTGCTACAGCTGGCGACTCTGCTAGGGATAGTGATAACAAAACTGTAAATTATTATGCTCTTTAGGCTTGAGAGGGTTTAGGTTTTTGGGCGAACTTTTTAGGTTTTGGCGAACATTTTTTTAGGGTTTGGCTAATTTGCCAAAATTAGGGTTTGGTTTAGGATTTAGGTTTTCCTTTTTCTATTAAATATTTAAATTTTTATTTATTTATTCATTCATCTGCAATTTATTCATTCATTTACGTTCAATTTAATTAAATATTTTTATATTTGTTATTTTATTGTATTCTGTTGGGATATTATAAATTGCGTTAAACCTAAGCGTGGGAATTATATTTAAGACCAGAGGGGAATTATATCGCCTACGAGTCTTATTATAATTCCACTCAGAGTGGGTTGAATATCCGGAAAGGTCTGATACGAGGTTTGACCTTGTTGAGGGCTGGACTTGGTATTTGGCTGATCTCTCTGGGAACCTACCCCTAAAATTCGAACCTCATGGATAAAATGAGTTGTTCTAAAATCCAAAGAGACAAAAAGTCTTGGCGGCTACGAACGACCCCATGAGACCTTCTAGAACATACCAATGGGAAGGGTAGGCACCCTAAGCCGTTACGCCGAACCTATGAACCTAGGGCTTATGTGCTTACGTGCTTATTATATATGCAATTTATATACGGCGAATGTATTGCGTTTTGATTTTGCAGGTATTCCTACGCGTTCCCTTGCCTGCAGGGACCCTATTTCCAAAACCATGTCCTTCCCACGAAGGACACCTCCATTTATGCACGTCAATTGGCCTCTCGATGGCCATGAGACCTAGTGACTGTCATGAACGGTCACTCCGCGCCTGCATCTACGTACTCCCTAGCCTGTAGGGAGTTTCCTTTTATATCTTTGTACTCTCACAACTATGTGTCCTTCCCACGAAGGACATCTTTGTTTACGCACGTCAATTGGCCTCTCGATGGCCATGCGATCTAGTGACTGTCTTGAACGGTCACCTCGTGCCTACATCTACGCATTACCTAGCCTATAGGGATTATATTTCTAAAAACTCATCCTTCATACGAAGGACATCTTTGTTAGCATACGTCAATTGGCCTCTCGATGGCCATGCGATTCGGTGACTATCTTGAACGGTCACCCAGTGCTTACTCCTACGTACTCCCTAGCCTATAGGGATCTTCTTTTACATCCATGTGTTTTCACAACGACGCGTCCTTCCCCGAAGGACAACTTCATTAGCATGCGTTTGATTGGCCTCTCGATGGCTATGAGATCTAGTGACTGTCCTGAACGGTCACTCCATGCTTGTTTCCGTGCACCCTCTAACTTGTAGGGTTTGGATTCCCATCTATACATCTTTCATCCCTAGCCTGTAGGGATTTCTCTTCATCCGATATCGTCCTTATATAGGTTGTGTTCTGCGTAGAGAACCTTCCCACGAGGGACAACCTCATTGGTACAAGTCGAACGGCCTCTCGATGGCCATGAGATTTGGTGACTGTCATGAATGGTCACCAACTGCTACCTTCTACGTACTCCCTAATTTAAGAGATTTCCATTGGCGTGTCATAACATCTATCTTACAAGGATTTCACGAGGGTCTAATGTCGCCTCTAAGGCTATCCCTAGGATTATACGTCACATGTCTGCATTGCATACAAGGAGTTACAATACAAGGTGTCTCTCGCATACGCATGCATTTGCATTTTCATGCATTCATACATTTACATTTGCATCTTCGCCCGCACCCACACTTACCACACTAGCCGGTTTCCCGAAATTCCCGAAGAAAATCAAAGGATCATAGACTATGGAGAAAGGAGGATCAATTATTGGGAGTGAGCCTGGTCCTACAAAGGAAAGAGAGGATGCCTTTCACCGTGCCAGCCACGTGTCCATGCCTTGTCATAACAGGATCATAGATACAACAAAGGTTATCATCGAGCAAGGATTAGTTCAACAAAAGAGTTCCCTCATAGATGCACTCAAGGGGTATCTAGTCATAAAGGGGTTCGTCTTAGAACATATCAAACTTACAAGGACGCTCTGCGATAACCTGGGGGCAAGGATTAGTCCAACTGGGGCAATACCCTGAACAAAGACGCATAACCACGATGAAAGGAAGGCGACATGTGTTAACCCCACACCAAGGGGCAAAAGGGTCATAGGTTTTCCTCATCAATCTACGAACTCCGAAGATTGCAAATGGTGTGACACTATCCTTAGAAAAAGCAAAAGGGGTTCAGTCAAAGGAAACTCATGAAGTTCTGATACGACGAAAACCCACCGCTAACGATTTATTCCTAACAGGTTTGACATGTCCAAGGAGAACTCGAGGTTACCCTTCACTTCTACAAGTTCATCAACTAAGGAGTAAAACGAGGTCGACGGATTTACAAAGAAGATTGTCCCTAGGATCAATATGTGTTTATCATGTCAGAATTTCAACCCCTACGATTGCTAAGTGTTACTCAAGATAAAAGTTGTACCTTCGGATTAGCAATTCTAATGGGATGACCATGCAGGTTTTGAAATCGATTGATTCGCTCAATACAACGACTTTCAATTTTAAATTTAGGATTATTAACAAACTGAAAGGGAGAATGACGAATACAAATAACTAAGTCCCGCTAAACATATGCTTTCAAGGTAAGACCGAGCCGACGATGTACAGGCATTGTTTCAATCCCTAAACAGTGGAGACATAAGGATGTTAATCCCTCGTCACCCCCTCGAGCCAGGAGTTGGAGTTTGTTTCTACTTTTCAAATAAACCTTGATTTTAACCAGGGGCAGGGTAGATTTCAATTAATTCAATGGCGTGTTTTGGTTGACAAGAGAATCAATCAATGAAGCAAAGGTTCAAGCATAAGGATCAAGCAAAGCAAAGGTTCAAGCATATCTTCTTCCTCGCATTCATCCAAGAATGAGGGAGCAATGGAGACAACATCTTCTTCCTCAGATATATCATTCAAGATTGAGGACGTATCAAAGTCGAAGCTTGCAAATCAAAGTCAACATGGCAGTCACAATAGTCAAAGTCCAAGAATCAAATCTCAAAAGGAGCATTCAAAAAAAGGAGAAAAGCGCCCGCTAAGTCAAAATGAAAAAAAAAAACAAAAAACGACTTAGGCAAAATTAGGGCATCCCGATGAATCAAATCCGAAGGAATTGGTTCATGCAAAATGAGGGATAAAAACAAAACAAAGGTGAGATGCAAAGGATAATCTTGTGACTGCTAAATCATCGAAGCTTCTCATAAACGCTTGGATCTTTACAACATTTTTCATCAGTGCTTGGATCTCTACTAAGGCTTCTGCTCAACATCAAAACCGAAATGATTCTCTTGCAAACAAAGCACATCCATTGGATTAAGCGAATTTTCAGGACCTGGAGAACATCAGGGAGAAAGGGGTGGGATAAATAAAATTTTGAGCCTTATATCCATTGTTTCTTAAAACATGAACCAGGCCAAGTTACAACATTTAAAAGTCCTAATTGAGGCAAGGTTAACCATGAAAGCATATTAAGCAGGATTTTGTTATACTGACTCCTAGGTTTGTTAAAACTATTTCTAAATCACTACGCTTCTTCAAACATTCATTTCTAATCATCCGGTCCTAATTCATAACAGACTTCGACTCCAAAACTTGCATACGCATTGCGTTAGAGTTACTTCTCAAAGGGTACCACGCCATCTACGAATACACACTTAGCATCAAGGAGATCTCGAAATTGGTTAATCAAAGACTCTGGAATGAGGGAACCACATCTAGGGGGTTCTACTAAACAGGGGGAAAATTTCAAGGATCATATGGGCATGCAATCAAACGTCCTATTAACTAGGGGCATTCTTCCTAAGGTTCAATCGACTTGGGGCACACCTCGAAGCAATAACAAACAGGGGCATGTCAAACATGGGTAGAATTCAAATTCAAAGGATAGAACACTATGGATAGCCCTCCATATCCTGGAGATCAATGGCATACCCCTTCAATTCAAACGTCGAGGCATATGACAAGGTTATTTCTCAGGGCACTTCCTTCATGGCTTGGAGATCATAGGCGTCCTTTTCCACTAAACATTGGGGCATTGGATATCAAATCCATAAGCTAAAAAAAATCCAAAGGGTTAAAGGTGTGGAGAACCTCCAAAGGTTAAAGGCGTGGAGTATTTCACAAAATCAAACTGGGATAAGACGCACAACAAAAGGAAAAGGCGTTCTCACACTTTACAACATCGAACGAATCTTTCTCCTAACTACGATCTTCAAAGTTCAAAACCAGGGATTAGGAAATCGCGCTAGCATCCAACAACCTTACAACTTTAACAAGTTATATACGCTTTCGGTCATCAACAACTTATCATTGGAGCATCATGCAAAAACATATAAGTCATGCATTACATACATTGGTTGATACATTACACCATACCTTTTTAGGTAGTCTTCTTTAAGACGAATTGACATTCCTTTTCTAAGAACCTTTTCAGGTAGTCTTCTTTAAGACATGATTTTTCTAAGAACCTTTTCAGGTAGTCTTCTTCAAGACATTATTTTTCTAAGAACCTTTCCAGGTAGTCTTCTTTAAGACATTATTTTTCTAAGAATCTTTTCAGGTAGTATTCGTTAAGACATTATTTTTCTAAGAACCTTTTCAGGCAGTCTTCTCTAAGACAATCACCGTCATTTCCAAGAACCTTTTAGGTATTCTTCTTCAGGACATTCTTTTTCTAAGTACCTTCTTATGTAGTCTTTTTTAAGACAATTTGTCATCCTTTTCAGGAACCTCTTTAGGTGGTCTTCTTTAAGACATTCTACGAACCTTTCTAGGTGGTCTTTTCTAAGACATTCATTGTCCTTTCCAAGAACCTTTTAGGTAGTCCTTTCTAGGACATCTTTCAGCCTTTCCAGGTGGTCTTCTTTAAGACAAATCTCTATCCATTCTAAGAACCTTTTCAGGTAGTCTTCTTTAAGACAAATGTTCATATCCATTCCGGAAACCTTTTCTGGTAGTCTCATAGAAGACATCATTTCGTTCCACTCATTACATCAATCAACATATGCATGAGCATAAGCATTATCCCATACATCAAAACATCCAAATCATTACTCTGGTGCTAAGCTACATTGTCCACCTGCTTCCCGGTAACCTTACCGATGACCGCAACCTTACTGTCAGCTCATTTCCAATCACCTGATTGATGCTTCCCGGTAACCTTACCGATGACAGTAACCTTACTGATGGCTTATTTCCAATCACCTGATTGATGTATCCCGGTAACCTTATCGATGATAGCAACCTTGCTGTTCATTTCATTCATACGCATTAGCATATGCATATCATCTATCGCATTCACATATTTCAAGAGCCTAGTTTCCAACCTTCGTGTTGTGATTGGTGTATTTTTCGACCCACGTGTCGTGAGTTTCCAACCCTCGTGTTGTGATAGGTGTATTTTCCGACCCTCGAGTCGTGAGTTTCCAACCCTCGTGTTGTGATAGGTGTATTTTCCGACCCATGTGTCGTGAGTTTCCAACCCTCGTGTTGTGACAGGCGTATTTTTCCGACCCTCGAGTCGTGATTTTCCAACCCTCGTGTTGTGATAGGTGTGTTTTCCGACCCTCGAGTCGTGAGTTTCCAACCCTCGTGTTGTGATTGAGGTGTTTTCCGACCCTCGAGTCGTGAATGTCCGACCCTCGAGTCGTGAGTTTCTAAACATATCGTTTCCTTTCCGACCCTCGAGTCGTGAATATTTGACATTGCTATTTTCTCCGACCCTCGAGTCGTGAGTACTCCAAACAGGTGAATCTTTTTCATGCAGGTACGCTTGTCAGAACCATGGCAGGTAATTCCTTTGGTGCAGGTAGGTTTGCTAGAACTATAGCAAATAATTCCTATTGGTGCAGGTAAACTTGTCCGAACCAGGACAAGTGACTCCTAATGGCACAGGTGAGCTTGTCAGACCTATGACAAGTGATCCTAATGGTGTAGGTGAAATTTGTCCGAACCAGGGCAAATGATCCAAATGGTGTAGGTGAAATTTGTCCGAGTCAGGGCAAATGATCCAAATGGTGTAGGTGAAATTTGTCCGAACCAGGGCAAATGATCCAAATGGTATGGTGAAATTTGTCCGAACCAGGGCAAGTGATCCAAATGGTGTAGGTGAAACTCGTCCAAACCAGGACAAGTGATCCAAATGGTGTAGGTGAAATTTGTCCGAACTAGGGCAAATGATCCAAATGGTGTAGGTGAAATTTGTCCAAGCCAGGGCAAATGATCCAAATGGTGTAGGTGAAACTTGTCCAAACCAGGGCAAATGATCCAAATGGTGTAGGTGAAATTTGTCCGAGCCAGGGCAAATGATCCAAATGGTGCTGGTGAAATTTGTCCAAACCAGGGCAGATGATCCAAATGGTGCAGGTGAACTTGCTAGAGCTATAGCAAGTGATCCTTTTGGGGTTCACAAACTACGGAAACTTACTAGAACTATAGTAAGTGGGGTTCACAAACTACGGAAACTTACTAGAACTATAGTAAGTGGGGTTCACAAACTACGAAAGCTTGCTAGTGCTATAGCAAGTGATCCTTTTGGGTTTATCACGTTAGTCCCTCGACAGTGATCTTCTCCAAGACTACAAAGGGTTTTACAAAGGGTTTCTTCAATGGGGTTTATCACGTTAGTCCCTCGGCACTGATCTACTTCGAAAAAAACAACAAAGGGGTTTTGCAAATGGTTTTACAACAAGATTTACAAAAGGTTTCTTCAATGGGGTTATCACGTTAGTCCCTCGGCAGTGATCTACTTCGGAAAAAAACAAAGGGGTTTTGCAAGGGGTTCTACAACAAGATTTTCAAAGGTTTCTTCAACTGGGTTTATCACGTGAGTCCCTCGGCAGTGATATTCTCCAAAACATCATCAATAACACACGAAGGTTTTCTTTTTCTTTTTCAAAGTTACTAACATACTTCAACTAACAATCATGCATCATTCAACTAACATACCTCATTCATACATAGTGCATATACATACATGGCTCTCATTTATTTTGAGAAGCTTGCTGCATCATACATCGCATGCATCATAACATTGCATAAAATTCAAGTTGCCTTTTTAGGCCGTACTACAATCAAAGCAAGTGGTTCCTTTCAAAAGCATCTGCTTCACATTTCAAAAGAGAGGGGTATTTACCTTGGGTGGCATCTTTAAGCCCATCTTCTACGGATTTTCTTCCCAACAAATGCAAATTTCAGGGCATTTCAGTGTCCAATCATCTTCTACCTTTAGATCACGATAAGCAGACTAGCCTATCCGACTCTTCAGGTTTAAGAAGATTGAACAGGGGCAGCTATCATACCCCAAAATTTGCCCATCTCATTTCGTCATCAAGGGCTCAAGGTTCATGGGTTTTTCTCAAGTCACTCTCTCCTAATCAAAGGGTCCTCAAGCTAGGGTTTGCAGTTTATCAAAGGATTTTGAATCTCTGAGGCCTCAAATGGATCACAAGGTGTCACATATGTATCAAAGCATATCCATGTCAAAAGTTAAGCTCCAATTCCAAGGATTGCGCACTCAAATGGCTCAGATGATCAATAATCGACTATGCTGATCTAAAAGTCAACTATAGTCAAAATACAGTCAAACTTCAAGATTTTTGGTCAACATCAAGTATGTGAGGTTATATACATCATTTGATCAAAGGTTGATCATGATCCATCAATAAAAATCGCCAGGAACGAATGCAAAGGTTCAAATTCAGGTCTTTTATAGGAGAAAGTCGATGCAACTTTGACTGGTCATAACTTCCACATGGAGCATCAAAAATTTCCCAACCAAAGCCTATTATCAAGGAAATTTCATCCTCTACAACTTTGATGTTGGGCTCAAGATCAAGAAATGCACCATTTGGGAGATATGGACAAAAACATTACAGGTCCTTTTGAAAGTCAGTCAGAAGTCATCTTTTTCAAAAGCTCATAACTTGAGCTTAGAAGCCTCAATTGAGATGAAACCAAAAGGATCATTTAGAGGACACTCTGAGCTTTCTAAAATGATAAAGAGCATCTTCATACGACCAAAATTGAGAGAGATATGCATGGTTGAAGTTGAGCAATTTTCAAGAGATGCATGAAACCCTAATTGACCAAAACTTGATTTTTGGGCTAATGGGCCTAGAATTTTGATTCCAAACACACTCATGGCCCTAATGAGAACCTATAAATCCATTCATTTATTTTTGTAGCTTTTATTCATATTTATTTGGATTTTATGCAAATAAAAGCTAAGTAAATTAATTAAAATTACAAAACATTTGAATTAATTTTCATGGTTGGGTTACTAATCCTATAAAGGCCCATACAACATCATAAAATAGTCAAAATTTCGTTTGCATGGTCCATGAGGGAGATTTACCAAATTTAGAAAGAAATTATATAAGTTTCATGTCAAATTTTCTCCCTTGGGATGAACCTAAATGTTAGAACAAGATTTGTTCTGATCAATATTCTTAGTTTTGATGATAACAAGGATATGAATTTTGTGTGAGATAATGTGGTACTTTAATACATTGCAATTTCCCTTTCAGGAAATATATAAAAAGTATGCACAAATCAGCGCTCAGAAGCTTTGTCTCAGAAGGTTCAGCATGCAACATCAGAACATGGTCTGGCAAGACATCAGAAGATGGTCAAGGCAGAATCTGAACATGGGTCTATGAAAGCATCAGAAGAACTTGAGATCAGAAGCTGAAGCACTGAAGTTCTCATGGTATCACGCTCAAAAGCACTTCAAGGTCAGAAGACAAGAAGATGCTATGCACCAAGCTGTTTGACTCTGATGATATGCAATATTTTATTCACAAACATTAGATCAGAAGAAAGTACAGGTGGCAGGCTACGCTGACTGACAAAAGGAACGTTGGAAGCTATTAAAGGCAACGTCAGTAGACACAGCGTGAACAAGGCTCGAGGTAGTTGACAAAAGCGTGAAACATTAAATGCAAAGTTGTACGGAACACGCAAAGCATTAAATGCGCTCAACGGTCATCTTCTCAAACGCCTATAAATATGAAGTTCTGATGAGAAGCAAGGTTAACGAATTCTGAACGAAATTATTCTGAAAGACTTGCTGAAACGCTGTTCAAATTCAAAGCTCAGAAACTTCATCTTCATCAAAGCTCACTACATTGCTGTTGTAATATATTAGTGAGATTAAGCTTAAACGTTAAGAGAAATATCACTGTTGTGATTATAGCTTTTCAGAAGCATTTGTAATACTCTTAGAATTGATTACATTAATTTGTAAGTAACTAGAGTGATCAAGTGTTGATCAGGATACTCTAGGAAGTCTTAGCTTGTGTCTAAGCAGTTGTAATTAGAGTGATCATGTGGTGGTCAGGATACTCTAAGAAAGTCTTAGCTTGTGTCTAAGCATTTGTTCCTGGAGTGATCAGATTGTGATCAGGATACTCTAGAAGACTTAGTCGCGGACTAAGTGGAAAACCATTGTAATCTGTTGCGATTAGTGGATTAAATCCTCAGGTGAGGTAAATCACTCCGTGGGGGTGGACTGGAGTAGTTTAGTTAACAACGAACCAGGATAAAAATAACTGTGCATATTGTTTTTATCGTTCAAGTTTTTAGACTACACTTATTCAAACCCCCCCTTTCTAAGTGTTTTTCTATCCTTCAATTGGCATCAGAGCGCCGGTTCTAAGGTGCAAGCACTTAACCGTGTTTAGAAAAGATTCAGGAAGAGAAAAACGCTTCAGTAAAAGATGGCTGGTGAAGTTCCAACAAATCCAGCTGCATCTACATCTGGCTCTGCTGAGCAAAACAATGGTTATACTAGACCACCAATATTCGATGGTGAAAACTTTGAATATTGGAAAGATAAACTGGAAAGTTACTTTCTTGGTCTGGATGCTGATCTATGGGATCTTCTGTTGGATGGTTACAAACGTCCTGTTAAAGCTACTGGTGTAAGGCTCACGAGAAGCGAAATGAATGATGATCAAAAGAAAGATTTCAAGAATCATCACAAATGCAGGACTGTTTTGCTGAATGCTATCTCTCATGCTGAGTATGAGAAGATATCTAACAGGGAAATGGCCCATGACATATATGAGTCCTTGAAAATGACTCATGAAGGAAATGCTCAAGTCAAGGAGACTAAAGCTCTTGCTCTAATCCAGAAATATGAAGCCTTCAAGATGGAGGATGATGAAGATATTGAGAAGATGTTCTCAAGATTTCAAACTCTAACTGCTGGATTGAGAGTTCTGGATAAAGGCTACACCAAGGCTGATCATGTAAAGAAGATTATCAGAAGCTTACCCAGAAGATGGGGTCCAATGGTAACAGCAATCAAGATTGCCAAGAATCTGAATGAAGTTTCTTTGGAAGAGCTTATCAGTGCCTTGAGAAGCCATGAAATTGAGCTGGACGCAAACGAGCCTCAGAAGAAAGGTAAGTCTATTGCATTAAAATCTAATATTAAAAAATGCACTAACGCTTTTCAGGCTAGAGAAGAAGATCTTGAAGAATCAGAATCTGAAGAAGAAGATGAACTGTCCATGATCTCCAGAAGGGTGAACCAACTCTGGAAGAGCAAGCAAAGGAAGTTCAGAGGCTTCAGAAGTTCAAAGAGATTTGAACATGGAGAATCTTCTGGTGACAGAATATCTCACAAGAAGAAGGCTGTCTGCTATGAGTGCAATGAGCCTGGACATTACAAGAACGAGTGTCCAAAACTTCAGAAGGAGAATCCCAAGAAGAAGTTTCATAAGAAGAAAGGTCTTATGGCAACATGGGATGATTCTGAATCAGAATCAAGATCAGACTCTGAAGGAGAGCAGGCAAACTTTGCGCTGATGGCGACAGAAGATGATGGATCAGAATCTACATCAGAATCAAATTCTGAAGAGGTATTTTCTGAACTATCTAGAGAAGAGTTAGTTTCCAGTCTAACAGAGCTTCTTGAATTAAAAGCTCATCTTAGTATCAAATACAAAAAGCTGAAAAAGCAATTTGAATTTGAAACTAAGAAGCTTGAGTTGGAAAATTCTGAATTAAAAGAAAAAGTTTTAAAATCATCCAATAATGTTGGATCTCCTTCTGATTCAGAAAAATCCACTCCCAGTCTGAATCATATTCTGAAAGAATATGATTTAAGTTTCAGGAAGTTCTTATCTAGAAGTATTGGCAGAAGTCAGCTAGCTTCTATGATATATGCTGTGTCTGGGAACAAGAGAGTTGGCATTGGTTATGAGGGTGAAATCCCATACAAGCTTGAATCTGTGGATGATATGAAAATATCATACAAGCCTCTGTATAACCAATTTAAATTTGGCCACTCCCATGATATTAAGCACACATCACATGCACAAAGGTTTCACATAACACACACCAAGAAGCATGTGACACAACCTAAGAAATATCATGGAACTCAGAATAAGAAGTATCATACTGTTCCTCCTGTTAAATATTTTGCTAAACCCAAGTTCAATCAGAACTTGAGGAGAACTAACAAGAAAGGACCCAAGAAATTGTGGGTACCTAAGGAGAAGATAATTTCTGTTGCAGATATCCTTGGCGGCAAAGAGGACAGAAAGCAAAATGTCATGGTACCTGGACTCTGGGTGCTCGCGACACATGACGGGAAGAAGGTCTACATTCCAAGACCTGGTGCTTAAACCAGGTGGAGAAGTCAAGTTTGGAGGAGATCAGAAGGGCAAAATCATTGGCTCTGGAACCATAAGTCTTGGTAACTCTCCTTCCATAACTAATGTACTTATTGTAGAAGGATTAACGCATAACTTATTGTCCATAAGTCAATTAAGTGACAATGGTTATGATATAATCTTCAATCAAAAGTCTTGCAAGGCTGTAAGTCAGAAGGATGGCTCAATCCTATTTACAGGCAAGAGGAAGAACAACATTTATAAGATTGATCTTTCTGATCTTGAGAAGCAGAAGGTGACTTGTCTTATGTCTGTTTCTGAAGAGCAATGGGTCTGGCACAGAAGATTAGGACATGCTAGTTTGAGAAAGATTTCTCAGATTAACAAACTAAATCTAGTCAGAGGACTCCCAAATCTAAAATACAAATCAGATGCTCTTTGTGAAGCATGTCAGAAGGGCAAGTTCTCCAGACCTGCATTCAAGTCTAAGAATGTTGTTTCTACCTCAAGGCCGTTAGAACTCTTGCACATTGATCTGTTTGGCCCAGTCAAAACAGCATCTGTCAGAGGGAAGAAATATGGATTAGTCATCGTTGATGATTATAGCCGCTGGACTTGGGTAAAGTTCTTGAAACACAAGGATGAGTCTCATTCAGTGTTCTTTGAATTCTGCACTCAGATCCAATCTGAGAAAGAGTGCAAGATCATAAAGGTCAGAAGTGATCATGGTGGTGAATTTGAGAACAAATTCTTTGAGGAGTTCTTCAAAGAAAATGGTATTGCCCATGATTTATCTTGTCCTAGAACTCCACAGCAAAATAGAGTTGTAGAGCGAAAGAATAGGACTCTACAAGAAATGGCCAGAACCATGATCAATGAAACCAATATGGCTAATCATTTCTGGGCAGAAGCAATAAACACTGCGTGTTATATTCAGAATAGAATCTCTATAAGACCTATTCTAAATAAGACTCCTTATGAATTGTGGAAGAACAGAAAGCCCAACATTTCTTATTTCCATCCTTTTGGATGTGTATGTTTTATTCTGAATACTAAAGATCATCTTGGTAAGTTTGATTCCAAAGCACACAAATTTTTCCTTCTTGGATATTCTGAACGCTCTAAAGGCTACAGAGTATACAATACTGAAACATTGATTGTAGAAGAATCAATCAATAGCAGGTTTGATGATAAGCTTGGTCTTGAAAAACCAAAGCAGTTTGAGAATTTTGCAGATTTTGATATTGATATATCAGAAGCAGTAGAACCAAGAAGCAATGTTGCAGAAGCTGGCAGTCTCAGAAGCAATGGATCAGAAGATCAAGTTGCTGCATCTTTAGAGAATCTCAGGATTTCTGAAGAACCAACAATCAGAAGATCACCTAGACTTGCTTCAGCTCATTCAGAAGATGTGATTCTTGGGAAGAAAGATGGTCCTATCAGAACCAGATCATTTCTTAAAAATGACAATCAGAAGCAGTGATCAGAATCAGAAGGCGTAAAGTCCATTCAAATTTCTTTACAGCTGTCATCTATTATCTGATGGTGAACACGTGTATGTACGGTTAGTACAAAGCGTGCAGTTGAAAAGACGCCGACCTAGGTAACTGTGTTAAATTATTTCTTTTACCATGTTCTCTCACCTAACGTCACTCATCAATTAATGTAAATTGATTTCTCTTGATTCTGTAACTGTTCATTTTTTTTCATTTTTTTCGTCTCTATATATTCTTTTCAAATCATCTCATATATCTTTTTCGCTCCGTGTCTCTCTTTCTTCTTGCATACTCTCTTTTGAAATCTTCTTAGTCGTTTCTAAAACCCTAACCGAACCCAGAATTTGTTCCTCTTAGTTGTTCACTCTGTTTCAATGGTTGCTTCTTCATCTCAAAATGTTGGTTCATCTACACTTCTCCATATTCAAAATGAAGCAAACCAGGAACTCACTCCAGTTGTTGCGTGCTCCATTCCTAAGGTTAAATTAGAAGTTCTATGTGAACTCATGGTTCATTTTGATAACATTGAAGAACACGAATTTCATCTCAAAGAAGATATAATTTCTCAAGGATGGACTTCGTTGTTTGCTGAGTTCTGTGGATCAGTCTACCCAGATCTTGTCAAGGAATTCTGGGTACATGCAGTTGTCGCCCCTAAATCAATCTTGTCCTTCGTCCATGGAAAGTTTGTGGTAGTGACTGAGAACATCCTAAGGATGATGTTTGATCTGAGAAACGCTGAAGGAGCTTTTGAAATCGATAAAAGGGTAAATTGGGAAGATGTTTTATCTACTCTCTACCCAGACATAAATGAAACAAAGAATGTCAAGGACTTGAGAGATCTCTACAAAATCTGGACCAAGATTCTTCTTGGGTGTTTCTATCACAGGAAAGGGACACATGCTTCTGACTTCATCAACAATGAGCAAAAATACATTCTGTACTGCATTGCCACTAAGAAGAAGGTTGATGCTATCTACATTATCTTCAACCATATGTGGAAGGCTGTGAAGAAGTCCAGAAATGCCTTCAGAGAAAAAAGTTGTACCATCATTCCGTTTGGTAGAATTATCTCAAATCTTCTGGTTCATTCCAAGATTGTTGAGAACCTGGAATCTGAAGGTATTATCAAAGACCTTGCTGTCACAACTGGGGCTTGTCTGAATGCCTTTACTTTAAAGAAGATGAAAGTGATTAAGGCTATCATTAAGACTCCCCAACCTCTTGCTGGAACAAGAATCAGAAGAGAACCAGTTCTAGCTGAATTTGAAAACTTCTTCAATAGTGAGGTACCAGAAGTCAGAACTAGGTATCTGAAGTCACAAAATGAGGATAAAAGTCTTAAAGATCAAGAGAAAGGTGCTTCAATTATAGTGAATCGCAAGAAGGAAGAAAGGACCAAAAGAAAGTTTGATCATCCTGCTGCTACCACCGAGAAAGAAGTGGTTCCAGAAGAAGTCATTGCAAAAGTTGTTAAGGCTGTTTCTGTTGATTTTGTGAAGAAAAAGAAGGAAGCTGAGAAAAAGAAGAAGTCAAATAACAATGCTGAGATTGTTGAAGTTGTTGAGAAGAAGAAAACCAGAAAAAGGAAGATGATTCTTCAAGAATCTGATGAAGAAAATGTTGTTCAAGAGGCTGTGAATCAACAGGAAGTTCTGGCAAGCGTCAGAAGGAAAGAGATCTCTAGTGGCAAAACAAAAATTGTTGAAGAGCCAAAGAGTAAGAAGCAGAAGAAGACTGAGGCTGTGGTCAAAGCTCTTCAGAAAGCATCCAAAGGTATATGTATTTCTGAACCTGATTCTACTCCTGCTGGTATTTCAGAAGTTGCACCAATAGCGGTTGCCCCTATCCCTGAACCAGAAAAAGACACATCAGAATCACCTATAATTGTCCATATTCTTACACCTCCATCTTCTCCTGTAACCATTCCTTCTTCTCCACCCACCATCAATCATGTTATGGATATACCACCCCTTCAAACTCTCTTTCCACCTCACACAAATATCTCCATCTCTCAATCTCCTCCCCATGCCAACTTTGAACCCATTCCTTCTACCTCTCAAAACAACCATAGTGGTTCTGGTCTCCCAACCTCTACATCACATGAACAGCTGCTCCGTGATTGCAACTACACTCCCAAGCCTCGTCCTGAAGCTGAAGTGGTAGTGTTAGATTCTGATACTGAAGCAGAATCTTCTTATAGGTTGAATAGAGAACCTCAACCGTACTTCATCCCCAACCCTGCCTTTTCAAAAACCCAATTAAAATCCCACCTCATCTACCCTATTGGTGAAATTTTTGAAAAAGTAAAGAGGAATCTCAGAAGTATCTTTGATACTCTCAGAATTGCTGAAAGTTCTGGCTTGAATGATGTTGCTATGAGGAACTTCTAGAGGATCTTACGCAGAGAATCAGATGCTCTATTTTTAGAACTTCAGGAAGCCTGTATAGAAGCTGCCCCACGGCCTCGTGGAATTCTGAGAAGCTATGAAGACTTCTGGTTTGTTCGTCTCAGAGGAAGACATCTTTTGGAAGAGAAGCCCTTTTTGGATGAATTGGAAGAAGCAAGACTTGCTGCTGCAATGGAAGCTAACCCTTGCAGGGAGATTGTGGTCTGGATACCTCAATATCCAGTTCTGCTCGGGGATTTCAAGACCCTCTTTAACTTTCTGAGGGAAAACCCTTCTGAGAAAGACCCAAGCTTGGTCATTCCAGAAGTTGTTGACCCACCAGAAGTTGAAAGTCCTTCTGCTCCCAGGAATCTTGCTGCCATTCTTCAGGCACTTGAGAATAGAGATTCGGAAATTCCTGCTGCAGAATATGGAGATGCTTCTATGCAAGAAGCAGATGTAGAAGATCATGTTGCTGAATCAGTTCCTGTTGAGGAAATCCCTGCAAATGATCTATCTATGGAAGCTACAGATCACAATGCTATTCCTGTGGTTAGAAGCGGTGAAGCTTCTTCTGATGAATCTTCTCGTCTTGCAAGAACTCTGGAAGATATTCAGAAGAAACAGGATGAGTTTAGAGCTTTCATAGAGAAGCAGAATGAGCATAACAATGGGGTTCAAGAGATGCTGGCCAAGATCTTGTCAAGGCTAGGGTCGTCTTAGATTGAGTCTGTGTTGTTTTGTTTTTGCTTTTGCTGCATCTGTTTTGTGCATCTTGTCTTCCTTCTCTGTGTGTACTTCTGTACTTGTCTGTTTAAACTTCAATGAAAATCATCCTTTTTCTTCCGTGTGTTTCTTTTTGTTTTTATCTGAATCTTTTATGTTTTTGATGATATGACAAAAAGGGGGAGAAATATGTGATAAATGATTTGATTTAATCAGTTGCTTTACTAACAGAACTTGCAAAGTTCTATGTTTTTAAGTTGTGTTGTTGCAGGAATCGAAGATTCAAGATCAACATAAGAAGCAACGAGATGATGAAGCAACTCTTTAGAGAAATAGCTCTTGGATTCTTGAAGCAAGCTGAGTGCTAGGAAGCTTCAAAATCAGAAGCAAGAAGGAAGAATGATCAGAAATTCTGATAATAGAATATGATCCAAATCATTGTCTATTTGCTCTGATACATTGTCTATTGGATCTGATATATTCTATATGGCTTATATGGCTCTGATACATATTTTGTGTTCTGATACACATTTTATGTTCTAACTCATTCATGCTGACTTTTGTCGTTTAGTTTTGTTCTGTAACATTTCAGGATGTAGAGATGCTCTGATGATGCTCTGGTACATTCAACAATGTTCTGATACAATCTAGCATGAAGTGATGTAAGAAGAAATTCAAAGCTCTGAAGCTATCCGAGGGAAGCAGAAATCAGAAGCTGTGAATGTTCTAAAGATCCAGAAAACTCAAGTTCTGAAGCTGTCCTAAATGGAAGCATAAATCAGAAGCTGTGAATGTTCTGAAGATCAAAGAAATTCAAGTTCTGAAGTTGTCCTAAATGGAAGCAGGAATCAGAAGCTGTGAATGTTCTGAAGATCAAAGAAATTCAAGTTCTGAAGCTGTCCTAAATGGAAGCAAGAATCAGAAGCTGTGAGTGTTCTAGGGATCTAAAGAAATTCAAGTTCTGAAGCTGTCCAATGGAAGCAGAAGTCAGAAGCTATGAATTATCAGAAGACAGAAGCTTATGTGATCGTCTCTACCGAAATAATCAGGGAAGTCTTTTATTATTAAAGTTCTTCGAGTATTTATTTCAGGGGGAGATTATTCATCTCAGGGGGAGATTGTTAATCTCAGGGGGAGACATATTCACATGCTTATGCTATAGCTGTGTAATTTGTCTTTAGCCGTCTGCTCTTTCTGATCGCAAATTCATATCATTTATATATGTTTTTGTCATCATCAAAAAGGGGGAGATTGTTAGAACAAGATTTGTTCTGATCAATATTCTTAGTTTTGATGATAACAAGGATATGAATTTTGTTTGAGATAATGTGGTACTCTAATACATTGCAATTTCCCTTTCAGGAAATATATAAAGAGTATGTACAAATCAGCGCTCAGAAGCTTTGTCTCAGAAGGTTCAGCATGCAACATCAGAACATGGTCTGGTAAGACATCAGAAGATGGTCAAGGCAGAATCAGAACATGGGTCTATGAAAGCATCAGAAGAACTTGAGATCAGAAGCAGAAGCACTGAAGTTCTCATGGTATCACGCTCAGAAGCACTTCAAGGTCAGAAGACAAGAAGATGCTATGCACCAAGCTGTTTTACTCTGATGATATTCAAATATTTTATTCACAAACATCATATCAGAAGAAAGTACAGGTGGCAGGCTACGCTGACTGACAAAAGGAACGTTGGAAGCTATTAAAGGCAACGTCAGTAGACACAGCGTGAACAAGGCTCGAGGTAGTTGACAAAAGCGTGAAACATTAAATGCAAAGCTGTACGGAACACGCAAAGCATTAAATGCGCTCAACGGTCATCTTCTCAAACGCCTATAAATATGAAGTTCTGATGAGAAGCAAGGTTAACGAATTCTGAATGAAATTATTCTGAAAGACTTGCTGAAACGCTGTTCAAATTCAAAGCTCAGAAACTTCATCTTCATCAAAGCTCACTACATTGCTGTTGTAATATATTAGTGAGATTAAGCTTAAACGTTAAGAGAAATATCACTGTTGTGATTATAGCTTTTCAGAAGCATTTGTAATACTCTTAGAATTGATTACATTAATTTGTAAGTAACTAGAGTGATCAAGTGTTGATCAGGATACTCTAGGAAGTCTTAGCTTGTGTCTAAGCAGTTGTAATTAGAGTGATCATGTGGTGGTCAGGATACTCTAAGAAAGTCATTATATTGAAGCTTTGACGTGCAGAAAATGAGTCACCAATGTTGATGCTTTAGGTTCCTTCACTTGCGTGTTCATGGTTACAGGCATTTTCAGTGGAAACCAATTGCACCATTGAACTCGTAGCATCGAACTTCGTGGATCTGGGTGTTTTTTTTTTGTTTTGGCTCGATTTGCAGGTTTTCGGTCAAAGGGGGCCGCCGGAGGTGAAGGTGGAGACGGCCGCGGGCGGTGGATCGGAAACACAAGATTGCTCTCAGCACGCGTGGCAATGTCAAGGTCCTCCATTGGCCCGTCAAAACTGGTGTTTCCTCTCTCCGTCTCTGATTGATGGGTTAAAAGGTCCACCCAGCTTCCCAGCACCTCATTGGGCAGCCAAAGGGCACATGGGGCCCACGCGCACTATGTTTTTGGGTTCTTATTGTTTTATTATATAATAACTTTCTGGGGAATTGCTAACAACGAATAAGTGCATGTCAGGTGGTATAAGCTTAATTGTTGGACCTCACGAACCTGGGTTCGATCCAGGCGTGAGGCATTTATTGTTTTTCTTTAATGAACTCTTGCAGATTCTAGTATTCTAGTATGCACGCCCAGATTTGGCTCACCATATGTCCTCACATCCAGACCCCTTAGATCTTCTATTATTCAAATCTAACGTACTAGGACGAAGGCACATGCTATGGACTCTCAGCTTACCCACACATAACAAAAACCAGGTTTCTCTATATGTTTATTTATTATGTTATTTAAATATTTAGTTTAATTAATAATTGATTATATTTGATTTAGTTAATTTTATTTAAATTAGGATTAGATAATATAATTAAATTAGGGTTAGGATTATAATTAGGGGTTAGGATTTATCCCGACTATCTCGATCACTCGATTAATTTATTTAATTAGTTTTAATTATTTAAATCACAAAAGAATCCTAGAAAGGTTTATGACTATTAGGGTTTGCCCGATCCCACTGCCCATTGGGCAAAATATCAACCTTTTATTTAATTCTCTTCTCGACCCGACTAAATCTATTAGTCGCATTAGACAAGAGATAAAAAAATATACGAAATTTAAAATACATTTTACTTGCTGCCCGCGACGATTGAATCTATCGGTCAGAGTAACCAGCAATACCCCATTAATCCGTTAACTATAATGATCAAACCTATTGATCATCGCAACTAACGATGACATATTAAATCAGGATTGTACGCCCAAAACACTCAAAACACACTAAACCACGACACTACGGATTTTCATCTCTTCAACACTGCGATGTTCAAAACTATGATAAGGTAATTCAAAATACCTTACGAACTTCGTATTTCAACAACTACAATAAGGCCATTCAAAAAGCCTTCAAACAACCTCATACTAATTTAAAGGCGTACAACCCTGTGCCCGAACTACGTTGACTCTAATTCTCCCTAAGGAGATACGTAGGCACTTGGATAACCAAGGCGAGTCCCCCTCCCTAAAATCTCAATTCACTTAAAATCTCAATTTTACCCTTTCCAATTCTTTAGCTATTATCCTAAATATTTTAACCATAAACTGTTACCTTAGATTCAAAGCCATAGGAAAGGGTTGAGGGTGCCTAACACCTTCCCTCAACCTGATTATAATAACTTACCCCGAATCTCTAAACTGCGTAGGGTTTCCTATTCGCCCTTCAGAATAGGTGGCGACTCTAAAAGCTTAATTGTTAGGGCAGGTTGCTACAGAAGACTGTATTATCATTTAGGCTTTCAGTAGCCTGCTTTCCAGTTGAAATTATCTCCGATTCAGCAACATCAGTTTCAGACACTTCCACCATGTTGACGTCAAGTGGTTCGCACAGGTTAGAGTCAGCAACATTCAAAGGGTCTGTGTCAACCTTCATATGATTCTTGGTTTTATCAGCGAATTTCAGATGTCCATCCTTGATAGCATTCTGAATTAGACCCTTGAAAAGAAAACATTGTGAGGTTTTATGGCCTAAAAAACCATGATATTTACAAAAACCTCGCTTCTTCCGTTGTTCTAACGGAGGAACTTTGGAATTAGGAGGCACTATCATCTGGCCATCTTTTACTAACAAATCGAATATTTCGTCACATTTAGTGACGTCAAATGTATAAGTTTTCTTAGGAAATCTATCGCTTTTATCATTCTCAACTGGATTTTTCCATTAGAAGGGGTGAGCAATTTGTAAGAATAAGGTGGTGCTTCTTTCAATTCAGCTAGGTCTATTTTGACCTCTTCCACGCTGTATGAATCTTCGAAAGATTCGCCGTCAACGTCTTCAGCTTCAATGTATGCTACCCTCTCCTTCTTGTAATTTTTATTTGCTCTGGCCTTTTCTGCTTTTAGTCGTTCGACTTGTCAAACCCTGTCTGCCAATTGGGCCATATCCCTTAGGTACTGGGTGTCTAATTTCTTTCTGATTGAATAGTCTAGGCCTCCCGCAGCCATTTTGACTAATTCATGTTCTGGGACAACCGTGAAGCATCTCGACTTCAACAAACGGAACCTGTTCAAGTAATCATCTATAGGCTCCGTGAACTTCCTCTTGATGCTAGCCAATTCTTTCAGACTTATCTTGGTTTGACCCATGTAGAATTGTTCATGGAACAATCTCTCCAAGTGTGCCCATGCATCTATGGAATTTGGGGGTAAGGTAGTGAACCAAACAAAAGCATTTTTGTTAGTGAACTAGGGAAGTATTTAATTCTCAAATCCTCGTTCCCTGCTAGATCCCCTGCTTCTGTCAAATATCTGGCTATGTGTTCCACCGTTGATTCACTAGTGTCCCCTGAAAACTTCATGAATTTGGGTACCTTGTGTCATACCCCAATTTTTGACCTAAGATACCACCTCATATCATTTGCACATGCATCATTTGCATCTCTAACAAATTGCATAGCTTGTGACTCAGCAGGATTTAATCAGGAAATCACTCATCAGTACAAGCAACAATCAACTAGGGTTTTGTTCTCCCTTCATCTCAAAAGAACCATCTTCATCAACAATCAACATTTGGTCCTCAGAGATTCACTTCAACAAGCTCAGGGACTTTGAATCAACCAAATTAGGGTTTTGACTTAAGACAGCATACTCTTGACTTTTGCTCAAGATTTGACCTAATGACTTGGGACATGACCTCAAGGCCCCAAGTGAATCATTTTGACCTAATCCATTGGCTCAGAATATCTCCTATACAAAGATTGATCAGACAAATCCTCAGATCAGGTTTTTTGAACTATCAGGGACTGAAATCAGGGATCACATTTGGGAAACCCTAAAAATCCCCAGGAAGTCAATCAAAGGCTTCAATCATCTTCAAATAATCCCTATGACAATATACAATGGAAATTGTATCTCAATTCAAGATCCACAGGCATCAATTTCATCAGGTCGACAATTAGGGTTTTTGACCTAATTCACTGAACAACTGACTTTTTAATCAGGACATGGTGCCACAACTCAAACTATGATTCAATATCCTCTAATGCCTCAATATGATCCATTCATACCATTCATTTGATGAGGATAGCCTGTTTCATTTGAAATCTCCAGAAACGCGATTCGTCTGAAAAAGTCAACTGTACAAGATCACCATTGACTTTTGGGGAATTTTGGTCAACCATGACTTTTGAAGTTTTGAATCATCAATATATGATATGAGAAGTCATTTTATCAAGGAAAATCAAGAAAATCAATCAAGAATCAAAAAGTCAAAGTTTGACTTTTCATACTTAGAAAATTTTCTAAGTGTTTTTCAATGGTTTTTTCCAAACTTTGGAAGGGAATTTCTCAAAATTTCACCTACAAACTGAAAAAAACTTCCAACATGAAAGTTGTAGATTTTGATCCAATAAACAACTTTGACACATATAAATTTTTTCCATAAGATCAACCATTTAAGAGATATGGTGCTTCAAAGTTGGTACTTTTTGAAAATTTCACTTAAAACTTCATTTTCTTCAAAGTTCATGGATCTTTTTCACCCATTTCCTTAAAGGTCTTGAAGAAACTTTCAACTAGGGTTTTGAAGTGTGTAACATGAGCTTTCCAAAATGTCCAAGAGCATGAAAAAATATGGAGCATAGCTATGGTTTTGAATTTTGACATTAGTGAACTTTTCACTTGAAATTTCAAGCCATTTTCACTAAGTTTCTATACTATATGGCCAATGATTCAAGTGATGACACACCAATGCAATAATTGATAGATATTTTCTGGTTTGAGATCAGAATGGAAAGAGATAAGAAGCTTGGAAAATAACCATGGTTTAGTTACTTTTAACCATATGCATTAAATGCAAAAGATGCCATTTTATCTCTTAAGCCAAGTCATCATTCTTGATCAACTTGCAAGAGCTCTTCATTCAGAAATTTTGGCCTATAAATAGAGGTTCAAATCACTCTTCAATTCACACCAAAACCTCACAATTATAGGTTTTCTCTCTTCTTTCTTGAATTACAAGTCATGTGTTTCAAAGTGAGGTAGAAAACTCAACCTCCAAACCTTGCAAGTTCTGAGCAAAGTGTTGCTTCTAACACTTCCTAAACATCATATGGAAGTTGTTTGATCCATTCATACACCTCAAATTGCCCCAAATCTTCAACCTCCAAAAATGCATGAAATGAGCCTTATCATGCCAAAATCCACACAAGCTCATTTCTGTCCAAGTTAATCATCCAAACACATTCCATATACCATATATGAGCTATACCAATCATCATACATGACCTGAAACACCTCCATCATCAGATTCGATTCTCACTCCAAGCTTATGCAGGTCGGGTACCATAGCCATGCCTAGATGAATTCAGATGGTTCCAAGCATCCAGACACCTTCCATAAGGTCCATTGAAGCTATCCAGATCATCACAAAGCATCTGTAACACCTCTATTGCAGAATTCGAATCTCAGCTTGGCCGTTTTTGAAGGTAAGTGCTATGAACTTCAAACTCATACATACATGCATCATAAATGAAAAATTGAGTTGCTATCTTGTTTCTGCACTATCACTGATCATTAGCCCTCAATCAATTTCATAATTCATCAATCATACATCATTTCACGATCAAATTCAGTTTTAGGGTTCTTAGTGTTCATCACAAAATTGATCACCTTAGAGCAAAAATAAATGAATTATGAGATCATCTTCATGTTCCTCGTCCAAAACCGAGTGAGATAGACCCTTTGATTGATCAAAATAACACAGTTTTGAAGATTTTTGAATTTCAGTTAGGGTGTGTTCTTGGCGCCAGATTTTCGTTCAAAGAATTCAAATAATTGTTTTAAAATATAATGTGTTGAACGCGTATCATAAACAAGCTGCACGCGCAGCTCAGTTGGTTGTTGTTTTGGTTAGTGAGCAAGAGTGCGTGGGTTCAAGCCCTTTGGAAGACAAAACCAATTTTTTATCACTATTTTTCTTCATTTTCTTCACAACTTCACCAATTAATTTAACCAATCAAAACTCATTGTTTTCACTTCATTTTTTGCATACTCTTTGTTTGATATACATATTTTATGAATACCAAAAAAAATCATCAAAAAATATTTATTTGATACATTTTTTAATAGTTTTAAAATGACTTGTTTTTAAGTAATTTTAATACTTTTAAATATTATTTTTCATTTGATTTTCAAAGTTAATCACTTGTAAATATTTTGTGATCAAACCCTAATCACTTAGGTCTTAATTAAGCATTAAAACTTGTTTTAAACTTAATGAAGTTGATTTCTTTCATATTCAAATCGTTTTAAAACGAGCGATCGCGATTCTTTTCAAAACGATAAACCATTTCTTTTTGAACTATTGATTAAACCTTTTTAATTGATCAATTGATTTTCAAAACGAAGTGGGGCCTCTCGAATATTAGAGAGTATAAGACCCACTCTTTTTTTTCCTTTTACAGTTTTTCTTTGTACAGAAAACTTTTTCAAAACAATACTTTTCAAACTGTTTTTAAAACAATAAATCTCACATCTTTTTTTCAAAACCATCCACCCTGTTTTATAAAAATAAAACAGGGGCCTCTCGAATATTAGAGAGTGTAAGTCCCACTCCTTTTCCTTTTTTGTACAGTTTTTCTTCAAACAGAATAAACTTTTCAAAATAACAAACTTTCAAACAGTTTTTCAAACGACGCGTCTGTAAATGAACAATCAACCATGTTTTGTAAATAAAACACGGGCCTCCACATAGGTATAAGTCCCAAGCCCCTTTTGTACATACCCATTCCTGTACATGAATTTAGGTATTTCATTGTACACACCGTTTTGTACATACCTCGATCAGTTTGATTTTTAAATAACAAACCA
Organism: Vicia villosa; assembly: GCF_029867415.1. NCBI lineage: Eukaryota > Viridiplantae > Streptophyta > Magnoliopsida > Fabales > Fabaceae > Vicia > Vicia villosa. The sequence continues at coordinate 909,621 of NW_026705255.1, forward strand.
AAAATGAAGGTTTCTTTAAATCTTCCCAAAAATACCATGGGCCTCCATGTAGGTATAAGTCCCAAGCCCTTTGTGAATACCTGTTTACATAGCTTTGAATAAATTCAAGTGGACCTCTCCTCGAGTATGAGTCCCGAGCCCTGTGTATACAAATGGATCATGCTTACAGGTATATTTCCTTCATAAACTCCATTATATACACACACTTTGTCATATATACTTGTTCATACCTGTTCATGTTTGTTAGTACTTGTTCATGTTTGTTCATATGTGTGATATGTGAGCTTGTTTAACTTAGTACAACACTAGGTTCCCCATAGCCTCCTATTGGGCTTCGTGCAAAGAATCTCCACTAGTTTAGGTTAGGACATAGAGTATGGTTTCCCGGTGAAATCGCTCTAAGAGCTCAGACCAACTATACCATGCCTCCCCTTGGGCTTTGTACAAACGAGTGACCCTCCCATAGCCTCCTCTTGGGCTTACAATGCAAGGACCCTGGATTGTCCCTCCCATAGCCTCCTCTTGGGCTTACAATGCAAGGACCCTCGGATAGCCTCCTCTTGGGCTTCGTACAAGGACCCACGGGCTTCTTATAAGCATCCCCAATATCCAAAACAAATACCCTAGGAGATTAGACATTTATCATCTCTATGATAGGAGTATCTCCTCTATATCATCACAAACAATCAAACAATCAATCAAATCAAACTTTTTTTTGCCACAAGGCTGGCTAATCAATCAAACTTCTTTTTTGCCACAAGGCTGGCTAATCAATCAAACAGTTTTGCCACCATACTGGTTGATTAATCAAAGTTTTTGTCACAAGGCTGACTTCATTGAAACTTTTGCCACGAGGCTGGCTGATTAATCAAAACTTTTTGTCACAAGGCTGACTTCATTGAAAGTTTTTGCCACAAGGCTGGTTAAACAACAAAAACATCTTTATCATTCTAAGCACCCTAAGTGGCATGGCCCCGGGCTTATAATGAAAAGATTTTCAAACAAAAACAAACAGATGTATGTGATGATATAGATTAGATACATCGAACATTTAGATGACATTTGTCTCTTATCCTTTGCTTCCACTAGCATAAGTGGGAACTACGATTGCTCTGACTTTCTCAACATCCCTTTGAGAATACGTAGGCACAGGGTCTTATTCCTTGGCGAGCAAAACTTCTCCCTCAAACCATTCAAACCTTAGCACCCGTAGACCCCGAGCTACAGATGCTCTGATTCCCTCTAAGGGATATGTATGCAGAGGATCGCGATGATCTTTGCGAGCATAATCAAACAAACACCTTAGGTCCCACCTATTTCACAAGAACCTCTCAATAACATGGAATGAAAAACAAAGCAAAGAAACCTATAGAGTACTATAGATAAGTTGGTTGCTAATACCTTCCCTTCGTATAACCAACCCTCTTACCCAAAGATCTCTTCCCCCACTTTTAAGGTTATTGCAACTTTTTTCCTTTTCCTCTTTTGGAAACAATAAAAAGTTTGGTCCGTACAAAAGAAAAATCATTTTTTGAGCACTCGAGCCCAAAGAAGGCATCAGGTGTCTCATCCCGAAAAAAGACAACGATTTTTCCCCGCGACAGAAAAATGGCGACTTCACTGGGGACCATCCTTTTTATTGTTTCCAAAGGAAGGGTTAATTCTATTTTATTTTTTTCATTTCATTTTTTGTTATATGTGTGGTTCTGGTTCTGTTACTTGCGTGGTTCTGTTACAAGTGATACATTATGGACAAATCCTAACCCGGATTAAGTACACATAAGAAATTAGGTGGAGGGTATAGTCATGTGCAGGCGCACTTGAGAATCCTTCCGCTCAGTGGAGGTTCCTTGTTGGTAATATATGTTTAGCATGTTTCGTAGCGAAGACATTATTACTTTCATTGAACTGTAGAAGCTGAGAGACCGTAGAACCCCAACCCATCCTGGCCTTATTAGGTTGTGGTGCAGAAACTATTCAGGTGAAGACTTGGATTAGTTGTCATGCGGAGAACCACACTCAGACGAGTTTTTCTTGAGAATATTACTGGCTCATGAGTTTAATTGTGGAAGGCCGGTAATATCCGAAAGAAAAATGTAGACTCTGACGTATCAGTAGAACATGTTGTGCAGGTGATTAACTAGAACTATCCCATTTTTGGTTCTCTGACCTCATGCTCGTGACTTTGGACCTTTGAACCTATGCGTTACCATGTTTGCGTTACCATGCTTGTGTTATCATGTTTGTGATTACCATGTTTGTGCTACCATGTTTGCTTTACCATGTTTGAATATGTGGCATCCATGCATCCATGCATTCATACACTCATTAGAAAACCTATCTTTTTTCCATAAAAAAAAAACATGATTTTTCCAAAAAAAATTTAGAGAATTTTCTTTGCAAACATTATAGGATTAAGTTATGGAAAAAAGGTATACCAAAAAGTACGGTTTCAAAGCGCCTGATGTAGAAAGACTGATAGAGTTAGCATCTTCTGTACAAGATCCTTGTAATTTTAGGAAAAGTTATGGAAAGCTTTTGCCTATTTTGAACACTCATGTTGATGAAGGACTTCTCAAGACTCTGGTTCAGTTCTATGATCCCGTCTACCGTTGTTTTACCTTTCCAGACTACCAGTTGGTACCGACCTTGGAAGAATATGCCAATCTTTTAGGTATTCCTGTGTCTGACAAGATACCCTTCAATGGTTTGGAAGCCATTCCTAAGTCACATGTCATTGCATCAAGTATCCACATGAAAAAGTCTGAAGTAGAGAGTAATTGGACTACCAAAGGAAACCTCCCGGGTTTAACTTCACACTTCCTGGTAAAGAAAGCCTTTGATTTCATCGAGACTGGTAGCATGATAGCTTTTGAAGCTACACTAGCCTTGCTCATCTATGGGTTGGTTCTGTTTCCCAATATCGACAACTTTGTTGATATCAATGCCATAAAGATCTTTCTTATTGGAAATCCCGTTCCGACTTTGCTTGGTGACATGTATTTCTCTGTCCATCATAGG